>NC_042960.1:51003463-51345963 GCF_901001165.1 Salmo trutta | reverse complement strand
AAAACAAATGTGACTATGTGAATGAATGTCGCCGACAACTATTTAAAGGTGACTTCTATCGCAAACTGAATTGTGACCCTACCCTGGAATTCCAGCATAAGATCTCATCCACAGTGGAAAGCTGTTTGGAATCAGGACAAATCACTAAAAAAGCAGTTGAATTTATATGTGTGAAATTTCCCAAGATACCAACTTTCTACACAGTCGCTAAATTACACAAACAAGTGTCTCCTCCACCAGGTAGACCCATTGTAGCAGCAATCGACTCTAACATCCAACATTTCTACATTTGTGGATTACCACATTAAACCGATAGTTGAGAATCTCCCATTTTATGTCAAAGATACTAGTCACATGATCTCATTGAGAGGGCTTAGGAAGGATACCAGAGGGCACCCTGCTGACCACTTTTGATGTGGAGAGCTTGTACACTAACATCCCACACACTGGAGGTTTGCAGGCGCTACAACACTTCCTTCAGCAGAGAGACTACCCTTGCTCCATCCAATGATTCCATCTTACAACTTACTGAACTGGCATTATCCCATAACTACTTTGTCTTTGAGTCAGACTTTTTCCTTCAAATTCGGGATGTAGCCATGGGCTCCCCTTTTCCCCCCCAACTATGCAAACCTGTATTTGGGACAATTTGAAGAAGCATTCCTTTTTAAAAACAGAGACACACACCCTACTGTCTAAAATTATTCTAAAGAAAAGACACCTCTTGACTTTTTCCACATTTTGTTGTGTTACAAAGAAGTGGGATTAAAATTGATTTAATTGTCATTTTTGGTCAATGACCTACACAAAATACTCTGTCAAAGTGGGAAAAAAATTATAATATTTACTCAAATTAATGAAAAATAAAACACTAATATATCCTGATTAGATAAGTATTCATACCCCTGAGCCAATACATGTTAGAAACACTTTTGGCAACGATTACAGCTGTGAGACTTATTGGGTAAGTCTCTAAAAGCTTTGCATACCTGGATTGTACAATATTTACCCATTAGTCTTAAAACAATTATTCAACTCCAGTGTAGATTTGGCCTTGTGTTTTAGGTTATTGTCCTGCTGAAAGTTGAATTCGTCTCCCAGTGTCTGTTGGAAAGATGACTGAACCCGGTTTTCCTCTAGGATTTTGCCTGTGCTTAGCTGTATTCTGTTTTTTTTTATCAACAACAAAAAACTCCCTAGTCCTTGCCAATGACAAGCATACCCATAACATGATGCAGCCACCACCATGCTTTAAAATTTGCCCCAAACATAACGCTTTGTATTCAGGACAAAAAGCTAATTTCTTTGCCACATTTTTTGCAGTATTAAGTGCCTTGAAGCAAACCGGATGCATGTTTTGGAATATTTTTTATTCTGTACAGGCTTCCTTCTTTTCACTCTGTCATTTAGGTTAGTATTGTGGAGTAACTACAATGTTGTTGACCAATCCTCAGTTCACATATCACATCCGTTAAACTCTGCAACTGTTTTAACATCACCATTGGCCTCCTGGTAAAAATCCCTGAGCAGTTTCCTTCCTCTCCAGCAACTGAGTTAGGAAGGACGCTTGTATCTTTGTGGTGACTGGGTGTATTGATACACCATCCAAAGCCTACTTACCATACTCAAAGGGATATTCAGCGTCTGCTTTTTTTTCTCCTTATTAAATCGCTGGGTGCCCTCCTTTGCAAGGCATTGAAAAACCTCCCTGGTCTTTGTGGTTGAATCTGTGCTTGAAATTCACTACTCTACATGATTAAAAAACAATGTTAACCACTATTATTGAACACAGAACAAGGCAATGCAACTTAGTATGCGATTTGTTAAACACATTTTTACTTCTGAACTTATTTAGGCATGCCATAACAAAGGAGTTGAATACTTATTAACTCAAGACATTTCAGCTTTTCATTTTGTATCGTTTTGAAAAGTTTCTACAAACAACATTCCACTTTGGCATTATGGGGTGTTGTGTGTGTGTAGATCAGTGACCCAAAATCTCAATTTAATACATTTTAACATCAGGATGTAACAACAAAATGTGAATACTTTCTGTAGGCACTGTATGTGGTGCTTAACTTCTTATGGATGGGTGGCAGTATTGAGTAGCTTGGATGAAGAAGGTGCCCAGAGTAAACTGCCTGCTACTTAGGCCCAGAAGCTAAGATATGCATATTATTAGTAGATTTGGATAGAAAACACTCTGAAGTTTCTAAAACTGTTTGAATGATGTCTGAGTATAACGGAACTCATATGGCAGGCAAAAACCTGAGAAAATATCCAACCAGGAAGTGTGGAAATCTGAGGTTTGTAGTTTTTCAAGTGATTGCCTATCCAGTATACAGTGTCTGTGGGGTCATTTTGCACTTCCTAAGGCTTCCACTAGATGTCAACAGTCTTTAGAACGTTGTTTCATGCTTCTACTGTGAATGGGGAGAGAATAAGAGCATATGGAGTCAGATGACTGAGAAAATGACATGAGCTCAATCGCGTGCGCTCCCGTGAGAGTTAGGTGTGTTCCTTTTCATTTCTGAAGACAAAGGAATCGTCCGGTTGGAATATTATGGAAGATTTATGATAAAAACATCCTAAAGATTGATTCTATACATCGTTTGACATGTTTCTACGAACTGTAATATAACTTTTTTGACTTTGTCTGAACTTACTGTGCAAGCACAGTGCATTTGGGATTACTCGACTGAACGCGCAAACAAAAAGGAGGTATTTGGACATAAAGGATGGACTTTATCGAACAAAACAAAAATGTACTGTGGAACTGGGATGCCTGGGAGTGCATTCTGATGAAGATCATCAAAGGTAAGTGAATATTTATAATGTTATTTGTGACTTCTCTTGACTCCAAAATGGCAGGTATCTGTATGGCTTGTTTTGATGTCTGAGCGCTGTACTCGGATTATTGCAAAGTTTGCTTTCGCCATAAAGCTTTCTTGAAATCTGACACAGCGGTTGCATTAAGGAGAAGTTTATCTAAAGTTCCATGCATAACACTTGTATTTTCATCAACATTTATAATGAGTATTTCTGTAAATTGATGTGGCTCTCTGCAAAATCACCGGACGTTTTGGAGGCAAAACATTACTGAACATAACACGCCAATGTAAACTGAGATTTTTGGATATAAATATGAACTTTATCGAACAAAATATACATGTATTGTGTAACATGAAGTCCTATGAGTGTCATCTGATGAAGATCATCAAAGGTTAGTGATTAATTTTATCTCTATTTCTGCTTTTTGTGACTCCTCTCTTTGGTTGGAAAATGGCTGTATGTTTTTTTGTGACTAGTTGCTCACCTAACATAATTGTTTGGTGTGCTTTCGCTGTAAAGCCTTTTTGAAATCGGACACTGTGGTTGGATTAATGAGAATCTTATCTTTAAAATGGTGTATAATACTTGTATGTTTGAGGAATTTTAATTATGAGATTTTTGCTGTTTTGAATTTGGCGCTCTGCACTTTCACTGGCTGTTGTCATATCGATCCCGTTAACGGGATTTCATCCATAAAAGTTAATATACAGGAAATACATTCACATTAAAGGATTGCTCTGAAGTGTAATAAATATGGTATCTGTCATGATAAATTATTAATGAAATCAACAGGTTTTTGAGAATTCTGCTGCTCTTCCCCAGTGCATGGTGTGAGAGGGGTTTGGCTCCCATGGGGAAAATATCATGTTTGTGAGAGAGTACTCTGATGTAGAGTTCTGTGTTTGAGAGAGACCATGATGTGAAGTGTTGCTGGTAGTGGGGGAAGAGTGCTGTGAGGAAGAGTGTTGTGGTTGAGTGAGAGAGACCACTGCGCTGCATGCGAGGGAGTGCAGCCTGGTTTTGTAGTAGTGTACCTGTTGTGAGGCTGGTACGGGCTGTACCACGGGGGCCTGGGTGGAGGTGGACGTACGCAGCGTCACACTGGACGGCGATTCGGACCCTCCATCTGAACTCTGCATGCTGGGACCTTACAGGGGAGAGCGGGATGAGGGGAGGAGAGAGGAGTGGGATTATTATAATTTGTATTTTTGTTTGCCTTCATTTAACTAGGCAAGTCAGTTAAGAACAAATTCTTATTTACAATGACAGCCTACCCCGGCTAAACCCTAACCCGGACAACGCTGCGCTGCTCTATGGGACTCCCAATCACAGCCGGTTGTGATACAGCCTGGAATCGAACCAGGGTCTGTAGTGACACCTCTAGCACTGAGATGCGGCAGGTAGCCTAGTGGTTAGAGCGTTGGGCCAGTAACCGAAAGGTTGCTGGATTGAATCCCCGAGCTGACAAAGTAAAAATCTGTCTTTCCGCCCCTGAACAAGGCAGTTAACCCACTGTTCACCAGTAGCCCGTCATTGTAAATAAGAATTTGTTCTTAACTGACTTGCCTAGTTAAATAAAAAAACAATTAAAAAAAATGCAGTGCCTTAAACCACTGCGCCACTTGGGATTGAGAGCAAGGACATACAAGACAAGAGTCAACACGCGCAGCCCTGCTAGACAAGACAGAACAGTCAGAATGCATCCCTACTCAGAGCCAGGCCTGCACATGTACTGCCATACCAAACAAATGGGCTTTTCACAGCATGCCACAGAGAGTGGCCATTGCTTTCATATTGCCTAGGTGGAGGTCCAGGCACCAGGCCCTACTGAGTCACCTCCTCTCTGGCCTTTAACAACACTGGTAAAGCCAGCAGCAAACTGCTACTTAGTATTAGTCCAGCTGCTAGGAAGGAAGCAGGTGTAAAAGTTGTGGTGAAAACCATTGTTGTGAGTATTGTCAGGACTCAGGAGGCCCTTACTGGTACCCCAAACTCTGACTAGCATTGGGTGAAAATGTGCACCGCATGGCAAAAGGGAGTGAGGAGAGCTAAAAATGGAGTGACACAAAGGCTCTCTCTTTCATAGAGAGAAAGATAGGGAGGGGTTGTAGGGAAGAATGGAACTGCAAGGGGGATAGGGAAGAAAAAAAAAGACATCCACAGCTTCTCCAAAATAGGAAGAAAGAAAAAAAGGAAATGCCAGTGGGGCTCCTAGCCCAGCCAGGGTCCTGATGATATCCAGCATTTGTTTCAAATGAGAGCCGTTCTCTGGGGCTCCAATAATCCAGCTGATATGAGGAAATTCTTTAATGCTTTGTAAACGTTTGCCAGTTGCTATGGTGAGGAATCCATGACGACCACCCCCAACCCTTGCCCCACTCTTCTCCCTCCCTGCTGCTCCCTCCTTTCTCTTTTCTTTTTAAAGCTCATGCACAGAAATTTTCGAGTGTGGCCACAGAGCAAGGGGGGAGGGGAAGGAAAGGGGAGAGAGAGAAGGGGGTTGGGTGTCTTTGCAGGGGGAGGGAGGAGGCAGCACATCTCTAGCAGATCAGCAGCTAAACAAATGAGGCCTAATCAGTCAGCAGACATGGACAAGCAACTTCCGTTACTTATTCATCCTCAATCAGTGTCCAGGAGGAGCAGCTATAAAGGGGCAATATGCGATTGCTACATCCATTTGTGGACTTCTAAATTAATGATATATACTTATTGATTCTTGAATAATAAAATATATAAATGCCTCATGAGCTTAGTTCATCTGTCGTACTCCATCAGAACCAAAATATAATTGTGTTTTAATTCCATTGTTTGTAAACAGTGTAAATGTAAACAAATACTGTGTAGCTTTAAAACGTGGTTAAAACTATCATTTGGATCTCATGGGTGAGCAGTCCTTGCATCCATAGCCCTGCCTATGAATTTGAGAGTGGTTACACTATTTATTTTTTATTTCACCTTTATTCCACCAGGTAGGCTAGTTGAGAACAAGTTCTCATTTACAACTGCGACCTGGCCAAGATAAAGCAAAGCAGTGTGACAAAAACAACAGAGTTACACATAAACAAACGTACAGTCAATAACACAATACAAAAAAATATGTACAGTGTGTGTAAATGTGGAAGAGTAGGGAGGTAAGGCAATAAATATGGCCATAGAGGCGAAATAATTACAATTCAGTACTAACACTGGAGTGATCGATGTGCAGATGATGATAGATTTATCTAGCCCCATTGCTCAACTTTTTACCAAAACAGTGTCAGGGTGCCCCGTTGTTGTTGTTTGAACTGCAGATTTCCCTTTTAAACAAGGCCACCATACCAGACACGGGCTCAACAAGGAAATAATTTACTGACTGATAACCACTCCCTATATATACACACAATTACTGCTATAAAAGCCACATCATTACACAGGATAATAATACACAAAGCTTTATCACATCTACCATAATCAAAGCAGATATGTAAACAGTAACACTGCTTGCTTGCTGCCTGTTAGATCAGTACTACACTGCCTGAAGCACGAATAGCTTAGTGTCCATTAACAGGCTGCTTTTAATACTGTTTGATTAGACAGTCATTAATCATTAGAGTCAAGCTAGTGGGTGGGCAACAGGTGCTGTTCAGCTCTGCTCAAACACCCCCAGCACTTTAAATTTCAGTATTTTTTCAAATCTGTTTTGACACAGAGAGTAGAGTTAGAGAGTGAGTGAATGAATGTAAAATGCATTGTGATTGCTTAGATTCTGGTGTCAAATTTCTTCAGAGCTACACACTAAATTAAAGACAGATGACAAATAATAAAATATTAACTATTAGGGCATGAGGACAATTAGTTGTGAGCAACACCATAACTAGGCTTATTAAAGGAAATTGTGAAACATGATTGTGAAGTACTATTTTTCACAACAATGGACATGAACCAGGATTTCCATTAGCAGGTAAAAGCCTTGCCTGATCTTTTTTTTTTTTTGAAAAGCCGATATATAAAAATGGTGCAGGCCAATTGTCCGGGAGAAGAACAAAAAATCCCATTGCGAATTAATGTTTTTTAGCCTATGTACAGTACCAGTCAGAAGTTTGGACACACCTACTCTTTAAAGGGTTTTTCTTTATTTTTTACTATATTCTATATTGTAGAATAATAGTGAAGACATCAAAACAATGAAATAACACATATGGAATTATGTAGTAACCAAAAAAGTGTTAAACAAATCAAAATATATTTTATATTTGAGATTCTTCAAAGTAGCCACCCTTTGCCTTGACAGCTTTGCACAGCAAAAAACACGAGCAATGGACATTAGACTGGTGGAAATCTGTCCATTGGTCTGATGTGTACAAATTTGACTTTTGGTTCCAACCGCTGTGTCTTTGTGAGATGCAGAGTAGGTGAACGGATGATCTCCGCATGTGTGGTTCCCACTGTGAACCATGGAGGAGGTGTGATGGTGTGGGGGTGCTTTGCTGGTGACACAGTCAGTGATTTATTTAGAATTCAAGGCACACTTAACCAGCATGGCTACCACAGCATTCTGCAGAGATACACCATCCCATCTGGTTTACGCTTAGTGGGACAATCATTTGTTTTTCAACAGGACAATGACCCAAAACACACCTGCAGAGTGAAGGAAAAGCAGCCAACAAGAGCTCGGCATATGTGGGAACTCTTTCAAGACTGTTGGAAAAGCATTCCTCATGAAGCTGGTTGAGAGAATGCCAAGAGTGTGCAAAGCTGTCATCAAGGCAAAGGGTGGCTACTTTGAAGAATCTAAAATATATAATATATTTTGATTTGTTATAACACTTTTTTGGTTACTACATGATTCCATATGTGTTATTTCATAGTTTTGATGTCTTAACTGCTACAGCATCTCAAACAGCAAATGCATAGGCAACGGAAGGCAGGCTTCATCAGCACATCACATGCCACTTTGCAATGAGCTGGAAGAAGTATGCATTTTGAAAACATATACTTAACTGTTTGAAACCTGAACATTTTACTACATATTATGAGGCATGTCTAACATGGCTTCAAAATAGCTTAACCAAAATCCGACCATGTCCGTGGAAGCAATTATTTTACATAAACTTTCTTTCATTGCCCAGTAGCCAATACTAACCATATTAGCAACCCAAGCTAGTTATTGCATATTAGATCTCCCCTCCTACATTTCTAATGGATATGTGGAACATATAATGGAACATTCACACGTAGCCTACTGCCTTGTGCGTATTGCTGCGCACTTATAATGCGAAGAAATAATAGTTCAACATTTTAAGCTAAAAGTTCTGGTCTGTTGCATCAGACACATTGCTTTGAAAAATAATAATAATGCAGCCTAGGCCTACTTGTTGTAGGAATATGGGATCTATTGTCCCACAACGGTCTCAGAGTCTAGTCTGCATGGAATAAGCTATTTCTTTCTCAACAGGCTGACCAATAGAATAGCTACACTTTCTACTATGGGGGATAGTAGATAGGCATAGGCTAGTGATTTTGCTGTTCCTTACTCGTTAGCTGAGGAAAAGTAAATGTGGACAGTTATTCTAACATCTTCAAAGTGTGCGACAGAATTGGGTAATCGTTGTTGCATCCTCAACTTGCATGTTCTGTTAACGTGAATTACCATAATCTAAATGTGATTTCTGTCATTCTGAGCACCGTGGGTGGACGCCCTAATCAGGTTACGCACCCAATGCATATGGGTCCGGTAAATTTCTCAAATGTCTGGTAAATTAAAACGCCACCGGTCAAATGTCCGGCACCACATTTTCCTAACAGAAACCCTGGCATGGATTACCACAGCGCTGGTGTGCCACTGACATTTTCCACACAGGAGGATTCCAAAGACACTCCTGTCTAGATAAGTAATAAATAGCCTTATAGCCAAGTGGTGTCGATAATGTTGAAATTCTTCTGTTACTTTAGGCTGGCATTTGTCAATCATTGTCTAAGCATTAATCACATAGGAACTCACGCAATATAAAGCTGTTTGAGGACACTGCCAAGTCCAGTCCTTCCCTGTGTAACCTCTTGAAACAGTCACAAACAGCCTCTGTCACTTTCAGCCACCTCTAGTCCCTCTCATATGTATTTGTCAGACAGGAGGCAAAATTAGCACCAGTCTGTAAGGGTCCAGAGTAGAATATAGACATACAATCCTCCATTATTTGTCTATTCCTTGCATTATTCCTTGTGGCAAACTTGTAATACAAAAGCAAATAATCGCAGTACTCATTTAGCATTTTCTGAAAGAAGTTAAAGTGATGGTCCTGAGCTTTTGTATAAATTCAGCCATTTGTTTTAAAAGTAGTGCTCATGAGCCAAAACAGGTCTCCGAAAAATTGTGCACAATTGTATACAAAGTCATCCATTTTGTATGATATGCTACATCCTACAAAAAAAAGTATTACATTTTATAATTTTTTTGTAAAATGTGTATGATATGTTAAGAATTTTTAAGTGTTTAAGATCCCGGACTGCATCTTTAAAAATGATTTTTTTAATTTATTTAAAGCTCCAGCGGCCAGATGTTTCAAAAGGAAGGAATTTGTCCATGGGGTGTCAGTTGAGTTATAAATACACTGATAACAATCCCTGCAGTTATCTTTGGACTTCTTTCCTTAGCGTGGTTATTATGCACTGAAGGGGGGAGAGGGAGCAGTGGAGTGGGGTGGTGCAGGGACTCATAAACCTAGGCTTTGTCCTTTTAAGTTTTCATGCTTAAAGCTCAATTAAGTGGGTGCTTTGGAAGTACGCCATGCGCTGGACTAGAGGAGGGAGGGAGTGCAGGCAGGCAGGCTGGTTAGATGGCTTTCTCGCCCAGCCACATTGAGTTGAGCCCCCCCGTGAGGGTTAAAAGCCACACAAATTCCCCATCGACTGCTATGAGCGGCAGAAACACTGCGGGAGCCCCGGCAAACCACTGCAGAACCCAACTGTGAATGGGCTGCACTTTTTAACATAGACTTTCTCTCACAACCCTGACACAACTTCACACACAAACCTTGAAAACATTATCCCGTCTTCACTCAAGCAACTCACAAATTAGCAACTTAGACAATTGTGTGAGCGAACCAATTTCCCTCTGTTAAAGATACCCTATGCAGAAATCACTCCGCCATTTTCTGGTTACTAAAATTCAAATAGTTTGCTTAATTTCAGTTTATGTGACAAAACAAGCAATTATAGTGTAGAGAATCATTGTACCGTCTAAACCAAAAATATTGTATTTTCAGCTGGTGTACAAAACCGAAAGTAAAAAACACAAAAACTAAACATAAGAACGGAACCATAGAAATAGTGCACATAGAACAGATCTACCGCTTCTTAGACTTGCTTTCGATGAGAATGACAGTTCTATAACACACATTTCTATGTGAATTTGGTAGACCTCTTCAAAGGTAAGCGTGCAGTACTATAAACTTATACCTGCTATTTGGTATGAAAATCTGGACAAGATTTAAACATCTGTCACTGACAAATCTAACTTAAACAGCGCTCAATCAGAGAAAAACACATACAGATGTTCAATTAAAAACAGGAGCCCACAGTCTTGGCTCTTGTTTGCACTGGCCCACATTGTTTGCAGAGCAACAACGGTTGCTAGTGGCAACACCGTCCACTCCCGTTTCCAGGGGCCTGTTGCTATGCAACCAACAGAATACTTCCCAAACCAAACAATGCCATCCCCCCAACTGATCCCTCTATCTCACACTAAGCAGAAACTTACAACAATAAATACGTAAGCTATTAATTTCAGACACCGGGGTGGAGACAGAGGGCAGACTCATTCCTGTGCCATGGAGAAGAAAGATTATATAAAAATGTTAAAAACGCCATGCTGGTTTCAACTGTTCTCTCTCTTTTATGCACTCAGTGGTCAAATGAAGGAGGAATGTTTAAATCATCAGAAAGGGAACAGCCAATCCTCGAAGCTTGGCTTACACCTCCCCATTCCAAAAACAACAATTACTTTGAAAATCAAGCACAGATTACTTTTCCAACATGTATAATCCATGCAGCAGGAAGGAGACATAAGCACTTTGAGGAGAGCACTGCAACAGACTAGTCCGACTCAAGGGACTTTTACTGCACATCGGAAGTTGAAACAACCAGGCAATAAAGCATGGACACTTGTCATTAAACTCCTGTCTATGGGGGACATTTGTGCACCACTTCTTTGTTCACCATATCCTGCCCCCACATCCAATTCCTAGCCTATTCCTTCAGTTATATAACAGATAAATGTACTTCAAAAGAGAAGCCACATGCTTTCCATAAGACTTTCTACTCTGAAAATAGTTAAATCAATGTAATCTATATTGGGTAACCAATCTAATAGCCATCCCCATTGTAAGAAACCCAGGTTGGCTTCTTCTTGATTCTATAAAAAAAACATAACGATAGCACAGATATGCACTCACAAAAAGCTAATTAAGATATGATAAGAGATTTCCACGATAGAGGCTGTTCTTCAAGCCTGTCTCGTGAATTCATGGCTAATCCAATCAAAGCAGCTCTTGGGATCTGCAGATGGCGACGCTGGAGGGAGAGGAGGGGATGTGGCCAGCTATTAGATGAGAGGTGCCATTCAAGGGGCCGCTAAACCAGCCACTGATCCTGGATCCACTCTCTCCCCGATTCCACCTCTGGTCACAGCCCGTCGACACAGAGATGCCATCCGTTACCATGTGGAGCGCAGGCCTGACAGCCGGAGAATTATCAAACGGTTGCCAAGGAGACTGTGTTAACCCATACACCTCCCCCACCCCCACCTCTATAACCCTTTGCAGATTTCCTCCACCACCTCCCATCCCCATTCTACATCCACTCCTAAGATGAATAACACTGTGTTAGAGAATAAGAAAGTACAGTTGTGAGGAGCAGTCACCCTGCTGGAAAACAAAGCAGATGGGCAGGGATGAATTAAGTGTCCTGAAGTTAATCTGTTGCATGTGGTTGTCTCTCTTTAATTATCATTTATCTCCTGTTTTTCCAGCGGGGGTGATGACAGAGTGGAGGAGGGAACATCAGTCTTTGTTGTCATGCCACCTTGTTGCCCATAGAGATAGAAAAACTGTTTGTGAAATGCAACTAAACTGTTCCAACGTGGCAGCTAGCATGGAGACGGTTTTATGTTTCACATCGATCACATCTGAAGGTGGCGATACAGCCTAGACAAAAGCAAATTGAAACATCACTAAATGATGCTCAATGTATATTTACCAAGTCAATGTCCGCAAGAAATACTGATTCTAATCATTTAGAATTTCCCATAAAATCCTTGCATGGCACCATGGACTTGGTGCTTTTATCAGAACAGACAAATGAAACCACAACCTAAGGCATTCCTATAATAATTAACTTATAATGCAAACATTAAAAGAAATAAACTGCTTTGTAGCTCCCCATGTTGCCTATATTATATAGAGTTTGACAATGTTGAATATTTTACAAAATATCAAGACATTGTCTAGACCTACATAGTTTGACTCTACTGGGAATGGGTGAAGTATGCACTGTAGACACACTCTTTTCAAGCATTCCAGAAAATACATACCATCTGAGTGTCAAAGCAGAGGATGTCGGAACATCATGTTAAAATAATTATACACAGCAAGATTCAAAGCCCGTGGCAAAGTAAACTCCTAAAGCTACTCTGTCATGCAAAATGTTCTCTGCATTACGTGTGCTTTCTGTTAGAAATCTTTCTCAAATTTTTTACTACACTTGCTGGGCAGCTTTCCCTTTGTGTTTTAACACAAGGTTGTTTTTCTAGGTTTGAGTTTCAACTGCTAGGAAAAAGAAGACAACTTCCACTAGGCAGACTCAATCTCACAGCCACAAACATGACTCGAATTGTGCTTCCACAGCAACCTCCCACCCTTAAAGGGGAAGGTGCACATTTTTGTCTCATCTGTGATATTAGGCCACCCAAAATGAAATATTAGCATCCCAAAAATATTTTCGCTGATAAAAAAATCTGAGTGGCTGGTAGATTTTTTTAACTATCTTCTACTAAGCTAACATATGGAATTGTTTAACCTGTTGGGGATAGGGGGCAGTATTTGCACAGCCGGATAAAAAACGTACCCGATTTAATCTGGTTACTACTCCTGCCCAGTAACTAGAATATGCATAATTGTTTGATTTGGATAGAAAACACCCTAAAGTTTCAAAAACTGTTTGAATGGTGTCTGTGAGTATAACAGAACTAATTTGGCAGGCCAAAACATGAGAAGATTCCAGACAGGAAGCGCTCTCTCTGACTATTTCTTGGCCTTCTTGATCATCTCTAACCAAGACAGGGGATCTCTGGCATAACGTGACATTTTCTAACGCTCCCATAGGCTCTCAGAAGGCGCCAGAACGATGAATGGTGGCTTTGCAGGCCATGGCTGAAAAACATTAGCGCATTTGGTAAGTGGTCGACCTGAGGACAATGAGACTGGAGGCGCGTGCACGAGCCGACACCATGTTAACTTTCTCTCTCTTTGAACGAAAACAACGACTCCCGGTCGGAATATTATCGCTTTTTTACGAGAAAAATAGCATAAAAATTGATTTTAAACAGCGGTTGACATACTTCGAAGTACGGTAATGGAATATTTTGACATTTTTTGTCACGAAACGCGTCGGGCGCGTCACCCTTCTTTACCCTTCGGATAGTGTCTTGAACGCACGAACAAAACACCGCTATTTGGATATAACTATGGATTATTTGGAAACAAACCAACATTTGTTATTGAAGTAGAAGTCCTGGGAGTGCATTCTGACGAAGAACAGCAAAGGTAATCAAACTTTTCTAATAGTAAATCGGAGTTTGGTGAGTACCACACTTGGTGGGTGTCAAAATAGCTAGCCTGTGATGGCCGGGCTATCTACTCAGAATATTGCAAAATGTGCTTTCACCGAAAAGCTATTTTAAAATCGGACATAGCGAGTGCATAAAGGAGTTCTGTATCTATAATTCTTAAAATAATTGTTATGTTTTTTGTGAACGTTTATCGTGAGTAATTTAGTAAATTCACCGGAAGTGTTCGGTGGGAATGCTAGTCACATGCTAGTCACATGCTAATGTAAAAAGCTGTTTTTTGATATAAATATGAACTTGATTGAACAAAACATGCATGTATTGTATAACATAATGTCCTAGGATTGTCATCTGATGAAGATCATCAAAGGTTAGTGCTGCATTTAGCTGTGGTTTGGGTTTATGTGACATTATATGCTAGCTTCAAAAATGGGTGTCTGATTATTTCTGGCTGGGTACTCTGCTGACATAATCTAATGTTTTGCTTTCGTTGTAAAGCCTTTTTGAAATCGGACAGTGTGGTTAGATTAATGAGAGTCTTGTCTTTAAAATGGTGTAAAATAGTCATATGTTTGAGAAATTGAAGTAATAGCATTTCTAAGGTATTTGAATATCGCGCCACGGGATTACACTGGCTGTTGAGTAGGTGGGACGCTGGCCCAGAGAGGTTAAAGATGGTTATATCATGGACCATTTAAGCTATTCAATTTTAAATTTTAGGACCCCTTTAGGTATAGAATTATATACACAAAATATTATTTGGTAAAATATAGAATTTGCCCCTTTACTACTATAGAAACACATTGAATAACACATTAATAAATGGCAAGAAAGAAAGTAAAAAAATATAGAATAAGGTTTTAAAGTGTCTCTTATATCTAGGAGATATAAGCAAGCTCAGCAAATATTTTTGGACACATATTTAACCCCTTATTTTTGTTGGCACAAAACTACCTCCATACTTCCATTAATTTGTATGGGTTACCTTCAGATGAGTCCCGTGACACTAGTGGGGGTCGTAGAGCACACCATCGTGTTTGTGAGTCTCACATTTCCATAGAGTGGTCATAATAGTTAGTAGGCCAAACCATTCAGACGCTACAGACATTTTTGTGAGAAGACCGATTTTCGGGATGTCTCCTGGTGTGACAAACTTTCCATCGGAGATGTTGAAGAGTAACATAGGCGGATGCGGGGGACTGAGACGCAGCCCATGCAAAAAAAATATATCTCTAGCTTAAATTGACAGATTTTTATGTGGATGTTTTGTATTATGTTCATTAGGTTGATGCATGGGTGCGTCAATAGACTCTTAAGGATTAAGATTAATTACAATACTCTAAATGTGATTTTGAGCACCGTGGGTGGACGCCCTAATGCATTACACACCCAATGTTACACACCCAATTCATATAGATGTCTGGTACATTTCTCAAATGTCCGTTAAATTAAAATCTTGCCGGTCACGTTGACCAGTGCCAAAACAGAAACCCTGGTTTGGACTAAAGCTAAGCCCAATGAGCCTTAACCCACTTCATGTTCTTAGTCATCGATTGTTTTGGTTAAATATGATCCGTCTATGACGATACCATGCAACAGGTCATGTTTTTATTTTTAAAACACAAGGACAGTCTCACTTCAGTAGTCTTTCATTTTAAGTAAATTAAACCAACTTTTATGCCTGTGCGCAGCGCTTCTAAAAATGAATAATTCACTGGTCGTGTCTACTCGACACTTACAGTACTAGTCAAAAGTTTGGATACACCTACTCATTCAAGGGTTTTACTTTATTTTTTACATTGTAGAATAATAGTGAAGACATCAAAACTATGAAATAACACAGATGGAATCATATAATAGGAGGCAATATGTTCCTAGCGTGTGAGGAACGTGTTTGCTGGCCTCATAAATGCTAGCCAGCAAGCTAATATTTAGAAAGCATAACTCTAGCCAAACCGAAAAATAATCTAAGTCATTTGCAATCCCTTTATCGTTGCTTGCTGGCTAACAACAGAGGATAGCTGGCTACTTTGCTACAGAAGTTAGCTACTGCCATCAGCTGTTGTGTCATCATATTCCACCATTTCTAGAATGCCTACTGGCATTTGAATATAGCGCGTGAACGGACACAATGTGGACATGGTGCACACATTTAAATGTAAATGTAGACGCGTGACATGTTTGGAATTCTATGATCAGAACTCCATTATCAGAATACAAATGTTGCATGAACTGTCAAGTCTAGACACGGCCACTCAGCTCTTCACGTGTGCACAGCCCCCAGCCAGGCAGTGTTGCAGCGCGAGGTAGAATAGGCTATATAGGATTCATAGTTCTTTGACTTTGTGCGATTCAATTTACCAGCTATGAAACAAACCGGCGGATATACTTCGAAAACAGCTACTGCAGTATTTGTTTTACTATAAATGTGATCATACGTGACTATTTTTATTCACAAATGCAAGTGAAATGTTCGCAATGTGGAACCCTGACCACTCGCCAATGTGGCTGGTGAAATAGACAACATCTTACCCGCCAATGCCAAAATCTACCCGCATTTGGCAGGCGGGGGGTGTTAATTTTAGACCATGTGTGTGATATACGTGGCTTATTGATAACAACTCTGTTTCCTACTATAGGCAGTTGGCTGCCTAGTGATTGCAACATTGTAACTTGCTGATGTGAATAGTTGCCAACGATATTTCGTTTCCAAGTGCTACTGAACAAGCTCAACTGAAATGCACCAATTGCGCATGATACACATCATTACTCTACTCTAGTCTATCGATCTATTCCAAATCTTTATACTATATATGACACAGGGGTGGCATACGTTGATCTTGCCTAGGGCGGCAGCAGAACTGCTTGAACCCGGGACTGACTAACACAATAATTTGCCTCTAATTTACTAGACCTTGTACCACTCAAAGTAAGCAGCTGCTGTTAGGAGGTCAAACCTGTCCAACTCCTTGGAGCAGCTTGCGAATCGCATCAGTCTTGTTACTTTGTCCTCAAGAAGGCGTGATCTTGAGGCTGTTTTGGAGAAAGAATCCCCTCTCGACGGGCACACTGGAATCGTGGATAATCAACACAATCGTCGCCAATTTTGTCTAGTCGGGGTACTTAGCTGAAGTCCCTTATGAGGAACATTTGCGTGAGTAAAAGTAGAAACACACTCACCTCACACTAATTTCCAAGCAGCTTGAGGATTTATTAACATATAAAGTATATTTGCCTTTGAAGTCGGAGCACATTGACTGGTACTTCCATCAGTGAATTAAAAGCATTATTTTGCCATGGATTTTCACCGCCCAAACAATTTGGTCGGCAACAAATTTAGCGTCTTTTCAATTATTATTTTTTTTGGGGGGGGGGGGGCAAAGCCAGCATATACTGGCTAACGGAAACCCTGGTCCAGACTTTCACTAAACTGTAGGAGGAACTGCTTTAGCATCCAAAATCATGCTCTGGACTCACTAACGTGTTAACCTGGTCCTGAAATCCAAGCCCATATCCATAGGCTGATTAATCTTGCAGCTGTAATTTGAGAAAATATTTAATTCAAGGGTTTATGGATAACTCATAATGAACATCAGGCTCAGAGAAATTCAGTGTCTCTGCTGCTTTGCAAGTTCGCTATCACAGTAAGCCATGGACTATGACTTTTCATAATCACATCCCGGGCATATCTAAATATAAACCCACATTAGCTCCCGGTCGAGATGTGCGTATTATCTTTTCATTTTCAAACACTAAAGTGTGCAAGCGGTAACTGCCTGTAGAAGAAAGGCTGAGAGCAGTCAAACAGACAAAGCGTATTTCAGATCTCTTTTCAGTTGCTCTTGTGCAGGGGTGAATAATTTTTTCCAGACAGAGAGATACCGGAGAGATGACCTCAGTAGATGGCAGAGGTAGTGCTCCAGCTATCATCCTGGCCTCTGAACCAAAGTAGCAGGTTTTATCTCACAAGAGGAATCTGCATTTCCTTGGCAGGGGATTCACTCCATGAAGACATGACACACAGCAATTGATCATACGATTTCACAAGCAATACATTAAACAAACCAATGAGTCACCCAGTAAATTGTTTCCCCATTAAAACGTAGAAATGGTTTATCATGCAATCGATAGTATGCTGACCACTTCTACTAGCTGACAGATAGGACTCAACCAATCTGTTTTATTATTACAATACAACATCACAAGGTCACCATCTCTGTGACTGCTAAGTGGCAGCAAGGTTCAAGATAATCTATTAATTCAGCTAACACGCCAAGATCTAACAGCAATATGATGGGTCTCTTTCTGAGTTGATATTAAGAGCTTATTAGTAGTACATTTACGTCATTTAGCAGACGCTCTTATCCAGAAGATATTACAGATGGGTGTTGGTTACTACATCTCCATGACAACATGATTGTATCTGACATCAGTCAATGTCAATTTCTCAATAAATAAAGCATTTCAAATAGTTAACGTAGTCTTACTGGCTGTTGTGTCAGAGGGTAAAGGAACTTTTTGGATGGCTTGTCAAGGTAATGTGATTTATGGGTTCATGTTGAATTGAGGAAGAAAAATGCTACAATGTGTCTGGTGGACAATTTGAGGTGTGCTTTCAGCTAGGGCTGTTACGGTGACCGTATTACCGCCACACCGGCAGTCACAGGTCATGATGGCAGTCAAATTCCACGTGACCGTTTAGTCACGGTAATTAGGCTACTCCTAACTGTTGCTGCTGATGGTCATTAGTAACCTACCAAACTTGCTAACTGCCTGGTACTCAGCACTCTATTGTCCCGCTAATCACTCTGACATCAATGCAAATATAATCGAAAATCTAATCAAACACTTCATGAGAGCCCATGAGCTAATGTTGTGCAACATTTCTATAGGCTATGCAATTGCGTGAGAAAACAACGTTTTGATGGCCTTTATTAAAAAGAGGAGGATCCCATCAGCTTTCTATTGGCTAGGCCTACTATATTTATTTCTCAACTTTCCCAATATTAAACATGTTGCTTCTCTTCACAACAGGAGTATAGCCTACCTGGTTGGCATGAAAATGAACCATGGGAAAAGCGTCCTCCATTCGCTATTTAAGTGCATAGATGACAATAGATTATATTTATTTCCCATCCCCCTGTTTCGAGACAGGTGCATGATAATGGTCCATTCTAAATCCAAACAAATTTCACACATCTATTATTTAGTATATTTAAAGACAAAATTAAATCATGATTAGTCTGATGGGTGACAATATTAGCCTATCATTTTGAATGACATTATCACTTGTGAATGATGCCCAGCTTGTATGCAGTACACCTCATGTAGCCTAGCCCATAGGCCTATATGTTTTGTATCACAACTAAAGTGGCAAAATAACTTCTTAAAATTAAGCACATTAATCCGCTTTACAACAGATGTAGAACCAAACTGGCATACATACTAGCATGAGTTCCAAGTTTGGGGAAGATCCTTTTCACCATAAAAAAAAAATGCTCCTTTGTAATAAAAGCCTCACATGCATAAAAGCATTTTCGGTCACTTTTGAGAATGGTGTTTTCCCGCTAATTGATTGCATTTTGGAACATTTGCACTTATAGCCTACAGCCATGTGTGCACTGCTGCGCTTATAATGTGAAGAAATAGCCTAATAGTTTATCAACATTTTAAGATAAACGTTCTGATCGGTTGAGTCAGCCTCATTGCTTTTAAACGTTTTTTTGATCCGAATGGTATTAATTTGGGATCTATCGCATCCCACAACTGTTCCAGACTATGTTTGGAATATTTATCTTGCACAGAATAGGTCAACCTTTGTACTATGGGGGATAGTAGATTGACATAGGCTAGTGCTTTTGCTGTTCGTTAGGCTTACTCATCTTGTTGGCTGACAAAAAGTAAATGTGGACAGTTCTTCCAACATCTTCAATAGGCGCCTAAGAATTCGATAAGGACGTGCGCAGTTGCGTCCCCGATGTGTCCGTCTTCACTTGTAGCCTGTGAGAAGGACCCGATCACGTGACGGGCATTGGCTAATAAGAATTGAGCTATCTGAGAGAGCCATGTGAGTGAGAGGTGATTCAGAACATGCAGCCGGGAGAAGAGAATTATAATTATTATATTCAGCCCAAGGGCACAACGGCCACTGGTTGCAAAAGGCATGGATTTTTTTAGGGGGCATTACGGCCACACAAAGGGGATGCTGCCGGGAAATTCGGGGCATTATCAAGTGCTTGTCAAAATGTGAATGAGAGACTGATACAGAGAGAGACCGTGCAGCCCGCGCAAAAAAAAAACAAAGCAGAGCTCATGCCTTTCATGCAAAAAAAATATAAAAATCATTAGTGGCATCATGCAGCCTTAGAATGTATTAAAAGTCAAAACATATAGCCCAGCGTTTGTATCACAACTAAAGTTGCATAAATAACTCTAAATTAAGCAAACAGAACCTGTTTCTTTGTTAACCGTTCATCACAGAATAGCCGCATGTGCGCACTCCCTCAAATAATTTGGGGAAAATATATTTTCTATTTTATTCAGCTTTGTTCTATTGTATTCTTCATACAATAAAATATTGCAATGCAATTCTAAGCTAAATGAACTAATGTAGCCCACAGCCATTTGGCATAGCCAGATCAGGGCCTAACATAAGGACAACTCAGAGTATGCTATTCTGTTCTTCTGAAATAGACAACATTTTATTCAAATCATGTTTCTTTCGACGTGTATAAAATAAATAATTTATTGTGATGGTGTAGGCTATATTAAATGGATATATTGGACTTTTTTAAATGTAGATGTTCCATCAGTGGCTTGTAGGCTATAGGTGGAAGCCAGGAGATGCTAAATGTGTTTATGTTAATTAACGGTCAATTACCGTGACACCGGAAGTTATTTGCTTGACAATCACCGTCTGACAAAATTTCATGACCACCACAGCCCACTTTCAGCCCTAAACCCAGGAAGCCTTACACCTGCAAGCCTCCTCTGCCCCTGTTCCTTGTCAAATCATCTTATTAAATGGCTTCTGAAGTGCAGCCCTGCAGACAAACGCAGACCTCAAAGAAACAGTAAGTAGCCTGCTCACAAATCTAAGAAAATCTCTTCTCAATGGACAGTTATTATTTTAAAGCAAGTTCATGGTTATACTTGTTATAATATATGCCAATTATCAGACCCATTTATCTAAACGCGATGTACAGTAATGCGTGCATACTTGTTGCTTTTTTAACATGAGAAATTAAAACATCGACATAAAAATAAATATTTTGACTAAGGAAAATTTCACAAAAGAAAAGAACTAGAGAGAGAAAGTGGAGAGGGTTGGGGAGGTCTACTGTCTCACGCTAAAAAAAGTTGAGGGGGGGCCATCATTGTGATGCAAATGTGAGAACCCCGTCTGCTGTTTGTGGCAGTTGTGTAGCTATGATACAAACCAGGTGGAATGTAAAGAATGCCCCTGGTGACCTGAGTGAAAACAACTGAAAAACATTTCATTTCACAACAAGTTTTAACCTGTTGCTACTGAGAGCCAATCATGGGCAACTTTTTTTGTACCTGGTGAGACTTTCTCAGTAGCTTGGAGACAAAAGCCTACTTTGTGATTTCCAAACTGCACAACCTGTGTCGACAACTTAACACTGTCTGCAAGACAAAACAGATTTACTGCACATGGACACTTGAGATTAAAGAATTTCCCTTGTTGGTTTTTTTAACCAGTGGTGGCTGAGTTAACAGAGTTAACTGTAATAACAGAGGAAAAACTGCCCCTTTCTTATGTAGAAAACCGCCACACTATTACTTCCCATGTACACATTAACAACTCCCAAAAGGTATTCATCTTCTGTGTGCCTCTGCTCTGTTCAGTGAATTCATGACATTTCTGACTGGAGGTTTGGCAAATCTCATTAAAATTAGAGTTAATGTCAGATAATCAAATGTACAGAGACCAGATGGCTCAGTAAGCACAGCAAGGACGAATTCCAATTTTAAATTCTCTTGGATCTTAACACCATAACTGTAAAAACAACAGTGATGACATCTACATAAATTAGGCACACTGCTGCTAGTGCGCCAAATATTGGCTTTTAAAATAGGATGCGAATCAAATGTTACAAAAATAATTGAATGGCTGATAACTCCAGTGTCCAAAAAATGGGCCATCAGCACCACACATTGATTGAGTTCTGGCAAATGCTCCAGCAGTGAACCATTGCCTGCAATCGAGATTAGCCTACTCTGTCGTGATGACAATTCTTTGAAAAAATTCTGTTCTTATGTTAACGTTGTTAATTTGCGACATGCAGAATTGCTTCTATAAAGTGGTCTGAGTTTGTGCAGACTCTCAATAACCGGGTATTAGACTGAGCGCCTCTCCTCGGGGCTGGACCTCATCCAGATTAGCTAAATACAGCATGAACACATACACAGTGGACATTTGACCCCCCCCACCCACAGGGACCAATGCAGCTGTCCATTTGAGAGCTGCATTGTACCAGGGACTCGTCCCTTAAAACCTCAATATGGTATAGGGTTACTGTGGACACTGCTAAAACAATCACAAAAGCAATGCCAAAGTGGATACTTAGGACAGGGGTCCATAGGAAGAGTACAGACAGGACTAAACCTGGACCACAGGCAGCAGTGGTGAATCACAGGTCACAGTGGCATTCATCGCTGGGAGGCACCGAAGCATGACCACAATCACAGGCTGCAGGCTGTGTCAATAATGAAGCCACTGGCAGACCAAAAGAAAATATATGTTGAAAGTTATCCAGTAAACTCAAACAGCATGTATTCTTTCAACTGATCCAAACGTTTTTTGTTGTTGCTTGAGCATGCCTTAAAAAGGTTTTTGATGTTTGTTGATTAAGAAGGCAACTCAAGAGGAAACATATCATTTTCAGTGGCGCACAAGAAAGACCCACTTCCCAAAACACAATCAGTACAAAACCTCAGAATGGGTTTAACTAGTCAGTACCAGCTTCTTTCCATTCCATATTACTCTCCTCTATTGAGCACCTTTTCCACTTGACCTGCCTCTGCAAGCCAAAACTACGTACGCCCGCCACATCCAGGGAGATGAAAATAACCTGATTAAAAACACTGACTTTTAAAAGAATAACACGTTACCCCTTGGCCCACCCCATCCACTCTCTTTCCATGACTTTGGGTGTATTTATATATCAAGTTGCCATGTAAACATAACAGCAGCATGATCAGATTCTGGCTGCATGGACGTTCAGGGACATTATTTCTTTGTAGACCAATCAAAGCTAGATTCTTTCAGAAGTAGGCTACTTTGTCAAAACAAGTGCAGTAATCCCTTAAACATTGATTTTATCCTTACTCAAGATCAGGGTGTATTAGTAAAATAAGGATTAGACTGCAAGAAACTTCATTTTGAAGGAAACTTTATGAGCACAGTCCCTATAGGCCTATTTAGTGGAGTAGCAGGCTAACAACCTTCAACAAAAGACCCATTAACAGATGGCACTCAAAAAGCCACCATCAACCTAACTCTCATAAATATACTGGCTGGCTAATGAAAATACACAAAATATACTCCCCATTTCAGATAAAAGGAA
Organism: Salmo trutta; assembly: GCF_901001165.1. Lineage (NCBI taxonomy): Eukaryota > Metazoa > Chordata > Actinopteri > Salmoniformes > Salmonidae > Salmo > Salmo trutta. The sequence continues at coordinate 51,322,722 of NC_042960.1, read as the reverse complement.
ACAGGTATTGGGCTTCATCAATAATACATCTCAACATGAATCATTCAGTTCTCTGCCTGGGGAGAGGCATCCTATGTGGAAGTGCACCTGTGATGGTGTATTCCATTACCAGAAAACAGATATTTTAATTAAAATAGTTAATTAAAAGAGTGCATTTTTATGCCACAAAGATTATTAAGAACTGTTGCCACTACAGCAAACAAGTCTCACAAAGGAGTGTCTGACAGCTGTCATTAGATCAGGATGAATTCAGTGGGGACTAAAAACCCCAAAAACAAATAATTGAAAGGCACTGCATATAAATTGTCTGTGGAGACAAATTATTAGACAAGAAATGAATGCAATATCAGAGAAGAGAGAAGGGCTTCGCTGTAGTCATTGCATTAACGACTTCCGTGCCTATTATCCTCATGGTTTTCACTGGTATGGGCATTCGGCTCTAAAGATAATTATATAGTGCAGCACACCTAATGAGAACTGACACCTGGACAATATTTTTTTTATTTAACTAGACAAGTCAGTTAAGAACAAATTCTTATTTACAATGACGACCTTGTTCAGGGGCAGAAAGACAGATTGGGGATTCAATCCAGCAACCTTTCGGTTACTGGCCCAACGCTCTAACCACTAGGCTACCTGCCGCCCCAAAATGTCACTATCTTGGATAGAACTCAACTGCCCTGGCTCTGTTGAACAAGTGTAACATCACCGTGGTGAATGGTGATGAACTGTTCCTAGAAAATTGGACTGAGGTCAAACAAGCAGAGTCAAGCTGGTAAAGTCAATGTCTCCTGAAGTCCATCTGATTTTGTACGTTTTTTTTTTTTTATCTGGGGCACAGTTTAGGGTTCCACATTCAGCTGAATGGTATAATAAATAATATGTCTATTTGTTTCAAAGGTGTGATAATGTCTCAAATTTCACATGGGATAACTATATTAAACCACTCAAAATAATTAGCCACTATTTAGAAAAGAACCACTGAGGAGGAATAACTATCATAGCACCACCTAGCTGTAACATCTTTTTGGTAATCGTAGGTGTAGAAAATAGGGAAATATGTGTAGTTAGCTAAGAATATGATTAGGTAATTGCATTACTATTGGTTATTAACGTGTTATAGCAGAATTACTATTTGCCTTGGCTTAGCCTACTTACAGCTGTCCAATCAGCTTTTACACAGCCTCCTACTAAAACAAAAAAGCATGCCAAATAAACTGTTCCATCAATGCACCCCTTTCCCAAAACGAGATCGACACGACAGTGGCACCCTGAATTTGATGTAACCAGTAAGCTGGCAAGCTTTCCGTTTGTTGTTGTGTAACAGGATAGGTAATAAACATAGCCAGCAAATAACGACTACTCACCGTTAGTGAGCTATTGGAGATGAGCTCGCGCCACTGTTCCATGTTTAAAAAGTAGAACGAGTAACGACTGATTATTTAATTCAGCTAACACGTCGAAATTTAACAGCACTATTATGGGTCTCTTCATGAGTTAATATTAATAACGTATATCAAAGTTAGTAATCAGATATTAGAGATGGGTTTTAGTAATAACACAATAATTGTCCACCCAATTTTGGAATAGCTAGGCTTAGCTATTTAAGGTAGACTAATGCTTATGTTACCTGACCCAGCTGGCAGCTAGCTAATGTTGGCTAACTCGGTTGGCTGTGCGATAAACAGTTGGTACAGTAGGTGAATGAATTTGGTGTGTACCATGAATAATCGAACTAACTTAGCTAAATTGAGTTAGGCAACATTTCAGCAAGTTGTCAGTCACATCCACAAAGTAAAATTCTACAAAATATTAATGTTATGAGCTCTTTTAGCTAACGTTAGCTAGCTACTGTACAACTTGTAGCTAACTAGCTTGGCAGCTTCAGAGCAGGCATATGATAGCAGAATAAACCGACAATTACATTCTGCTCACAACCTGGCACAAGGTTTAAACCCGTGTATAAAAATTGAAAAATGTGTACAAATATGGAACTAACTTAGCTAAATAGTTAGCAATACGATAGTTCACTTTCTGGTAAACTTATAGAAATGGCAGACAAGCAATCGCGTTGAATGGAGTAAACGACGTTAGCTTAGCTAACTGGCTAGTTAACGTTAGGTAGCTGCTTGACAGAAGATTCGTGGGGTGGATGTGACGAAGGGAAAGTAACGTTATCTACTAGGGTATGAAAGAGAGATTGGTGTGCATTCAATACCACAGTATCATTATCCCAAATTAGAATTAATGTATCGTCTCAACTCCGTAAAGATATATTCACCTTTGCCTTGTATAAGTTCTGCCCTGGCTGTGCTCTCTTTCCCCTCTCTCACTTGCTCGTTGAGTTCCAGTTGCTTCTGCTGCTGCTGTTGCTGAGTGTTGCACCCGTTGGTAAGTAACTGTCTCCACGGCTACAGTCACTATGGCGTGCGGGGGTCTCGAGGCAACTGTTGCTACCCTCTCCTTCATACGTCAGTGGCAAAAAAAATGAGGGTTGGAATAGTGCATTGACTCCGCCCACTAAGGCAATCGACCACTAGATGGCGCTCTGACCTTATTAATCTCTGGTAAAGCCACAAACGTTTACATTTGGTCACGAATTTGAGATGTATGTGTGAAAGATCCAACAAACTGCAGATTTGTGCCATTTGTTTCTTGCAACAATTCACATAATTTATAAAACATGTATGGTAATTCATTCATTGGGTAATGCCAGAGCTAGAGAGTAGAAGTGTATACCACAAGAAAGTTAATGTGCAGCTATTGATGTCAAATCAAATTGTATTGGTCACATTAGCAGATGTTGACGCGAGTGTAGCGAAATGTTTGTGCTTCTAGTTCCAACAGTGCAGTAATATCTAACAAGTAATCTAACAATTCCCCAACAACTACCTAATATACACAAATCTAAAGCGATGAATGAGTATATGTACATATAAGTATATGGATGAGCGAATGATGTCAATGAATTCTGAAGAAAAAAGCATATATTGCTTAAAGGCACCACAAAAAAAGAATAATCAATAATGCTGTTATCAGTAATGTGTGTAATAAATATTTTAACCTTGTCAGCTCGGGTACTTTAGAAGTAATTTCAAGATAATATAACAAATATAATAAAACACATTTGGAACACGTGTATCAATATTATGAGCACAACGTCATCCCCTGGGTGTGGTGGATGTAAAAGGTTTCATCACCACTATTCATTTTTCTACTAATAGGGAAATTATTTCAAATGATAAATTGATCTTTTAAGTCAGATTACAAATCTTTCAGTTTCAAATGACATGACCAAATGAAACTCCGCCACGTCACATTCTCCTCACAAAGAATCAGTACGCGCACACTTGAAGCTCAGGGCAAGTGAAGTTCACGTGTCTGTATTCCCTAATCAACAACTTCAGCGCCAAAGATTGCAACGCTGAAGTTACCAGCAGGAAAAAGGTTGATTGTTTTGTATTGACGGTAAGGGCTAACATTATCAATTTTTTTTTTTTTGAAAAACAAGTTAACTAACGATATCGGTGTTGAACGCGTGATACTGACTCAGAAATTGTGTAGCGAACGTTACTATATCTGGCTAGTTTACCAGGCGGTAGTTACAGATAGAGAGGAGCTATAGTTTTTGTTCACGATGATGCTCTTAATTGAAATGGAATATCTTAATTGAAACGGGGATATTTAAACTTTGAAGCTAATTTGGTTAACCTTAGTTACAATTAGCCATTGCTCTAGGTGACGTTACTTTTGTTTTCACGCGACGGCTGGCTTGACAGCCTTTGCTAACGCTAGCTAATCAGCTAGGTACCGGCAGAAGAGATATTCCAGGAATTTCTATTCTGTCTTTGCCGGTAGTTCGGCCAGTTAACCAACAGCGAGTAGATGCGTGTCATTCTATGTCGAACTCAGTGTTGGGAAGCTACTCTGAAAATGTATAGTTGACCAAGCAATCGATTACTTCACACTGGAAGTTAAGCTTCATTAAAGCTACCCTTAACAAAACTATAGTTTACTTAACTAAAGTTACTTTGAAAGTAGTTCACTACACCCAAACAACTTCGTGAGAAATGATCATATCCAAGTCTGAAATATAATAGATTGCATGAATTGAACACTCTGGAATCGTATGTTAACCGAAGTAAAAAGTAATTAACTACTGAAAACTCTACCAAGAGTTGAATTTAGGTCAACTACCACCAAGCTACTGTGAAATGTAGTTACATTTCTAGTTGGATCTAAATGTAGTTCACTCAACACTGCAAACTAGTTGCTTTCAGTTTATAAAACCTAACATTTTTTATCCAGGGCCAGTGTAATAGGTGGGCATTAGGGGGCCTGGCCTCCCCTACCGTATTTAAATATTGGTCATTTATTTACATGACGGAGAAGGGCACAGACAGAAAGAATCATCAATCGCACATAATGCATCTGAGCGATCGAAACAGCGCCCCTCTGTCTCAGTATGTGTAGGCCATGTGTGATGCTGTCTGGCCAAAACGAGTGGCATGTCGTACTCTTGGTCATCAGATACATGGGCTACATATAGTATAGGGCTTTCCAACCCTGTTCTTGGAGAGCTACTGTCCTGTAGGTTTTCACTCCAACCCCACTCTAGCGCACCTGACTAATTAGCTGGGTTTAAGCTGAATCAGGTTAATTACAACAGGGGTTTGAGTGAACCTTCAGGAGGGTCACATTAACAGGTAATACATTTTTACTGTTAAATTACATGTATTTACTATAAAATGCATTTAAATGTGTGCGCGCAATTGCGTGGCGGTTTCAGGGCTGGCGCACCTTGCAAAACCAAAAGTCCCAGTAAGCAAAATTATGTTGAAAAGGTGTTTTTAAAATACATTTTCCCACTCGTTGAAAATAAGTATTTTCCGGATTTACTGAGGTGCAGCCCCATCTATAAGCCTACCGTTTGTAAGACACCAAAAAAAGGTGTTTTACAATATGTTTTTAGAATGTTTTAACATGACAGCGCATTTATTTTGAGCTCCAGTTAGGTTAGGCTATTTGATCATAGAAACCTGCATGATGTAAAAAGTGTCCGTCTCATTACATTGTCATACATTTTCATCTCCAACCTGTAGGCTACAGAGAAGGCCACATACTCGTTCTACCATAACCTATATCTGCTACATGATTATTATTTTTTTTTTTAAGTAAAAATAGGTAATGTTGGTGGAGCACCGCAGCGATGCGTATTCAACAGCAGCCTGGAGAGGCATGCTGGGAATGGAGAAGCAAAATGTTTTTTCACCCCTGCCTTTGACCAAGTTGGCACTGCTTATCACAGGGCGGCATCAGCACTCACAAAAAGCCTGTATGCCACTGGTCGAGAGATTGTCATTGTTTTTGGGCAGAATTGAGGTTTTATATGTTGTTGTTGGAGGTGCGTCTTGGTCAGTTTAGCAATAGGCGGCCGCCTAATCTTTCCCAATGAGTGGGCCGGGCCGTGAGCATCTTCATTCTCCTGTGACTGATTGTTCGTCCCTCAAAGTAGGGTGCACATACAGTAGTCCTAGCAGGCTGTCACCTTGCACAGTTCTATGTAAATTAGGGCTGACCCCATGTAGTTGATTGTTTGGTCGATAGGCTGTTTGCTCTCCCTTTCGATAACCACTCTGCGTGAAAGGGTTAAAATGTCATGCTCTGATCCTGGAAGCGTCGTAAAATACCTGATTTCTACTTATCCTTTGCACAAATAGCCTACAGCTGTGTCGGTCCCAAACCCACTGAAAACAGGCTGCAATGTTTTTATTTGTTGGCTTTATGTAGGCAATTTTTACATAGATGCCAATAGAAGTTACTTTTAGATTTGTATAATGTTCATTTAGAAAGAATTTAGATACAGACTATTATAAATGAAATGTTCCATGAAAATGTTCATATGAAATTTACAGATCAGCATAAATCGTAAGATAAATTGCCGACCCCTGTTGTAGCCTATTACCAGCAACTTCAGGAGCGTAACTGCAGAATCTGCGAAGGCCAGCTGGAGGAGGAGGGTCGGAAACAGTTTTTTATTTTTATTTTTCTGGTTAGGCTATCTTGAGTCCTTTGTGTCTTACATATTTAATCAAACAGTGTGCTTAAAGCATCAGCCAAGCTCAGTACATATATAGTTGATTTTATTAAAGTAAATGGTGGATGTGTGTGTGTGTGTGTGTGTGTGTGTGTGTGTGTGTGTGTGTGTGTGTGTGTGTGTGTGTGTGTGTGTGTGTGTGTGTGTGTGTGTGTGTGTGTGTGTGTGTGTGTGTGTGTACACACACACACAGAGAGAGCGCATACCAACACATGAAAATCAGATTTCAACCTGCCAGGCGCAACACAAAAGTCAGAGATGACGATTTAATTCATGCCTTACCTTTGAAGAACTTCTTCTGTTGGCACTCCAATATGTCCCATAAACATCAGAAATGGTCCTTTTGTTCGATTAATTCTGTCGTTATATCTCAAATGTCAATTTATTTGGCGCGTTTAATTCAGAAAAACACCGGTTCCAACTCGCCCAGCATGACTACAAAATATCTAATACGTTACCTGTAACGCTGTCCCAACATTTGAAACAACTTTCCTAATACAACTTTAGGTATTTTTTAACGTAAATAATCGATACAATTTAAGACGTGATAAACCGAGTTCAATACCGGATAAAAACAACGTGAAGCGCGTGACCTGGAGCGTGCATCAAAACATTAGTGCACTCGGCTGGACCCTCGTTCTGAACTGCGGTTCTTCTTCATTTCTCAAAAGAAAAACATCAACCAATTTCTGAAGAATGTTGACATCCAGTGGAAGCGATAAGAACTGCAAGCAAGTGCCTTATAAATCTAGATACACATAGAAATCCCATTGAAAACATTCACCTCAACAACAAAAAAATCCTGGATGGTTTGTCCTCGGGGTTTCGCCTGCCAAATAAGTTCTGTTATACTCAGACATCATTTTAACAGTTTTGAAAATTATTATTAGCACATTTTAGACAGTTAACTTAATAGTTATAAGATATCTAGCTGGAAAACATTTAGTTGTGAATTCCATAGGGTAATTAGGTGACCTGGCGCATGCTGCACGACAGTGAGTGACTCAAGGCTCCGGTCTTGTTGTTTTGTGCTTGTAAACAAACATGTGACTGGGGATTACCGTATGCTACATAATGTGATCGGTGAAATGAAGAACGCAATGTTCTTTATCTCCTAACGTACTGCACAAGTTGACTGCAGGTATTCACTTAAAGTAGCTACAGATATTCATATTTATTAAACTTCAATTAGTTTCAAAGATGACTGTATTGAAAAACCATCCCTTTGCCTTTTCCAAATACCCTGGTATATGGTACACCGCCCAAGCCTAGTAGCTGAGTTTGTCTGGATCAAGTGCCATTCTGTGACTTTGGTTTTATAATGCCTTTTTTGCAGTGGTATTGAAGTCAATTCTGTTATTGAAAAAACACTAGCACTAACCCTCTATGCAAAATTAATTTATTCAAACAGTCAACTACCACATGAACCACATCCTCTGTGCTTTAAGTCTGAGTTCAATAGTTCCAAAACAATTGGGTTTTACTTTCCTTGGTCATTCAGTTTGAAAGGAAAGTGGGGTACTTCCCTGTTTCCTTTTTGTATTGTGAACTTCCCTAGGAGGGGGATTCCCGCTAAGACTTCATTTTAGGTTGAGGAAATTTGTTTATCTCAAATTAATAGTACAATCCACAATCCAGAGTCAGTGTTTCAGCTCAAAGGCAGCACTGTCTGGAACCGAATGGGTGAACTACATTGATGTTTTGTACTTCATCTTGTTGCCATGGGATATAACTTACAAATTGACTTACAAACATCGCTGCTTGTCATTTTTCTTTAGAGTAGGTTACTTTGACTGAGTTATGTGACTGAGGGATGGTAGTTTCAAAGCAAAGTGGGTCTCTAACCTATTCAAGCCACGGAACTGGCTAGACCTTCCACTTTGGTGCAAATTCAGGCTATTTACTGCAGAGGAGAATTGTGAATGTCTACTAAAACATTTCTGCACTACTTTCTCTTCCACCATAGACTAACATCCTCTGGAGGAAAACATTCTCTTTTTGATTTTCAGTACTATCAGGCCTGCGAACTAGAAATACAGGAATGAGCTGCCAAGCAGAATTGATTGTCCTGAGTCATTACCCATAATTTTAGCATCCATGTGTAAAACTAACTCGGGTTTGAGTACTTTTTGTGGCCTGCTTGTAGGCTTTAAATATTTTGGGGCATATTCAGAGGTGGAAACTCTGTGGAAATTAATGGGAATATATGCAAACTCATATTAATACCATTTAAATGTATTTTTTTTTGCATTGGATATATTTACCATATCATATGGAGACCAAAAAAAATATTTTACCTTATAATAAGTAGACATAATTGCAAATGATTAAATCCTTCCAATAGAATAAAAAATATATAGTTATGAATTGAACTTTTAATTGAGTTGACTCTTCACATGGGATGATTTCACTGAACAACAAAAAGGGAATATTGAATGATCCACAATGATCCATCGCATCTCCCAAAAATGTTTTTCAACATGCATCAGTAAAATGATAGTCTAGAAACTAAAGCTTTGGTTGTCTTCCGCTTAGGCTTCCATGTCTTCTCCCTGGACCTCCTCAATGTCCACCTCTTGAACATCAGACTCTGAGGCCTCATCTTTACTGTCACTTTCCAACCTTGTTGAGGATAGCTCGCTGTCAGCCTCAAAAAGCCTCAAATTTGCCCAGAAGGCCGCCAATTTTTCAACCCTTGTATTGATCAGCCTGTTGCGTGCTTTGGTGTGTGTTCCCAAACAAGGACCAGTTGCACTCTGAGGCGGCTGATGTTTTTGGGATTTGGAGGATCATGGAGGCAACAGGGGAAAGAGCCTCAGATCCACCAGGTGGCTGATGAGATATGTTGGTACGACTACCATACTGCATCTCCATCCCAAAGCCCTTGCTTGGAAGTATACCTTGCCAGACTGCCAAGAACCATGCCCTCATCCAGGCCAAGAACCATGCCCTCATCCTGGTCAAGGTGGCGAGACACGGTGGTGATGACACCATAGGCCTTGTTGATCTCTGCACAAGACAGGATTCTCTTGCCAGCATACTTGGGGTCCAACATGTATGCTGGGGCGTGTATGGGCTTCAGGCAGAAGTCTTCAGGCTTTTTGATGCATTTCAGAACTGCATTTTCCTCAGCTTGGAGCAACAGTGAAGTGGGCAGGGCAGTAGGGATTTCTTGTCTTACATCTGCAAGTAGAGTCTGAACATCAGACAGGATGGCATTGTCTCCCTCAATCTGTGCAATGGTAAATGCTATAGGTTTCAGGCTGCTTACCTCTCCCAAAATGCATCATCCAGGAGGATCCTCTTGATGGTGCTGTTCATATCAGCAGACTGGGATATGGCCATTTCTTGGAGAGACTCCTTCCCCTCCAGGAGACTGTCAAACATGACAACACCACCCAACGGGTGTTGCTGGGCAGCTTCAATGTGGTGCTCTTATTCTTCTCACTTTGCTTGGTGAGATAGATTTCTTTTAACTTGATGACCCTTCACGTACCTAACCATTTTCTTGGCTCTCTTGTAGAGTGTATCCATTGTTTTCAGTGCCATGATGTCCTTGAGGAGCAGATTCAATGTATGAGCAGCACAGCCCAATGGGTGTGACATGACCAAGCAGCCTTCATGACCAGGCAGCATTCTGTCACCAGTGCAAATACCTTCTGTCGTCCAAGGTCAATGATGACTGCCTTCAGCTCATCTGCAATGTGTATATATAGACCGCTGTGTCTGTTCTCTTGTAGAATACTGGTTGAGGGGTGGAGATGTAGTTAATTATTCCTTGCCCACGAACATTTGACACCCATCAGAGATGATTGCAGTAGTCTGCTTTCTCTATGATTTGCTTGACCTTTACTTGAACTCTGTATCCAGCAAATGAGTAGATAAAGCATGTCTGGTTGGAGGGGTGTATGCTAGGTGAAGAACTTTCAGAAATCTCTTCCAATACACATTGCCTGTGAGCATCAGAGGTGAACAAGTTGCATACACAGCTCTAGCATGACATTCATCAGCATTTCTCTGACTACGTTCCTCCACTGAGTCAAAAACAACTTCTGATTCCAGGAGGACCATGAGCTGATGATTTAAAATGAAACATGTATGGAAACGGGTGAATTTAACACTCCTCAGTCAGCAGGCTCAAGCAAGCTAAAACTAACTAGCATAAATTGTTAACAAGTTGGAAATGATTTAAACACATTTTGCTGTAGGCTACTATTTACTAATTAACAAAAAATGACAGACATCATTAGCAATGGAATAATAAGGACCGACAAAGTAGGCCTACTAAACTACGCGAAGTAGACAGACAAATATAAGAATATGGCTTCAGCAAAGTCGACAGGAAATAACTAGATTGAACAACAATGACTAGCTACAGATTCGGATTCCTACACGATGTTTGGAGAAGGGGAGACTTAGACACGTGCCACTCGGACACGTCTGGGGAAAAGAGAGCAAAGAAGAGCGGCTTGTTTTAATGCAATCGTTGTAGCAGGCTCAAACAATACCCCGCCCATTCCTTTACAGACAGAATAACTAGCCAATAGTTGCTTAGCGCACACAGCTCTTCACACTGAGTGACAGATGCGGATTACTGTTTTCCCATCACGGATAATTACAAAAAATACTGGTCATAATCGTATTTAATCATATACATTACGATGCTGGTTTTGTCCGAGTACTCGGCACACCCGTCGTCTAGAAGATTTGTAAGGGGCCGGACAGACAGATTTTGTATCCTTCAAAAACAAATAGGCCAATGTTTTTTTTCAATGGAGTTCATACGTTGACAATGGAGAGCCTCCATAGTTTTGTCCTTAGTTTTATGTATGAAACTCTCCTGACTTTTTACTGTCAATAGTTTGTATTAACTTTGAGGGGACAAAATGGTTTGACATAATTTTGTCTGTTTGCAACCGTCTGTCTGACCTAACTCTTCGCCTGCAGCAGTGATTACAAAGTTGTCTAATTCTCCTGTAATCATTTTTCTGTTTGCACCTATTCTGTTAAATTTGAGTGAATTCACTCCTGAGACTCATTCTAGTGTATTGGGCCTTAAACATTTGTTTTTTTGTGTGGTGAATGAGTTATTATTGGGTGGATTCTTTTTAACTACAAGTAATATAAAAGTATATGTAACTGATGAAAGACCAGAAGCGCCAGTAGTTCTGGTTAATTATTTGATGAAGCAACCGTAACTAAACTCATCAAAAAAAGAAACGTCCTCTCACTGTCAACTGCTTTTATTTTCAGAAAACCTAACGTGTAAATATTTGTATGAACATAACAAGATTCAACAACTGAGACATAAACTGAACAAGTTCCACAGACGTGACTAATAGAAATGGAATAACGTGTCCCTGAACAAAGGGGGGGGGGTCAAAAGTAACAGTCTATCTGGTGTGGCCACCAGCTGCATTAAGCACTGCAGTGCATCTCCTCCTCATGGACTGCACCAGATTTGCCAGTTCTTGCTGTGAGATGTTATCCCCAGTCTGCCTCCAAGGCACCTGCAAGTTCCCAGACATTTCTGAGGGGAATGGCCCTAGCCCTCACCCTCCGATCCAACAGGTCCCAGACGTGCTTAATGAGATTGAGATCCGGGCTCTTCGCTGGCCATGGCAAAACACTGACATTCCTGTCTTTTAGGAAATCACAAACAGAACTAGTATTATGGCTTGGGGCATTGTCATGCTGGAGGGTCATGTCAGGATGAGCCTGCAGGAAGGGTACCACATGAGGGAGGAGGATGTCTTCCTTGTAATGCACAGCGTTGATTGCCTGCAATGACGACAAGCTCAGTCCGATGATGCTGTGACACCGCCCCAGACCATGACGGACCCGCCACCTCCAAATCGATCCCCCTCCAGAGTACAGGCCTCTGTGTAACGCTCATTCCTTCTACGATAAACGTGAATCCGACCATCACCCCTGGTGAGACAAAACCACGACTCGTCAGTGAAGAGCACTTTTTGCCAGTCCTGTCTGGTCCAGTGACGGTGGGTTTGTGCCCATAGGCGACGTTGTTGCCGGTGATGTCTGGTGAGGACCTGCCTTACAACAGGCCTACAAGCCCTCAGTCCAGCCTCTCTCAGCCTATTGCGGACAGTCTGAGCACTGGTGGAGGGATTGTGCATTCCTGGTGTAACTCGGGCAGTTGTTGCCATCCCGCAGATGTACCGATCCTGTGCAGGTGTTACACGTGGTCTGCCACTGCGAGGACGATCAGCTGTCCGTCCTGTCTCCCTGTAGCGCTTCTTAGGCGTCTCACAGTATGGACATTGCAGTTTATTTCCCTGGCCACATCTGCAGTCCTCATGCCTCCTTGCAGCATCTCTAAGGCACGTTCACACAGATGAGCAGGGACCCTGGGCATCCTTTGGTGTTTTTTAGAGTCTGTAGAACAGCATCCTTAGGATCCTAAGTTTTCATAACTGTGACCTTAATTGCCTACCGTCTGTAAGCTGTTAGTGTCTTAACGACCATTCCACAAGTTCATGTATATTAATTGTTTATGTTTCATTGAACAAGCATGGGAAACAGTGTTTAAACCCTTTGCAATGAAGATCGGTGAAGTTATTTGGATTTTTACGAATTATCTTTGAAAGACAGGGTCCTGAAAAAGGGACGTTTAGGTCAGCAGGATAAGGATGTCCTCCTGGCAATGTTATTTGGTCACCACCTACTTAGAGTTCAGTGTGTTAAATCGGAGGGCCTGTTGTCCGAACCTCTGGCAGTCTCTATTGGGGTCCCACAGGGTTCAATTCTCAGGCCGACTCTTTTCTCTGTATATATCAATGATGTCGCTCTTGCTGCTGGTGATTCTCTGATCTACCTCTACACGGACGACACCATTCTGTATACATCTGGCCCTTCTTTGGACACTTAACAAAACTCCAAATGAGCTTCATTGCCATACAACACTCCTTCCATGGCCTCCAACTGCTCTTAAATGCAAGTAAAACTAAATGCATGCTCTTCAACCAATTGCTGCCTGCCCGACTAGCATCACTACTCTGGACGGTTCTGACTTAGAATATGTGGACAATTACAAATGCCTAGGTGTCTGGTTAGACTGCAAACTCTACTTCGACTCACATTAAGCATCTCCAATCCAAAATTAAATCTAGAATCAGCTTCCTATTTCGCAACAAAGCCTCCTTCACTTATGCTGCCAAACACACCCTCGTAAAACTGACTATCCTACCGATCCTTCACTTCAGCGACGTCATCTACAAAACAGCCTCCAACACTCTACTCAGCAAACTGGATGTAGTCTGTCACCGTGCCATCTGTTTTGTCACCAAAGCCACATATACTACCCACCACTGCGACCTGTATGCTCTCGTTGGCTGGCCCTCGCTTCATACTCGTCGCCAAACCCTCTGGCTCCAGGTCATACGTTTTTGCTAGGTAAGCCCTGCCTTATCTCAGCTCACTGGTCACCATAGCAACACCAATCCGTAGCACGTGCTCCAGCAGGTATATTTCACTGGTCAACCCCAAAGCCAACACTTACTTTGGCCGCCTTTCCTTCCAGTTCTCTGCTGCCAATGACTGGAACGAATTGCAAAAATCACTGAAGATGGAGACTTATATCTCCCTCTCTAACTTTAAGCATCAGCTGTTAGAGCAGCTTACCGATCACTGTAAATAGCATACCCAACTACCTCATCCCCATATTGTTATTTATCCTCTTGTGCTTTTGCACCCACGTATATCCACTTGCACATCTATAAGTTGTGTTAATGCTAAATTGTAATTATTTTGCCTCTATGGCCTATTTATTGCCTTACCTTCCTAATCTTCTATGCACGCACTACATAGATTGTTCTATTGTGTTATTGACTGTACGTTTGTTTGTAACTCTGTTGTTTTTGTCGTACTGCTTTGCTTCATATTTGCCAGGTTGCAGTTGTAAATGAGAACTTGTTCTTAACCTTGCCTACCTGGTTAAATAAATATGAAATAAATAAAAATTATCCATTTAGTCTCTGGAAAGTCAAAGCTCAGCTAGCACAGCTGCTGGATCGCTATAGCAACCTGGCCTGATAACCAGATTAATCCCCCTTCCTTGTCCTGTAGTAACCCCCGCCGGCATATCTGCATTGTGTGTGTGTGTGTGTGTGTGTGTGTGTGTGTGTGTTGGGGGGGCGCTCACAGCATCATCCAAGAGAAGCGAGAGGAAAGGGAATTTCACCGACTGCAGACCCATTCCCCTCCCCCTTGCATTCATTTGGCTGACGTGACCCTATATGTGGGACGAGTCTTGTGGTGTGAGCCCTTTCAGCCAATGAGATGGGCTGTAGTGTTGGAATACTAGTGGGGGAAGTGTGTAAGGATGTCTGCAGGAAAGAAGCTAGTGCTGTGAGGGTGGGGTTTTGGAGGAGGGACAAACTCTGAGTTTGAAAATGAATGATGTGTTACAGAGTAGACCGAGTGGCCAGCATATTTTGTGTCTAGCGGCTGACAGAATACAAAGCACGCTTACGCAGTCCAGAGAACCGGCAACCAGAACTGAAACAAGAAGTTTGCCTACTAGGATGCACTGTAAGTCCTTCTACATGATTTAGAATATGTTCATCCCTTTCACTTAAATCTGACAGGCAACCGCTTATGTCAATTGACGCTTGTTATCTTTATATCAATCTTCTGGTTTTGGCTTCTGGGAAGGCATTTCTCTAGTGTCATTGGGCTCTTTAAAGGTGTGACTGATGGTTTGTGTACCATCAGTATTTACATTTGAGTCCCTCTGTGTTCGTTTGAATTGTCCTTCGTATGGTTTAGTTCGTAGATTAATATTACGTTATTGAGTTCAAAACAACTCATGTACTACAGCTATGAATGCTGATATGTGGTACTGGTTCATCCACCTCACTAGCCCATGTGGTCAGCAGGTATGTGTGCCTGCTTGCTGGCTGGGATGGAGCATCCAGCCCTCCATGTAAAGCTAATATGACAGGGTAGGGCGAGGCAGAAAGAAAGAATCCCCAGCATTACTGGGACTCCTCGCCAGGCTGCTGCTCCCAGAAACAGCAGTTGGGTGGATGGATTGATGGAAACTTGATTCACCCCCAGTGTTTGAGCATCCTTGGAAACAGGTCCAGGCAGAAGGGTGAGCTGGCCATCTGGGAGAGGCAGTTAGAGCGAGAGAAGGAAAGGCGAGGGATTTGAATAATGTACCAAGTGCTTTCTTTGCATCTGAATTTCTCTAAATGTTGGGTATTTAAGTGCTGTGTGGGTGGGGAGAGGGCTTGTTTGTTGGGAAACCCTGCTTGGTTTTGGAGACGCCCAGTTTTGGGGAGGATTTGTTGTAGTTAATGCTGGTTTCTGAAAATATATTTGATGTGGCTTTTTAAAGAAAGGCCTCTACTCAAATTAGCCAAACAGTCTATGGTTGCAATCAGTTTTTGAATGGACATCATGTGGCAATTGTGTACTGGACATACTGTTTGGGACCTAATCCTCTCCTAATTGACTGCAATGAGGCAGTCATTTGCTATTGTGAGGAAACTGCGCAATGTAAGTCTGCACGATATGGGCAAAAATGTAATTGCTACTTTTCTTTCTTTTTTTACCAAATATTGCGATTTGACATGCAATATAGGTCAAAACAGTTGGGTGAACTGTTGGAATCATATAAATACAATGATTTATATTAAGCAGCATTGTTTGCAACAATCTGACTGCATTTAACCTAACAGAACAGCATGTAAACTTATAGTGAATCCAACAGCAAGGGAGGCTGTATGTGTGGGGGGGAGGGAATCAGCCCCAAGAGGAGAGGACAAAGTAAACTATAAAAACGGACTCTGCGTTTCAAAATATTGCATTCAATCTAGATCTTTGGCGATATGGATATTGCACACGTTAATATTGCGATTCTGATGTAATTCCGATTAATTCTACAGCCCTAGCCCAATGCTAAATCCATCTGAGCCGTACCTAGTGAGCATTGAGGGAATCTCCCTGGCAGGTCATCAGCAGGGTTGTGCAACATCATTCAGGCATTATAATGAACTGCTCCTTTTGGGCCTGGTGGGTCGGGTGCTGACCCACTCATTCAAATTGAGGACCACAAACCTCATCTAACAGCAATGTAGTTTCATTAGTCAGGGCTACATCAACAGGACAGAAGGAAATGGGTTTCTATCATGTAACGAGGAAGTGCCTCAATTTATTTTTCCCCTGGTCTTGTATTGGTCTTCAGATTGTGAAGGTAAATAATACAGCCTTGGTCGACAGCTGGTGGGGATGAGAATCAAACTGTCATTGCACGTGACACTAGCTCCATCACATCCGAACATAAATTGGTCTTATAGGGCTGCTGCGTGAGACTTGTCACGTGACATGACCTCATCAAAAGAGTGGGTGAGGAATGGAACAATCATTCCAGCCTGAGGATTATCCCAAAGGCAGCATTCAGAATGATCAAGAATGCCATCTACCTCTTCTCTTGTTAAATAGTTGGGGCGTGTGAGTGATCTTTTTCTGATCTGTAGGCTATAGCACCCACTAGGACTGCACAATATGGGCAAAAAATGTAATCACAATTTCTGTAGCAAATATTACGGTTTTACTTGCGATTATAGTTCAAAATGCTTGACTGAACTGTCGTAATCATAGAAAGGGAATAATTACAGTGGGCACTTGGAATGCAGTTTTGTTTGGCATGACGATGACGATGAATGGAAAAGTAAGGGAGGAGATGGTTGTGACAGTAGTAACCAAAGTGTTGGTCTGTGTTTTCCATGGGACCCTGATTGGATTTAAATAGATGGGTACGTTCAGACAGATTTTAGAATATTCTTTGCATTTTCCTCAAGAATGAGCTATTTTGTTAGATTACTTGTTAGATATTACAGCATGGTTGGAACTAGAAGCACAAGCATTTCGCTACACTCGCATTAACATCTGCTAACCATGTGTATGTGACAAATAACATTTGATTTGCACAAACAATGCTGATATACTCCACCACTGGTAACGGCCTGTATTATAGGGCAAACCTTGTTAGCAAACGTTTTCTATCTCGGTGCTAGCTAGCGATTAGCATTAGGGGCTTTTTTTATGCACATTTACAACTTGCTTAGACCAACTAACTAGTGTTTTGCAGAGAGCAAGTTACACATGAATAGTATAATATAGAAAACGTGGAAGCAAAGTGGAAAGCTTTTTTGTTCTTGTTTGGTCAATGCATGTATTTTAGAGTAAATCTTGAGCATGAGGAACTGCCTGCTTGAGTGATGTGTGATTGAGAAGTGGCCAAACGAGAACTTGAGCAATACATTCAAAGTTAAAAAAGACAGTGGTGTTTCAAATATTGTAGCACCAACCCCTGTTGTGGCAGACACAAGCCCATAACATTGAGACTGGAGACCCAGCCAAAGGGGCTCATCCCAGACAGAGGGCTCAATGCAGGCATGTCGACCCCCGAAGGACCACAACACAACTCCCACACTATAATACATTACAGCCATGCAACGTGAACCCTGGCCACAGCTGTGTCTGAGTGTGTGACCATGGGGAATCTGCAGCTGCTCTGTTACTGGTGGAAGGAAGAAGAGTACAATGGCAGCTATTGTAGGGGTTGTGTCGGGTGCAAGCAGTGAGCTCACTCCATGGCATTTGCCTCCTTGGCTGAGCCAGGCTCTGCAGGAGTGGGTAATGTTCTGAAGTCTGTCAAGGTTAACGGCAGTGTCAGAGGGAACGGGGAGGTAGAATCTATTGATTTGCTGAGCTACAGCCCATAAACCATGAATCACATTGGTTTTAGTTACATTTGTACCTTTCTCAAAAAATGTACAACCAACCACTCAACACCAAGTTATGAAATTGGCTGGGCTTTAAGGGTTTGCTGCCGCCTTTCCCTGGCTCAGGAAAATGTTTCTGCTTTGTGACCTCCCCATGGAGGTTCTTTCCTCCTGCTTAATTGTACTCTGCTTGTATGTTTTCAATGCCCAGAGAGCCAGTCCTAGATAAACAGGACCTCAGCCGGTGTTGGCTCCAACAAGAGGACAGAGTCGATAATGGAGAGTGGGCCGGGGTGACGTGGTTATTGTTCTACAGCGCTGACGTGTTTCCTGTACCGTGTTGGTGACAGAAATGGGACGTGCACTCTGCTCAGCTCTCCCCCCCTCTTGGGTAACTTCCCACAATGGAACAAACGGCTCATAAACGGGACCAAACTGTGCTCTGTTTGAGTCTCTTTCACACAGATGGAGCCATTGAATTTCAATAACCAGAGGATGAACAAGCCAGCCAAATGAGTCCATCTTCTGCAACCTCTGCTGTCCCGCTGTTGTCATGTGTTCACATTGCTTTATATCTCTGAAAGGGGGTTTCATAACACGATTAGGCCTAAATGTTAATTGAGGCTTCTGCTGATTTTAGGAAAGGACCACATTGAATAAACATGGTTTGTTTGTTTTGGCTAATCTGGAGGTGAAAAACCCATACCTGTTTAGGCGAGGTGCTGGCTAGTGGAGTAGAACACTTAAAAGAAAAATAGAGCCGCACACTCAAGGAGCTCAAATGCAATAATTTCATAACCTAATAACCAATGTTTCGACAGACAAGCTACCTTCATCAGGGTATCATTTTTGGGCTGAAAGTAATTACTTAAAAGGAAGCCTCATTGTTTTAAAAAAACACAAAAAAAAAACACAGTTCAGTCTACAGTAGCTGTTTTTGTAGTGGCACCTGTTGTCTGTCTCTTGGATCAGTACCCATTTGAATTTTGTCGACACTTACTGTTGTAAAATACCGTTGTTAAAGATGTCCATAAAAGCATTTGGTGATAAACTAAATAGTTTTTCTGAGTGATCTCCAAGCAGTGTAATGACTGAGACCGTGTGTAATGTTTATCCAGAGACCAGAGCATGACCCTGTGACGCGCAGCTCAGTGGTGGGAGCTGTTTGGCAGTCACATGCTACAGCGGGTTCTATTCTAAGGCAGTGGTTTCCAAACTGTGGCGCATGCAAAATTGCACAAGGGTACAATTTCAAATTGTGTCATCAGTTTTCCTCTTGTCATGTCAGTCATTGCATACGTTAAAGCAGTGATCACCAACCTTTTCTGACCTAAGATCACATTGGCAGTCAAAAAGCAGAGAACTACTGCACATACATTTGAAGTCATGTTTTGACTTTTTTTTTTTTTTTTTTTTTACATTAACCTGATTTTTAAAAACAGTTCTGTAGGAATGAGGTAAGTGCAGTAGGCCTAATGCATTATCACAGCATATTGGCTATATGCCTGGCCTGCCAATATTGTTCTTCTCAGACCATATTCTATTTCAAAACACAAGCTTCGATAACAAAATAGATAAGTTGGTGTGGCACTTGCGAGGCATAGCTGAGCATAAATTAAAATTGTACTTTCATGGTACTTTCAAAATAACTGAACTCTTGACAAAATCTAAGTCAAATTATGAAGTCGGTGGACTTCAAGTCGGAAAGTTGGAGCTCTAGAAAGATGCCCAAGTTTCCGAGTTGGATGACCGTTCAAAAGTCGAAAGTCTGACATTTCAGGGTTTCCAGTTGTTTTGAACACTGCATTAGTCTCAGCAGAGGGGGAGAGAGTGCAGCAGAGATGGTCCGCCTCTCACGGTCCCTGCTCGTTCCTTCCTTTCCTCTGGTGAGGCTGACCAGAGAGGACACAGTCTTTGACCAGATGGCAAAACTCGAGTCGCATCGCATCTGCCTCTGGGGAAAAAGATGAATGTTGTTTGTATAACCAGAGAAATTGAAATATTCCTCTATTAACATAGACATGACGAGCTGCTAATAATAAAAATGCAGGGCTATCGATACACTTGGCTACTCATTTATTGCAACTGCAGCGTGATTGGAAGTACAGATAGCCGTGTTTTGTAATAGTGTTGACAATACTGAATTAAACTTAGACGTACTCACTCATAAAAACAGCAGCTCTTGGCTGTATTCTTTGAGTCTCTCTGGTCATGGTTTTAAAAGTTATGAAATCTCACGTAGGCTAGTATCAAACTTTGCTGTGGTTGTGGAAGCTGTAGGTAGGCATGGTGATTTGAGCTATACGATTGGCCAGCGCTGTAGGCGTACTCGATTTTAGCCAGAGATCTTCTGGTCCGCCGGGTTGGCGGAATTGTCTTTTCAGATAAATAAAATGGTTAAAAATGGGAACACTTTGCCTACTGGCGCGCAGAGCTTCTGAATCAAGTGCACCTACCGCCAACAGCGTAACACAGGATGAAAGAGGACCGCAAGCCTTTGTGCCTTCAGCAAAATTCGCTGCACCAAATGACAATGTGTAGAACTGCAGGAAATGAGCTTTAAACCTGCTACATTTTTCTCTCCACCAACAAGAGGGGTGTGAAGTTTTTGTCATGAACGGTGCTTGTGTCCATAGAAATAGACTGCGTGTGGGATGTTCCCCAATGCTGGTTGGGGGGCCTGAGTGAAAAAGTTTAGGAACCCCTGTTCTAAGGAAGGACTAACGCTCATTTTGTCACTCTCGTGCCTGACAACTTCAGACACTTACAGCTGGGGAAACTCGGTCCCTGAGATTTGTGTGGGTCATGTGTGAATGAGTCATATGCTGTGTCTTATGCTGTGTCTTACCCTGTCCCCATTTCCCCCCCTTGCAGTGACTGTGTGTGAGCCTACTGCCATGTCCACAGCCATGGACCCCCCCAGGGAAGTCAGCTACCTGCAGTCATCCTGTGGCACTGGGGACAGCGTCGCCTCACTGGATGACATCGCTGTGGATTTCATAGCCAAGTATGTACCTAGACTGAAACCGTTATCTGGTCCGATTGCGTGACTCCTGTTTGGACTTGATCGAAAGGCTCTCGTCACATGGGAATGATGCGATCTGATAGGAAACGATGACCTGCACCCTGTCACTGTCTTAACAGTAAACTGGTTTCGAAACTATTTGCTGTCAGTTAACAAGACCCATGCTGTGTTTGAATACTCATACTAACTGCACTGACTATTTGTGTCGTGAATTGAGTATAAAGAATGCTTGTTGGTCATAGTTAGTATGCCAAAAGTTCCCGGATGACGTACTAAATTCGCCAAAATACGAAGTATACATGCAGTGGACACCATTTCTGTGCTTTTATGTCCCATAATGCAATTCTTCATAAAATGGGCGTGGCTTCATAACTTTTCAGCTTTGAAGAAAATGGCGGAAAATATGCAGCCAAAGTCCGAGAGCGGATACAAATTCATTGCTTTGAAACTAATTATGGCAAATGTTAAGACATTTTTTAAATGTAATACATTTTCAAATAAGTTACGTGTTATGTTGGCTGACAACCGCATAGGTGCATACTGCTGTAATGCTAACGTTAGTTGGCTACTAATACATCAAACTTGCCAGGCAGTATATTAACTAACTACCCAACGTTGATTGACTTGATTATTTACATCATTCTTAGTTGTGCGATTCAAAGGCTATACCACTTATCTACTCTGATTTCAGAGCACCCTCGCGCAGAATACCTGATGAATTTATGAACGCTCAACACCCGTTGAATATGGCCGTGTCAGTAAACATCTCTGCAAAAACATTAGTCATTTAAATTGTTACCTGCAGCACAGTTAGTCACCAACCTCTGGATAACATGAAAACAGCCTAACCAGCTCTGCTATGGCACGTAAAATGGTCAGTGAGGTGTTCTCATTTGTCACGCTCTGAATTTACAAACGGACAATCTGACAATGCTCTGGATTAACGAACGCCCAGAGCACACTCTGGCACTCCAGATTGAATTTACGAACACACCTGAAATCGTAAAATGTTGAGCTAGGGATTTGTTAAACTAACAAACTAGCAAGAGGTTGCATAGCAACAGCATCAACTTCCGGTAGACAGGCGACACTCTAGTATGCTCAACTGAAAGGATGGCGTTTGTTTCCAGTATACTAAAATGAACTAATAGTATGTAGTATACAGTATGTTAGTGTGGGTATTCGAGCACAGCTAGATTCTTTATCTTCTGACACTGAAAAGCTTCCTCCATCTTTAGACATGACAGTGGAATACAGTAGAACAGGACTGGAAATCCACTTAACATTGTTTATAACGGCTTTCCCCTCAGTGAGTCGTCAGAGGAGTCAGCCGGTGAGCGGGAAGAGGAGATTGGGGCGAACACTGAGCTCACCAACAACCTCACAGACATCCTTACTGAACAGCCCACACACACAGAGACTGGTGAGCGCATATATATATATATATATATATATATATATATATATATATATATATATATATATATATATATATATATATATATATAATATATATATATATATTAATTACACACATTTACATGGCAAACGCCACAAGGAGAACATTTTAGAAAGGACACAAATAAATGTAGGAAACTGGCTTACAACTGTTAGCGCGTACACAAACTGGTTCACACACACTCTTGAGGTTGGCACTTGGGTACAGAAGGTATACCAGTACATTGATTTTGAGGTTGACCAAATGAATTGTCCCCTTTTTGAATTTTGAGGAAATGGGCCAAAGGGAAGTGAGGTCCCAAACTTCCCTTTCCTGTCTCTGGCCAAGAACATTCAGTCATCAACATTCCTAATGCCCTAAGTATGAAAACTATATTTATTAGGTGTACTCTGGCATTTAGAATACCTTCAGGATGGGGTTTTCACAAACTTCAAATGAATAAATAAATTTACATTTCAAAGTGTTGAGATTTGTCAGTTGGTCAGTAAACACTCTGTTGCTCTTAAATCAGTGGGGCTTTCTCTTCCATCCACCTGAAGTGCAGTACAGCAGTACCATGAGGATCTGGCTGAGGCTGGTATCATGGCCATGCGGGGCTATTGACTAAAGAAGTATTTGGTCATAAACAGTCCCCACTGAACTCCCAGAAGGTTCCACCGACAGCTCTGTGCTGTTGACCGTAGACAACACAGCGCTCTGGTAAGCCTAACACCAGGCCACATGATCCTACGCTTCTGTTGCTATTTCAGTTTTATACTTCTTTGAAAGGCTTCAAAATATTGGCAGGGAATATAGTTTGTCTTGTCATGGTGACCTTTCAATTGTTTTTATTAAGACCAAAACGCTAATAGTACTAGGTGAGTTATAGATTCTGTTTGTCTCTGGCTAACCTAGCGTAGCAGGCGTAAAATAAATACTTTAGGCAATGCAGTGTTTCATATATGTGGACACCCCTTCAAATTAGTGGTTTCAGCTATTTCAGCCACACCCGTTGCTGACAGGTGTGTAAAATCGAGCACACAGCCATGCAATCGCCATAGACAAACATTGGCAGTAGAATGGCCCCTACTGAAGAGCAAATACTTTCAACGTGGCACAGTCATAGGATGCCACCTTGCCAAGTGCTGAAGCGCGTTGAGCATAAAAATAATCTGTCCTCTGTAACACTCACTACTGATTTCCAAACTGCCTCGGGAAGTAACGTCAGCACAATAACTCTTCGTCAGGAGCTTCATGAAATGGGTCTCCATGGCCGAGCAGCCGCACACAAGCCTAAGATCACCATGCGCAATGCCAAGTGTCGGCTGGAGTGGTGTAAAGTTCACTGCTATTGGACTCTGGAGCGGTGGAAACGTGTTCTCTGGAGTGATAAATCATGCTTCACCATCTGGCAGTCCAACAGACGAATCTGGGTTTGGCAGATGCCAGGAGAACGTTACCTGCCCGAATACATACTGCCAACTGTAAAGTTTGGTGGAGGAGGAATGATGGTCTGGGGATGTTTTTCATGGTTTGGGCTAGGGCCCTTATTTCTAGTGAAGGGGAATTTTTAACGCTACAGCATACAATGATATTCTAGACAATTCTGTGCTTCCAACTTCTTGGCAACAGTTTGGAGAAGGCCTTTTCCTGTTTCAGCATGACAAAGTGAGGTCCATACAGAAATGATTTGTCAAGATCGGAGTGGAAGAACTTGAATGGCCTGCATAGAGCCCTGACCTCAACCACATCGAACACCTTTGGGATGAATTGGACCGCCGACTGCATTCAAGGCCTAATCACCCAACATCAGTGCCCAACCTCATGAATGGAAGCAAATGCCTGCCGCAATGGTCCAACATCTAGTGGAAAGCCTTCCCAGAAGAGTGGAGGCCGTAGCAGCAAATGGGGGACCAACGCCATATTAATGTCCAATGATTTTGGAATGAGATGTGTTTTGGTAATGTAGTATACTGAACAAAAATATAAATGCTACAATTTTAAAGATTTTAGAGTTCATTTAAGGAAATCAGTCAATTGAAATAAATGAATTAGGCCCTAATCAATGGATTTCACATGACTGGGAATACGGATATGCATCTGTTGGTAACAGATGCTGTTAAAAAATAAATGTAGGGGTGTGGATCAGAACCAGTTAGTATCTGGTGTGACCACCATTTGCATCATGCAGCGTGATACATCTCCTTCGCTTAGTTGATCAGGCTGTGGAGTGTTGTCCCACTATAATTAAATGGTTGTGCAAAGTTGCTGGATGTTGGCGGGAACTAGAACACGATGTCATACACTACCATTCAAAAGCGGGTCCTTGTTTTCCATGAAGACATACATGAAATGAGTTGAATAGGAATGAATAGGAAATATAGTCAAGACATTGACAAGGTTATAAACAATGATTTTTAATTGAAATAATTGTCAAACTTTGCTTTCGTCAAAGAATCCTCCATTTGCAGCAATTACAGCCTTGCAGACCTTTGGCATTCTAGTTGTCAATTTGTTGAGGTAATCTGAAGAGATTTCACCCCATGCTTTCTGAAGCCCCTCCCACAAGTTGGATTGGCTTGATGGGCACTTCTTGCGTATCATACGGTCAAGCTGCTCCCACAACACCTCAATAGGGTTGAGATCCGGTGACTGTGCTGGCCACTCCATTATAGACCGAATACCAGCTGGCTGCTTCTTCCCTAAATAGTTCTTGCATAGTTTGGAGCTGTGCTTTGGGTCATTGTCCTGTTGTAGGAGGAAATTGGCTACAAGTTAAGCACCATCCACAGGGTATGGCGTTGCAAAATGGAGTGATAGCCTTCCTTCTTCAAGATCCCTTTTACCCTGTACAAATCTCCCACTTTACCACCACCAAAGCACCCCCAGACCATCACATTGCCTCCACCATGCTTGACGGATGGCGCGGGCATCTTCATTTTTTTATCCGTCTCACAAATGTTCTTCTTTGTGATCTGAACACCTCAATCTTAGATTTGTCTGTCCATAACACATTTTTCCAATCTTCCTCTGTCCAGTGTCTGTGTTCTTTTGCCCATCTCAATCTTGTATTTTTGTTGGCCAGTCTGAGAGATGGCTTTTTCTTTGCAACTCTGCCTAGGAGGCCAGTATGCTGGAGTCGCCTCTTCACTGTTGATGTTGAGACTGGTGTTTTGCGGGTACTATTTAATGAAGCTGCCATTTGAGGACTGGTGAGGCGTCTGTTTCTCAAACGAGAGACACTAATGTACTTGTCCTCTTGCTCAGTTGTGCACCGGGGCCTCCCACTCTTTCTATTCTGGTTAGATTCAGTTTGCGCTGTTCTGTGAAGGGAGTAGTACACAGCGTTGTACAAGATCTTCAGTTTCTTGGCAATTTCTCGCATGGAATAGCCTTCATTTCTCAGAACAATTATAGACTGACGAGTTTCAGAAGGTTATTTGTTTCTGGCCATCAGCCTGTAATCGAACCCACAAATGCTCCTCTTTAATTACTTGTTACTTTAATCTCTTATTCTAATCCCATATTTTTTTTTTTAACTGCACTGTCGTTTTAGGGGCTCGTATGTAAGCATTTCACTAAGGTCTACTACACCTGTTGTGTTCGGCGCATGTGACTAATAAAATTTGATGCTCCAGATACTGAAGTAGTCTAAAGAAAGACATTTTTAGTGCTTCTTTAATCAGAAAAACAGTTTTTAGCTGTGCTAACGTAATTGCAAAAGGGTTTTCTAATGATCAATTAGCCTTTTAAAATGATAAACTTGGATTAGCTAACACAATGTGCCATTGGATCACAGGGGGTGATGGTTGCTGATAATGATCGCCCCTAGCTATTCCATTAAAAAGCAGCCATTTCCAGCTACAATAGTCATTTACAACATTAACAATGTCTACACTGTATTTTTTATCAATTTGGTGTTCTTTTCATGGACACAATGTGCTTTTCTAAAACAAGGACATTCCTAGGTGACCCCAAACTTTTGAACGGTAGTGTACACGTCGATCCAGAGCATCCCAAACATGCACAATGAGTGACATGTCTGAGTATGCATAGCATTCCAGGAATTGTGTACAGGTCCTTACGACATGGATGTGTACAGGTCCTTACGACGTGGAGCCATGCATTATCATGCTGAACAAATGAGACGATGGCGGCGGATGAATGGCACAACAATGGGCCTCAGGATCTCATCGTATCTGTGCACTCAAAATACCATCAATAAAATGCATTTAAGTTAGTTGTCCGTAGCTTATGCCTGCCCATATCATAACCCCACCTCCACCATTGGGCACTGTTCACAACGAAAGACGTCAGGAAACCTCACGCCCATATGACACCATACACGTGGTCTGCGATTGTGAGACCGGTTGGATGTGCTGCCAAATTCTCTAAAACCACTTTGGAGGTCGCTTATAGTAGAGAAATTAACATTCAGTTCTTTGGCAACAGCTCTTATGGACATTCCTGCAGTCAGCATGCCAATTGCACGCTCCCTCCAGACGTCTGTGCTGTTGTGGCAAAACTGCTTATTTTAGTGGTATTGTCCCCAGCACAAGGTGCACATGTGTAAGGATCATGCTGTTTTAAGCTTCTTGAGATGCCACACCTGTCATGTGGGTGGATTGTCTTGCCAAAGGAGAAGTGATCACTAACAGGGATGTAAAGAAATTTGTTCACAAAATTTGAGAAATAAGCTTGTGAGTATGGAACATTTCTGGGATTTATTTCAGCTCATGAAACATTGGCCCAACACTTTACATGTTTTGTTCATACTTTTGTTAAGTGTAGATCCCCCTACAAGAAGAGAACTGTCGGAATGTTCTCTTCTGCAATGTTCAACCAATCCAGTAAATGTGGAGGAGTTGAGATGGCGCATCATCTTGTTAACATCCAAAAGCGGAAGTCATGTGACGAGTCCATTTCCCCTGAAAACCGGAATATCCGTTGAGGACTCTGCAGAGGCTAGTTTCTGGCTAATGGGCCCCCATTTAAAAGAAATAACCGACTATAATATTGTTTTACAGAATTAATTATTGAACAGGACCGTCTAACTAGCTCTGAGGTTCACAGTTCAGTCTCCTGCCCTGTTAGTTCCTGCTGTATTGTTAGCTCCTACTAGTGGGAGCTCTCCTTGTGCGGCCTGTGTGCCTGGACTCTGTATGGGCTGCCAATGCGGCTTTTGGGATCCCCTGTCTGGCCTTCCCTTATTTTGTCTGGTGTTGGGCAGATTGGCGTCTCATACTGGGCCTGGTGTGTGTGTGTGTGTGTGTGTGTTTACTGGCAGAGACTGGGGGCCAGGCCAGGGTCAGCACAACCCACTGCCTCTGGCTCTCCACCAACACTGCAGCAACACCAACAGTGGAGGGAACACGAGGACAAACGACTACTGGGATTTAAGACCAGAAGTCAAAGCAGCCTCATGTCCCTAAAGCTAATTTCTGTGATTGTCTGTGTAAGCAGCAGGCACGCCATTCAAAGTGATTGGTTGGACTTCCTCATAGGGTTTGGGAGCCGTTTGACAGAGTGATTTGCCTGCGTGTGCAGACTGGGCATTTATGCCCATCACCAATGTTCTCTCTAAGCTGCGAGTGCTCACAAAACGTGTACATTTTCTAGCCATCTTTGAAAAGTGAGTCTGGTGAAGAGCTTTTGTCTTAAAATGGGGCAGTGTTTTATTTTGGGAAAGGCTTGAATAAGCTAAGCTGCCAATTGCAGGGGGTAGCACACATTTTTGTCTGCATCTCGGTAATAATGCTTTTTATTTTGTAAAGCAGTTTCTTCCATCCAACACAATACATTGTCTGTCACCATCTTATCTGAGTGGCTAAACAGGTTCATGTCAAGCCCTGCATTTTTTCAAATGCCTACATTATCATCAAATAGCCACGGTAGCCTACTTTGCCACTGTTAATTTTAACTTAGTCGGTACAGCCTCAGTGTTCACTGTAAACGTGTGCCAGAAGTTGCACAGAATTTTCACATCTCAAGTTTGCATTCAGCAGACCTGAAATTTGCTCAGTTGCCCATCACTAAACTGTCCGTAAAGGGAGATGTCCCTCTTTTCTGAGGTGCAATCAAACGTGAGTCTAGACAAAGCTTTCAAATCAAACACGCCTTTCATTTGCCTTCTCAGTTGATTTGCCTTGGTAAAAAAAACTAAACCCCGCTCCTCTCTCCCTCAGTGAGTGCCCAGCGACCAGACTCCCTGTCCCTGGCGATGGCTGAGCCAGAGCGGTGGACGTCCAGGGGTGATGGGGAGGTGACGCTGCGGATGGGGGAGTCGGGCTTTGCAGCTGAGCCCCCACTCACTGTAGACCAGATGTTTAAAACTGCAGTGGAGAGGTTTGGCAGCTACACCGCCCTGGGCTGGAAGGAGGGAGAACAGACGAAGACCATGAACTACCAGGAGTACTACCAGGCTTGCCGCACCGCTGCCAAGAGCTTCCTCAAGGTGGGACTAAACACACAGACCAACTGTACTTATGGAAATCAGACCATAACTGACACTTTACTGCTATAAATGTGGATGTCAGAACAAAGTTGCAATAGAATGCGGTAAGATAATGGTAGGAGTTGAGGGTTCCACACCGATAAGAGCTGTGAAGTATTATTATAAAACATTCTATTGGTGTAAGTGTCTCCTAGATTTCCAGTCATAACAAAGGCTTATAAACATCAGTTCCTAAAGTGAAACAAAGTATGAGAACAAGTTCTGTTGGCAAGGCAACAATGTATCCTCAAACCAAATATGAAGCCAAAGCAAAAGAGAACCACTGGAGGATGTGTGTCCTTTTTAAGGAGGCTTTTGATAACTTCCCCTCTCACTGATCATAGTCCACTATCCTGACTTCAGATCAGTGTGTGTTTAACCTCGTGGTGGCTGCGTCACTGTCACCAGCATGCGTAGGGTGAGATGAAATGTAGGAGGTAGAGACAATGTGCTGCTGGGGGCAACATCTAGATGCAGGCCACACTAGAGTGGGACGATATGGAGAAAAATCCATATCACGATCAATTACCTGAATTAATGAGGTAAAGATGAATAGAACGATACATTTATAATGTGCACTACCATTTGTTTTATTTATTATCCTTTAAACTACTACTAGTTTGTTAATGGGACAATTGATGGCTACAAACATCAAACTTATTTTATGTCAAAATTCACATTTCTCTAGTATAGGCTACTTATCATGGTGAACGATATCAGCGAAATGCCTGAGATAAGTGATCGATGTCGATCATTTTCGGTTTATCGTCCCAGCTCTAGGCCACGCTACTGTTTATTGTGAAACTCCACACTGTACACGAGTGAGGATTAGGACTGGCTCAGGCCCAGGGGAAGCCACACATCCCCACATCTGAACCTGACTGCCTCCTACTTGGAGGGAGAGGGGGAGAGTTGTGCTACTCTGCATTGGCAAGCAGCTGTACATTTCTTGTATCACGATGGTGTATTTTATTACTACTCTTGTTATAAAATACCCTCTGTAGTCTGTATTTGGCTTTGCTTCACCTTCCCCTTTTATCTGAACTCTTATCCATAGAAAAATGAATATTAACAGGCATTGTATCTGTTATGTTCCTCTTTTTAGGGGCAATTTGAGCTCTGTGTAAGTCTTTTCTCATGCTGTGTGTGTGTGTGTGTCCACAGCTTGGCTTGGAGCGCTACCATGGGGTTGGCATTCTGGGCTTCAACTCTGCTGAGTGGTTCATATCTGACATTGCTGCCATTATGGCTGGGTGAGTCTCTACACTTCTGTTCACTAGGGGGTCTGACACGCTCCCTGTCATGTGAGGGTGTGATGTACAGAATGTTCCCTTCTCACTAATCTACAGTAGCCCAGTCTCTTGTGTAGCTAAGTGACTTATGTGACTGTAACCAAAGACCTGAGATCAAAATCAAATCCAAAGTTCTTCGTTACATGCTTCGTAAACAGGTATGGACTATCGGTGAAATGCTTACTTACGGGACCTTCCCAATGATGCAAAGAAAATAGAGAAATATTTAAAACGCTTAATAGTAGTGTGTGTGTGTGTGTGTGTGTGTGTGTGTGTGTATATATATATATACAGTTGAAGTCAGAAGTTTACATACACTTTGGTTGGAGTCATTAAAACTCGTTTTACAACCACTCCACAAATTTCTTGTTCACAAACTATAGTTTTGGCAATTCGGTTAGGACATCTACTTTGCATGACACAAGTAATTTTTCCAACAATTGTTTACAGACAGATTATTTCACTTATAATTCAGTGCATCTCAATTCCAGTGGGTCAGAAGTTTACATACACTAAGTTGACTGTGCCTTTAAACAGCTTGGAAAATTCCAGAAAATGTCATGGCTTTAGAAGCTTCTGATAGGCTAATTGACATCATTTGAGTCAGTTGGTGTACCTGTGGATGTATTTCAAGGCCTACCTTCAAACTCAGTGCCTTTTTGCTTGACATCATGGGAAAATCAAAAGAAATCAGCCAAGACCTCAAACAAAATTGTAGACCTCCACAAGTCTGGTTCATCCTTGGGAGCAATGTCCAAACGCCTGAAGGTACCACTAGCATCTGTACAAACAATAGTACGCAAGTATAAACACCATGGGACCACGCAGCCGTCATACCGCTCAGGAAGGAGACGTGTTCTGTCTCCTAGAGATGAACGTACTTTGGTGCGAAAAGTGCAAATCAATACCAGAACAACAGCAAAGGACCTTGTGAAGATGCTGGAGGAAACGGGTACAAAAGTATCTATATCCAAAGTAAAACGAGTCCTATATCGACATAACCTGAAAGGCCTCTCAGCAAGGAAGAAGCCACTGCCCCAAAACCGCCATAAAGCCAGACTATGGTTTGCAACTGCACATGGGGACAAAGATCGTACTTTTTGGAGTAATGTCCTCTGGTCTGATGAAACAAAAATAGAACTGTTTGGCCATAATGACCATCTTTATGTTTGGAGGGAAAAGGGGGAGGCTTGCAAACCGACGAACACCATTCCAACCGTGAAGTGTGGGGGTCTTCCAAATGTACAATGACCCCAAGCATACTTCCAAACATCACACCTGCGGGACAGGTACAGGCTGATCGTCCTCGCGGTGGCAGACCATGTGTAACAACACCTGCACAGGATTAGTACATCCAAACATCGCACCTGCGGGACAGGTACAGGATGGCAACAACTGCCCGAGTTACACCAGGAACACACAATCCCTCCGTCAGTGCTCAGACTGTCCGCAATAGGCTGGACTGAGGGCTTGTTGTAAGGCAGGTCCTCACCAGACATCACCGGCAACAACGTCACCTATGGGCACAAACCCACCGTTGCTGGACCAGTCAGGACTGGCAAAGTGATCTTTGACGAGTCGCGGTTTTGTCTCATCAGGGGTTTTGGTCGGATTCGCATTTATCGTCGAGGGGGATCGATTTGGAGGTGAAGGGTCCGTCATGGTCTGGGGCGGTGTCACAGCATCATCGGACTGAGCTTGTCATTGCCTGCAATCTCAACGCTGTGCGTTACAGGGAAGACATCCTCCCTCGTGGTACTCTTCTTGCAGGCTCAGACCTTTTGGATCTAGGGCCATTACCCCCCAGAAATGCCTGGGAACTTGCAGGTGCCTTGATGGAAGAGTGGGGTAACATCTCACAGCAAGAACTGGCAAATCTGGTGCAGTCCATGAGGAGGAGATGCACTGCAGTACTTTATGCAGCTGGTGGCCACACCAGATACTGACTTTTGATTTTGACCCCCCCCCCCCCCTTTGTTCAGGGACACACTATTCCATTTATTTAGTCACATGTCTGTGGAACGTGTTCAGTTTGTCTCAGCTGTTGAATCTTGTTATGTTCATACAAATATTTACACGTTAGGTTTGCTAAAAATATACGCAGTTGACAGTGAGAGGACGTTTCTTTTTTTGATGAGTTTATAACCAGCATCGAGCTGTAGGCATAAGAGCACGTCCCATTTAGTCTTAATGC
Source organism: Salmo trutta (assembly GCF_901001165.1). Classification (NCBI taxonomy): domain Eukaryota; kingdom Metazoa; phylum Chordata; class Actinopteri; order Salmoniformes; family Salmonidae; genus Salmo; species Salmo trutta. Next base: position 51,290,430 of record NC_042960.1, on the reverse strand, counting down.
CGTAACTTACTTAGGCCTATGATTGATACAGTAGCATATAAATCATTTTCGTTTTAAAATTAAATAATTAGTAATTAGTTGAATAATTAGTCTAAACAATAAATAAACCGCAATTCAAATGAATGCAACTGATTTTAGTCTGCTATAATAAAGGCTTTTTCTTTCGTTAGAACAGACACTCTGGAATGTTTATTTAGTGATTACATTGTTCCAAATGGTCAGAAAAAAATATTGTAATCAAACAGCAACTGTTTGGCACACATTTTATAGTCACACAGCGCTTGCTCCTTTTTCTTGACCTCCAGTAGTTTCCAAAACTAAGTCAAATGTCTTCCACAGATCTGACTTCCCCTTTCCCTCCTGAGCAACCAGCAAACATTCGCCTGTTTTGCGTTTCTTTTTGACATCCTGCACGTCATTTTGTTGTTACTGTGTTCGGAGTTTGTTATAACTAATTTATTTATGTGATTAAAATAAGCAGGGGTTGAGGGAGTAGGGAATGTTTTTCCTAAACAATTAGATTTTGGTAACAGAACATTAAGTCAAAAACAGAAAGTAAATGGCTGACAAGATGTTGCAGCTTCAGCACGGACAGCGCAATAAACACTTGCTGTGGTGCCTTTTTTCGCTGCAGCTGGGAACTGTACTGAACAACAAATATAAACGCAACATGCAACCATTTCTTAGATTTTACTTGAGTTACAGTTCATATAAGGAAATCAGTCAATTTAAATAAATGAGGCCCTAATCGATAGATTTCACATGACTGGGAATACAGATATGCATCTGGTCACATACCTTTTTAAAAGAAAATGGAACTCACGATGGGCCTCAGGATCTCATCACGGTATCTCTGTGCATTCAAATTGCCATCGATAAAATGCAATTGTGTTCATGGTCCGTAGCTTATGCCTTCCCATACCATAACCCCACAGCCACCATTGACATCAGCAAACTGCTTGCCCACACAACGCCATACAAGTGGTCTGCGGTTGTGAGGCCGGTTGGATGTACTGCCAAATTCTCTAAAATGACGGAGGCGGCTTATGGTAGAGAAATTAACATTACATTTCCTGGTAACAGCTCTGGTGGACAGTCCTGCAGTCAGCATGCCAATTGCACGCTCCCTCAACTTGAGACATCTGTGGCATTGTGTTGACAAAACTGCAGATTTTCGTGGCCTTTATTTTTCCCTGCCCATGGTGCACTTGTGTAATGACTATGTTGTTTAATCAGCTTCTTGATATGCCACACCAGTCAGGTGGATGGATTATTTTGGCTAAGAAGAAATGCTCACTAAAAGGGATTTAAACAAATGTGTGCACAACATTTTAGAGAAGGAGCTTTTATTTCAGATTATGAAACATGGGACCAATACTTGTTGCGTTTTTGTTCAGTGTAGTTCTGTACGATGGCATGGTGGGCTTAGACCAATATTGGAGGATAATGTATCATCGTTGAAATCTCCAGTTTGGGAACATTTTTGCTTCCCGGTAGATTACAATGGTCACAGTTGTGGATAATTTTTTTATTTATTTAGCCTTTATTTAACTAGACAAGTCTTAAGAACAAATTCTTATTTACAATGACGGCCAAACCCGGACGACGCTGGGCCAGTTGTGTGCCGCCCTATGGGACTCCCAATCACGGTCAGATCTGATACAGCCTGGATTTGAACCAGGGACTGTAATGACACCTCTTGCACTGAGATGCAGTGCCTTAGACCACTGCGATAAATGTTGCCGCACTCAACGAGAATCATGCAGCTGCCAACGCCTCATATGTTCACACATTTACGCCAACATCAACCAGGTATACCGGAGCAAGACTGAAACGCATGTTACAAACTTCCCTCTTGCACCCGTTTCAGCAAATGGGTAGTACCTGCTCTATATAAGCAAACCAATTCCGAAGTTTGCAATGAATTGTCCAATGCACCCTGTAGCGCTTACTTAACTGTGACGGCCCATCACATTACCTCAGATTTGGAGATGTCCCGTGTGACACACACCCCCTTTGAGAGTCTCACACATGCATTTGGCACTGAAGAAGGCAGTGTCATGGTGCCATCGTAACCAAATGGGAATTTACCACATACGACTGGGAAAAATCCACTTGAACGGCCCTCAAACTGGGGGAAACTAGTCTATCATCTTGAACACCCACTACTCTCACATGGTGACCTCTGTCACCTACTAAGGAAATGGCCCCTCTAACAGATTTTTCGGCAGTTAAACGCAACAATGTTTTGAACACTCTATAATTTGTTTACAAGCATGATGGCTGTACTTTTAGTTTATGCTTGACACTGCTTGTTGGAAATTAGCACTCGGCATTTCTCAACGAGTTCAAATCCCATGAATGCATCCAACTGGTATTTACGACTTCACAACTAGTAAATTCCCACCTCCCACACAGTTCCAAACGTAGCATCAGCCGTAACAATCGGGTTAACAGACAATGCAATGTACATTGTGAATGGCATTTTACTTTTCTAAAAAGAACGCAATCCATACCAAACCGCGGGTTTGGTGAACCGTAACACCCCTAGTACAGACTGTTCTTGGATTGTTCTTTCATGATGAGCATAACTTTATGAAATACATACTTACCTAGCAGAGTTGCCAAACCTGTCTGTGGGAAAGGAATCTTGAGTTTCATGGACCATGAATCAACATGACTCACTGTTGTCTTGTTGCCAGTGGGTTTGCAGTGGGTATCTACACCACCAACTCCCCAGAGGCGTGCCAGTACTTAGCAGAGAACTGCAAGGCCAACATCATCGTGGTGGAGAACCACAAACAGCTACAGAAGATCCTACAGGTAAGCACAGAGGATGGAGAGCTTTAGATTTGCTTAGATTTATCAATACATCAGGGATACCTTCATCCTTTTTTTAACCTTAATCAGTGTATTCCTCTTTTTCCTTCAGGTTCAGGACAAGCTGCCACACCTGAAAGCCATTATCCAGTACAAAGATGCACTTAAAGAGAAGAGACCAAACCTCTACACGGTATGCATGTCAAACTATTTCAATTTCATTTGAACATTAGAAGCTGGATCAATGCCTTCTGTGTCTTTAGAAGTGTTCATAACGCACTACAGTTCCTGCTGGTTTGTTTCCCCCCACTGTATCCTGACTATCTTGTATTCTCTACACAGTGGGTAGAGTTTATGGAGCTGGGCCGTGATGAGTCCAACTCTCAGCTGGATGACATCATCGCTACCCAGAAACCCAACCAGTGCTGCACACTGATCTACACATCAGGGACCACGGGCCAGCCCAAAGGAGTGATGCTCAGCCATGACAATGTGAGTGACACCCACCAGTAATATTAAACTGCCAGGCGGTGAAGGTGGGCAACAGCACCTCCGCTACGCTGATCCTCAGCACGGTGTCCCACAAGGGTATGTGCTTAGCCCCCTCCTATACTCCCTGTTCCCCCATGACTGCGTGGCCACGCATGTCTCCAACTCAACCATCAAGTTTGCAGACAACACAAGTAGTGGTAAGCCTGACTACCAACAACTACGAGACTGCCTACAGGAAGGTGGTGAGGGCCCTGGCGGAGTGGTGCCAGGAAAATAACGTCAACAAAACGAAGGAGCTGATTGTAGACTTCAGGAGACAGCTAAAGGAACACTTCCCCATCCGCATCGACTGGGCCGCAATGGAGAGGGCAAAAAGATTGAAGTTCCTTGGCGGCACATTACTGACAAGCTGAAATGGTCCACAGTGTGTTTTATTTCTTCCTTTATTTTTGTACCCCTTTTTCTCCCCAATTTCGTGGTATCCAATTGGTAGTTAGTCTTGTCTCATCGCTGCAACTCACGTACAGACTCGGGAGAGAAGGTCGAGAGCCGTGCGTCCTCCGAAACACAACCCAAGCTGCACTGCTTCTTGATACAATGCCCACTTAACCCGGAAGCCAGCCGCACAAATGTGTCAGAGGAAACACCGTACACCTGGTGACGGTGTCAGCGTGCATTGTGCCCGGCCCACCACAGGAGTTGCTAGAGCGCGATAGGACAAGGACATTCCTGCTGGCCAGACCCTCCCCTAATCCGGACGACGCTGGGCCAATTGTGCGCCGCCCCATGGGTCTCACTGTCACGGCCGGCTGTGACAGAGCCTGGACTCGAACCCAGAATCTCTAGTGGCACAGCTAGCACTGCGATGCAGTGCCTTAGACCACTGCACCACTCGGTTGGCCCCATACAGTGTTGTGAATGCGCAACAGTGCCTCTTCAACCACAGGAGGCTGAAGATATTCTACAGATGTACCATTGAGAGCATCCTGTTGGGCTTTTTCACCGCCTGGTACGGCACCTGCACCGTCCACAACTGCTGGGCTTTCCAGATGGTGGTGCAGTCATCCCAACGCATTACCGGGGGCGCACTGCCTGCCCTCCAGGACATCTACAGCACCCGGTGTCACAGGAAAGCCAGTAAGATCATCAAGGACCTTGGCCACCTTAGCCACGGCCTCTTCACCTTAGCCACGGCACCTTAGACTGCTGCCCTATGTAAATAGTCATTGACCTCTGGTCTCTTTTTAATAATGTTTATACAGTTTTACACACTTTATGTATATACTGTATTCTAGTCAGGGTTCATCTTATACAATTACTGCTGTACACACCTTTTCTATTTATATACTGTCCATAATATCAATACACCCATATATTTCAGACTCTGACATTGCTTATTCTAATATTTCTAATTGCTTTAGAATTTTTTTTATTTGCATGTATTGTTAGGCGTTACTGCACTAGTTAGTTTAGTTACACCCACAATAACATCTGCAAAATGTTTACGCGACCAATAAAATGGCTGCACATTAGGTTCCATTGTAAAGATCTATGAGAGTGATGCACTATCAGTGTCATGATGTAAAAATGTAGCCCCCTATCTATTCAAAATCCACCTTTGCTCCGAGTTTACTTGTGAATGACTGTCTCCTTCGCTCTCTCTTTGTAGCTGACATGGACAGCATTCGCCGTAGGCCGCCATGTCCGGCTGACAGAAGCCACCAAGTCTCAGGAGATAGTTGTCAGCTACCTGCCTCTCAGTCACATCGCTGCTCAGATGGTGGACATCTGGGTCACCATGAAGGTCGGAGGGGCAACCTACTTCGCCCAGCCAGACGCACTGAAGGTGATGGTCTATTCTCATTTAGAAGAGGACCTTTTCCACATTCTCAATGTGACAGAGAAGATTGTCGTGCACTCTGTTACTCCCACTTGTCCTCCCCTTCATTTTAGATTAAACCTAGTGTATAATCCAGTTAAGGGAGGCAGATTAAGTTAAATTGATTTCCTGAGGGGGAACCTACTCACACAAGACAACTCTTTGTTTTGCAATTGATCAGTTCATTAGTGCAGTGTTTTCCAACTCTGGTCCTCGAGTAACCCCAAAAGCACACCTTTTTGTTGTTGCCCCGGACAAAAACACCTGATTCAACTTGTCAAGGGTTTGATGATTAGTTGACATTTTGAATCAGGAGAGCTTGTCTGGGATCACAACAAAAAATATGTGCGGTTGGGGGTACGGGAAACACTGCGTTAGTGTTGGGGGTACGGGAAACACTGCATTAGTGTTGGGGGTACGGGAAACACTGCGTTAGTGGATCTGCTCTCTGTGAAAAGGTTGTTCTTCCCAAAATAAGCGTCAGCTTTACTAAATGCACTACGTTGCAAATGCTTTTGAACAGTTATCCTCAGGAGCTGAACTGTCTTTCTCAATGTGCTAGTGTCCGTATTACTCCGCTCACACACACATACTTTGATTACCAACCCCTTCAGTGTGTGTGCCTCCCTGTCTGTTCTCAGGGCTCCCTGGTCAACACGATGAGAGAGGTGCGTCCCACAGCCTTTATGGGCGTACCACGCGTCTGGGAGAAGATGCAGGAGAAGATGAAGTCCGTCGGGGCCAAGTCGTCCACTGTGCGCAGGAAGGTGGCAGTCTGGGCCAAAGGAGTGGGGCTGAAGACTAACCTCAGCAAGATGAATCAGTATGTATACCAGTATGAACCGGTATGTAGCCTATTGAATAGGGCGAGGGGAATCTGTGTTCTAATTTACCTGTTGCACCACCTGTGGTTCTGACTTCTTAGTTATTTTTTAATTTTATTTTTTAAGGCCAATACTACTATCACAAACATGACAGAACAGGATGAGTAGTTATCATCCCCACGCACAGTATAATATTGCTAGCACAGTATGTACAGTATTGAACTACAGCCTGAGGTATAAAGATATAGTAGAGATGTTGTATTAAACTCCTGCTTCCGCTCCTGCCTGCTCAGGAATGGAGCTATGGCAAGGACGCCCGTCAACTACCGCCTAGCCAAGAAGCTGGTGTTCAGAAAGGTCCGTAAGGCCCTGGGTCTGGACCGCTGCACCAAGTGTTACACAGGTGCTGCCCCCATCACCAAGGATACCCTGGAGTTCTTCCTCAGCCTGGACATCCCAGTGTACGAGCTGTACGGAATGAGTGAGAGCACTGGGCCCCACACCATCTCTCTGCCCAACGCATTCCGCCTCACCAGGTATCTTACAGCAGATACTCTCCACATTCCCCTGAACACACAATGCCTGACATTACATATTTCCATGCTCACTCAATACAAATTCATTCATTACAACAGGCCCAAGCGCATGCATACCTTGGCTTTTACCAAGTGTATTTGCTGTCGATTTACTGTATATTCTTCATGTATGTGATTTAAGAACTGCAAAGTTAAAGTGTTTTGTCTCCCAAGCGTTGGGAAGTTGATCCCTGGCTGTGAGACTAAGATCCACAGTCCTGACCAGGAGGGCAATGGGGAGATCTGCTTCTGGGGGCGCCACGTCTTCATGGGCTACCTCAACCAGGCTGACAAGACAGAGGACGCCCTGGACGCTGAGGGCTGGCTGCACTCTGGAGACCTGGGCAAACACGACGACAACGGCTTCCTGTTCATCACTGGACGCATCAAAGGTACGCAGTCTCCTCTACATACTATAACCCCATCTGCAAAAGAACCCCAGGCCAATCATCAGAACCCAGCTTTAAACGGAACCGACTGAAGTTAGTTGAAAGCCTGTTAGTTGATGGAAGACTCCAAGTTAGAATTATCCTCATTAAAACATCCGTTTCAATGTGTGTTTCTAGAGCTGATCATCACAGCGGGTGGAGAGAACATCCCTCCAGTGCCCATTGAAGATGCTGTGAAGGAGGCTGTGTCGCTGGTTAGCAACGCCATGCTCATTGGAGACAAGAGGAAGTTCCTCGCCATGCTGCTCACCATTAAGGTATGACCAGTTAGCTACAGCACTGTTGGTGTAAAACCAAATCCCCATCCCAACTCATACCCCGTTTAACTCAAAGGTCATCTTCTAAGTTCTGACAACCATTTCTATTTAGAACAAGGATGTTATACAGTTTAGATTGTGTAACATCCTTTAGATGGCCATCTATTGCAGCCACTTCAGGAGTATCTGATAGTTGATAAATACCATGTGTAATCAGATGCACCCTCTGAGATTGCACAGTGCTGTGTAAACTCCTTATCATGTAATCATAGAATGAGGCAAGACTGTCATAGTGGATTCTAATATTTTAGCCAAAATCCCAACTTCTGCTCGACCACTGTCACCTGGTGGACATTTTGTACACTGCCATTCTTTATGCTATCTGTTAAGTTCATGTTTTAAGTATCCCAATATTTCTGTTATTACGGTGCTATCACTGTTGTTATTAGTACGCCTGCGTGGTAGTCTCACTGGTGATGGACCTAGCCTGAGTGCAATGGCAACCATGAATTGTGGAAATACGGTTTAGTAAATGTTAAACTGGAACCAAACCGTTGTCATTTTATGTTAACAGTATCATTGTCAGTTAACCCTTGGCCTACAATGGTCGCACCCCCATGGAAACAATTAACATAATATAACAATCGGTCAGTTTAAGCTAGATGTTTTTTGCATGGGCTGCGTCTCAATCCTCCGATATCTCCCTTCCGCATCTGTGGTGGAAGGTGATAGAGCTAAAGCATTGTTTGTCAGACCAGGAGACATCCCGAAAATCGGTCTTCTCACAAAAATGTCTGTAGCGTCTTCTCGGTTTGGCCTACTAACTATTATGACCACTCTATGGAAAGGTGAGACTCTCACAAACACGATAGGACAGACACTTCAGAACAAACTTCCTTTAGATTTTTTGGGGGGGACTATCTGTTCCATTTGGTGAATCTGTTAGTCAAGGTGTTTCTATTGGCTAATAGCAATGCCAAATTGAATGTTTCATCCAATAATTGTGTTTTTTGATACCTTAAGGGGTCTTAAAATTCAAAATCAAATAGCTTAATGATCCATCTTAAAACAATTCTTTGTTATCCCCCATTAACCCGGCTTAGACTCTAGGGTTAATGGCATTGATTAATGAAACATAAAAAATTATCCATGCACAAGACAGCCTTCTAAGAAAAATGCATATGTCTTTTATCTCCTTCACTGACTAAAACTTCATTTCTCTTTACCCCTCAGTGCCAGGTGAATGGAGACACTGGTGCTCCTGAGGATGAGTTGACGCCAGAGGCCGTAGAGCTGTGCCGAAAGCTGGGCAGCAATGCCACGCGAGTCTCAGAGATTGCCGGCGGACGTGACCGGGTCATCCATGCCGCTATCCAGGAGGGCATCAACCGCGTGAACGAGAACGCCACCTCCAACGCCCAGCGCATCCAGAAGTGGATCATCCTAGACCAGGACTTCTCCATCACTGGGGGAGAGCTGGGTGAGGGGGGGGTGGGACAGTGTGCATGTTGGTTTAGTGCCATGTTCTTAACTGCAGTATGTTGTTTTTCCAGGTCATTACATAGGCTGGACTCTAGTTTCCATGATGTATATGGCCAATTTCAATAGAGTTTTTGTTGCCCTTTTCTCAGTCTATTGCAGACCATGTCATCACTAGTTTTTCCCACCTATCCAGTGGTGGCTGTCAATGAGCATAACAGCAGGATATACACTGAGTGTACAAAACATTAGGAATACCTACTCTTTCCTTGACAGACTGACCAGGTGAAGGCTATGATCCCTTATTGATGTCACTTGTTAAATCCCCTTACATTTACATTTTAGTCATTTAGCAGACGCTCTTATCCAGAGCGACTTACAGTAGTGAATGCATACATTTCATTTCATGCATATTTTTTTTTTGTACTGGCCCGCCGTGGGAATCGAACCCACAACCCTGGCGTTGCACACACCAATCTGGCGTTGCAAACGCCATGCTCTACCAACTGAGCCACAGGGAAGATGAAGGGGAGGTGTCAGGTTAGAGAAAGATTAAGCCTTGAGACATGGATTGTGTGTGTGCGCCATTCAGAGTGAGTGGGCAAGACAACATTTTTAAGTGCCTTTTGAAAGGGGTATGGTAGTAGGTGCCAGGCGCACCAGTTTGGGTGTGTAACGTTGCTTGGTTTTTCCACGCTCAAGTTTCCCTGTGTATCAAGGATGGTCCACCACCCGAAGGACATCCAGCCAACTTGATACAACTGTGGGAAGCATTGGAGTCAACATGAGCCACCATCCTTATGGAATGCTTTCAACACCTTGTAGAGTCCATGCCCTGATGAATTGAGGCTGTTCTGAGGGCAAAGGTGCAACTGAATATAAGGAAGGTGTTCCTAATGTTTTGTACACTGTGTATAGCTGATGCAGTCTCTTTTTCTCCCTCAGGCCCCACTATGAAGCTGAAGAGACCAGTGGTCATGAAGATGTACAAAGAGCAAGTAGAGCATTTCTACAAAGAGGTGGTGACCCCAAGTACCCCTGACAACTCCCTTCCCCCCAAATAGGCCTGGGATAAAGGCCCTTGCAGAGCGATTCATAGAACCGCAACAAAAGACCTGCAGCCAGAAGTCTCTCACACATACGACACACACGTACACCACCTCATACAGACCACCACTCCCTGTGCAGTTCCCGTTTACTCCTGTGAAAATGTTTTGTTAGTTTCCTGCTTTGGTTATTGGGTTTTTGTACACATGTGTGGGTGGTCTAAAGAAAAACTAAGGAAGAACATCCATGAGAAGGCGTTGTAAATCTTTGATTTTTGAAGATGAGTTATTGATGAGCTTATTTCAACTATTTATTTGTTTTGTGATGAACAATAATACATGATAGATGAAGTAGTTGAATGTGATGAGGCATGGTTAATGTGCTTTGATACTTGAGACTAAATGGCATAGTATCCAACATTTCCAATTTTGGCCTACATTTTGAAAAAGCGTTACTCACAATTATTTATTTTTCTTTTGCCAAAGTCAATACTTACTTGGACCAAAGACACATTGGATGTGAAAGAATTATCCAGCTGAAAACTTCCATCTGTAGTCTTTCTTCACATCCAGTGTTCGCTCGTAAAAAAAACGTTTCCTATTTATTATTATTGTTTTGCTCTGTCTGCATTGGTCTGGTTTCAGAGTTTTGATGGAAGTATATCATTGTTGTAGCACGGTCCTAAATCATATATGCAGTTCTGCAATAAGACAAGTCCAGGGATGGCCAATGACAAATGAAGTTGTAGATTTAGTTAAAGCCTTGTTGCCATAAGCAAATAGCTCAATGTTGAACTTCTGCACCTACCTTGTCCTACAGAGGGCATCCAAGTCATTTTTTTCAACGCGATGGAACCATATCATTCAAGCCATATTATTATTTTTTTTGTATCCAATGTGTTATGTATTTCGACATTGTCATACTATCTGTGGAATTGCCTGGTCTTGTTGGAATGTTTTATAACGATTCTGTGTAAAATTGTTGTGACCATTTGTTAAATACTGTAAATATATTTTGCCTACATTGCCTCTTTCCTCTGGTCTTTATTTAAACCATTTTATTACGGTAAATGTTTTTAAAAGAACTGTCTTCAGCTCATCAGTCTTGTCAAGCAGTGTGACGTTCTTTATACTTGCGCCACTGAACTGAGTTTGTCTTTCTGAAAAGTGGTTCATTACATGTTCTCTCCCGAGTTACCTTAATCTAAAACAAGAGAATACAAGGGTACATAGAGGAAATGTGATAGCGTATCATTCATCCTGAAACCTACATCCAATAATACCCAGGACTGGGGTTTGATCTTATTACACTGCACATACTCTCCCTTCATGTATATGAATATGCTGTGTGGAATGTCTCTCTGTAACCTACTGTGCATGTTCTGGTCCTTGTAATTCTGAGTGTTTAATTATTGTGGGTTTATTTTGTCAACTTTGTCAGTACAAATGATACTCCTTGGACAGTGGAATAGGAAGAAATCTGATTCTTGATTCTGGCTTCCAGCACTTTTGACCATTTGTCTTTGAAATACTTGAATTTTTTAAAGTAATCTAATGCAATCCACAGATCCCTTTTGTAAACTACTATTCCATTGTCTGTGGAAAGTGAAAATGCCAAGGCCCTTGCCGTTTAGATATGTTAGAAGGGCTTCCACATGCAGCAGAGAGAAGCTCAACAGTTGGTGACCCATATTGTTTCAAGAAGACTAGCTTGTAGTGTTTGTTGAATGAAGTTGTATATGGAATGAAAAATATTATTTTCAAAAGTGGAGGAAATGAAGGTATCTGTATTTTGTTCTTTTCCCAACTGATGTCATAGCTTTCTGTTGATGCTTGTACTGACATACACACTGAAGGTCTGGAGCTCCATACCAAAGTCCAGTGTAATTGCACTCAACTTAATTACACCTTTTGAGTTGACAGGCCTGTCACTTTTTTTACAAGCAGAGCAATCAATCTCTTCAATGAATGGCATGACTGCCATCTACAGACAGAATACCGGTTTTACCTGACCCTCAACACTTAAGAGTTTTGAAAGTGTTTCTTGTATCAGGTGGGGAAGAAAGTGTGTCACTGGGTGTCTAGAGTTGATGAGCAGTACCATCTTTAAACTAGCAGCTGCTGAGGAAAGAAACCTTCATGTATGTGATCTAGCTGGAAAATAAAGGTTATTTATTCTGAAATATCGAGCCGTTTCATTTCCTGTTGCAAAATCTTAAATTTGGCGGTAGCTATTTTTCAGATTATTTTGAGATTAAAAGTGGCAACCTGGTATATTTCAAAGTAACTGCCCAGTGAAAATATCAACTACTATCCAAAGTATAGCTGCGAGAAACAATGAACGGTGTTCGTTGGATAACAAAGCAAGCATTATCATGTAGGAACTATCTTCCTTTATATGCAAACATTGTATTATGATTATTTAGGTTAGCAGTCACCCGGAGAGCTGAACGAACCTGGAGTCAATCTGACATGGTTCATGGGAAGATTATTTTTAGCATTAGTTACATATACAAAGAATGGTTAAGAGTTTCCTTGTTTTTTGAGATATCAAATTACACAAGGCTCATTTTAGGGATATCCATGATTTCAAATTGACAGGACACTGTGGAGTTGATTTATAGTGGTGTAAATAGACATGTAAAATCAGATTGTTTATTTATAAACTCTGCCATCTTTCCACTGGGATTCTCTGCCTCTAACCCTATTACAGGGGCTGAGTCACTGACTTACTGGTGTTCTTCCATGCCGTCCATGGGAGGGGTGCGTCACTTGAGTGGGTTGAGTCACTGACGTGGTCTTCCTGTCTGGGTTGGCGCCCCCCCCTTGGGTTGTGCCATGGCGGAGATCTTTGTGGGCTATACTCGGCCTTGTCTTCGGACGGTAAGTTGGTGGTTGTAGACATCCCTCTAGTGGTGTAGGGGCTGTGCTTTGGCAAAGTGGGTGGGGTTATATCCTGCCTGTTTGGCCCTGTCCGGGGGTATCATCGGATAGGGCCACAGTGTCTTCTGATCCCTCCTGTCTCAGCCTCCAGTATTTATGCTGCAGTAGTTTATGTGTCGGGGGGCTAGGGTCAGTCTGTTACATCAGGAGTATTCTCTTGTCTTATCCGGTGTCCTGTGCGAATTTAAATATGTTCTCTCTAATTCTCTCTTTCTTTCTTTCTTTCTCTCGGAGGACCTGAGCCCTAGGACCATGCCTCGGGACTACCTGGCATGATGACTCCTTGCTGTCCCCAGTCCACCTGGCCATGCTGCTGCTCCAGTTTCAACTGTTCTGCCTGCGGCTACGGAACCCTGACCTGTTCACCGGACGTGCTTGTTGCACCCTCGACAACTACTATGATTATTATTATTTGACCATGCTGGTCATTTATGAGCATTTTAACATCTTGACCATGTTCTGTTATAATATCCACCCGGCACAGCCAGAAGAGGACTGGCCACCCCTCATAGCCTGGTTCCTCTCTAGGTTTCTTCCTAGGTTTTTGGCCTTTCTAGGGAGTTTTTCCTAGGGAGTTTTTCCTAGCCACCGTGCTTCTTTCACATGCATTGCTTGCTGTTTGGGGTTTTAGGCTGGGTTTCTGTACAGCACTTTGAGATTTCAGCTGATATACGAAGGGCTATATAAATACATTTGATTTGATTTGACAACAGCTTAGCTTTCAACACCATAGTGCCCACAAAGCTCATCACTAAGCTAAGGATCCTGGGACTAAACACCTCCCTCTGCAGCTGGATCCTGGACTTCCTGACGGGCCACCCCCAGGTGGTAAGGGTAGGCAACAACACATCTGCCACACTGATCCTCAACACTGGGGCCCCTCAGGAGTGCGTGCTTAGTCTGCTCCTGTACTCCCTGTTCACCCATACCTGCGTGGCCAAACACGACTCCAACACCATCATTAAGTTTGCTGATGACACAACAGTGGTAGGCCTGATCACCAACGACGATGAGACCACCTATAGGAAGGAGGTCAGAGACCTGGCTATGTGGTGCCAGGACCACAACCTCTCCCACAACGTGAGCAAGACAAAAGAGATGATCGTGGACTACAGGAAAAGGAGGGCCAAACAAGCCCCCATTCACATCGATAGGGGCTGTAGTGGAGAGAGTCAAGAGTTAAGTTCCTTGGTGTCCACATAACCAAAACTATCATGGTCCAAACACACCAAGAAAGTTGAAGAGGGCACGACGATGCCTTTTCCCCCTCAGGAGACTGGAAATATTTGGCATGGGTCCCCAGATCCTCAAAAAGTTCAACCACTGCACCATCGAGAGCATCCTGACCGGGTGCATCACCACCTGGTATGGCAACTGCTCAGCATCCGACCGTAAAGACGCTACATAGGGTAGTGCATACAGCCCAGTACATAACTGGGGCCAAGCTTCCTGCCTTCCAGGACCTATATACTAGGCGGTGTCAGATGAAGGCCCAAACAAATGGTCTAACACTCCAGTCACCCAAGTCATAGACTCTTCTGTCTCTTACCGCACTGCAAGCAGTACTGGAGTGCCAAGTCTAGGTCCAAAAGGCTCCTTAACAGCTTCTACCCCCAAGCCATAAGACTACTGAACAATTAATCAAATGCCCACCCGGACTATTTAGATTGACACCCCTTCCCCCCTTTGTTTTTACACCTCTGCTGCTCGCTGTTTATCTATGCATAGTAACTTTACCCCTATCTACATGTAAATATTACCTCGACTAACCTGTAGCCCCACACATTGACTCGGCACCGGTATCCCCTGTATATAGTCTTGTCATTGTTATATTATTGTGTTACTTTTTATTTTTGACTTTAGTTTATTTAGTAAATATTTTCTTAACTCTATTTATTGAACTGCATTGTTGGTTAAGGGCTTGTAAGTAAACATTTCACGGTAACCTGTTGTATTCGGCGCATGTGACAAATAAAATTGGATTTGAATTGCACACTCCCTCAAAACTTGAGACATCTGTGGTATTGTGTTATGAGACAAAACTGCACATTTTAGAGTGGCTTTTATTGTCCCCAGCACCAGGTCGACCCGTGTAATGATCATGCTTTTTGATATGCCACACCTGGCAGGTGGATGGATTATTTTAGCAAAGGAGAAATGCTCACTAACAGGGATGTAAACACATTTGTGCACAAAATTTGAGAGAAATAAGGTTTTTGTGCATATGATCATTTCTGGGATCTTTTGTTTCAGCTCATGAAACATGACACCAACACTTTATATTTTTGTTCAATGTAGGTATTACAGACTGGGTCAGGGAGAGGTTTAAAATGTTATATGTCAAAAAATATATGTTTTGACATATACACCCACAGCATACTATTGTTGGGGTAAGCCCACACCATTCCAACACAGCTTTTTAAAAGAATGAATTACCATTTTCTGGAAGGAAAACTATTTCACTCATATTGTAAGTAATGATAGGTCATGGAAGCACTAGGCAGTTACTTTAAAAGGGATGAAAACATAACTCGATATTAATTGGAAAAAACAAACATGCTTTTAACTGCAAAATAAAAAATACAAAAGCATCGTCATAGCACTTAGAAAACCATTTTATTTATAAAGGTGCTTTCAAGGCAACTGGGAACTCTGGGGGAAAAAATGAGGTCCAATCATGTCGTCAGTGTTCTTCAGTTCGAAAAGTCAGAGCTCCAGAACAGTGGTTCCTAAAATGTGGGGCGTGCCGCTTGGGGGGGGGGGGGGGGGGGGGGGGGTTATTACTCAGTCCGGCTTTAAACTTACTCTTGAAAGATGTAATAGTAGAATGCACAAAAAACTATTTCTAAATTTGGGAGTGCATCGTCAGTTCCTCTTGTCATGTTAGTCATTGCATACCAGAGAGAGCGATTTATAACTTGTCAGAAATGTCCAGATCCACTAGCAGATATCAGCTAACATTTGGATTTATTTCGGTTTTTGTAGACAATAGATTTTGTTGTAATTTTTTTGGTCACTCAAGTATGACATGAATAAACATTAGACATGGCAAAATGTATAGAAATGCATATAAATTAGCTTCAAAACGGCAACATTCTCTTTGTGCACATAGACGTGAGGATGTAAAAAAAAGTTTGGGAACCCCTGCTCTTGAAATTGTTTACGACTTGGAATTCCAAATTGGATGACCTTCCAAAACGTCTGAGCTATTTTTTCCGAGTTCTCAGTTGTAATGAACGCACAGAAGTCGGATATTTCCGAGTTCCCAGTTGTTTTGAATGCGGCATATACCTTGTCAGCATAACCGTTTTAACTCTGCAGTGCCCGATTCACCACACAATCTGTTTAACATGAAATGATCCCCATGTGACCTATATAATTCACCCCTTCAAATGGAGTCCATCCAGAGTTCAGAAGTTGAAACACTGGTCATCTAAGAGCCACAACGACAGACAGTACTCAATGACTTTATTAATAATATATGATTTCAAAATAAAAAATAACATTAAAATAACATTTTTGTACTTAACACAACTTGCATTGTATGGCCACATGGTGGCATCGTATGCCAAGTTTAAAATACCAAATCGTGTTGTTCTGCCGTTCAGCCCATGGTAGCACTTCATCACCCCTTCCCGTCAGCAAACCCTGCCTTGATAAATAAAGCTAACACGTTCCCTGTCATAAACCAGGTTTCCATCCAATTGGCGACAGATTTTCATGCGAATATTCTAAAATCCGCATAAAACAACATTTCATTTTCCCACCAGAGATGCGTTACCATCAAATTGACTCGTTGCAAATAAAAGGCTGTGCATGATGACGTATGGCACGTTCAAATAAATACATGTTGCGGTTAAATTCCCATGTACCGAATAAAAAAATACTATTAAAGTTTCCATCGCATTTTTTTACTCTACTGATGGTTCTAACAAAGCATTTTGCGTTATATAGTGAGTGTGCCCAATCTGGTATTGACACCTGAGGTCTAGCCGAGGGTTTCTCAAACTCGGTGTGTTGTTTCTGTTGTGGCCCAGGACAAGCAAACTTGATACTACTTGTCAACTAATCATTAAGTCCTTGACAAATTGAATCAGGTGTTTTTGTCCGGGGATACAATACAATTGTGTGACGTTGGGGGCACTGGAGGACAGGAGTTGGGAAACACTGGCCTGAGATTATTAAATTACAGATTAAATGATTAATTATAAACGGCATGCTTTCCCGACGAATCGAAGAGGGAGAACCACACGTCATCGCGTGACTCCAGATGTATTTATCAATATTTGCGCATAAATCAGTTTCCAGATACATTTCGTTCGTAATTCATTTTACCTGCACACAAATATCCCACCTTGTCCAGAGTATTGTTTTGTCGACATGTGTAAAGTTTACCGAAAAAGGTTCTGTTTCCATTAGGCCGGTCATGATATTTTTTTATCCGACATGTACTTTACTCGCATAAAAAGGTTGGATGTAAACCTGGTTAGAGACACGTGTAATAACCAGTGATACAGAAAACGGCCCTCTGCCCATGCCACCTCACATTCCTAAATTCGATGCTTAAAAAAAAAATCCTGTTAAAATCCAGAGTAGATAGTCTACCTTTCCTTATCATACATTTAAATACATAGACTATATAATATAGTTTGAATTGGCATGGTATCTTTTCCTATGGTGTTCTTATTTAAGAGTTTAAGGGATCGAAATTGGATAAAATACAGAGAAATTTTGAAGGGGGGGGGGTGACAGTTTATGCCTGGGCTTCGTAACCATACCTCATAGAGTACGGACAAATAGAACGCTGCCTCACTTTGAGTTAAAAACACTCAAATTATAATAGGACATACACATAGAAATACTTATTCTCACTGAAAAGTCCACCTTTTCCTGCTTGATATAATTATACTGGATGATATCGACATGGTTAGCTCATACATCAAACATATTCCCAACACCTGTTCCATGGTGTTCAACTGCAACAACTATGATCCACAATACAACATTTAGGGAAGTTTTCCTTGACGCAACACTAGAATTAACAGAACTGACAGCATGTTTCTGTATGTATAATGACAAAACATGCCAATACAAATAAAAACTATTAAATAAGAATTTTAAAAAACGTTGGCAAAAAATCTATTTGTATTGCATGTAAATATTGTATAAAATTCTTAAAAATACAGTTTAGATAATTACTTAAGTCACCACAGCCAAAAGTGCAGAGGTACATAAATAAAAGATTGACTGTTCGTAGATGGTAGATGGGGTTCTCTCTGGGAGAGCTGCACAGAGCTCCCTGCCACTCAACCCTTCAGGGCCCTTCCCCACCCCCCACACCCTTCACCTTCGTGCCTCAACTCCATGACAAGGGAAAAACTGAGCGCCCCCGGTCAAGGGGTAGAGTTCATGAACTAGGACTTGGGAGTTAAAAGTTCACACACAAGAGGAAAGCAACGTTCTCTTTTTCCACTCGCTTGACACACACAATGTATCACACTCACAGATGCAAATTCATCTTAAAAATCACTTGCGGGGACTTGTGTTGACATAGGCACACCCAGACAAATAAAAGGGTGGTGGACAGAGCAGAGTGGATGCTGAGAGGAACATAAGGCGGTTGTTTCACTCTAGAACAGAACCACACATTCAGAGTCCTCAACACCACAGCACCCTCACAGAGGAGAAGGGCCAGAGAGGTGAGTGTGCACTTTGCAGAGGCAGGCAACAGAATGGACATAACTATTAAAGCTATTAGCATTAGAATAAATACAACTGTTCACGAGGTGAAACAGAAAGAAAAGTGAGGGGGGAATGAAGCAGGGAGGGGGATCACCCAAAGGGAGAAGAGACAGCCCATTAGTCTACGTGTGAAACCACAGTGGATGTGAAGGCTAGAGGGGCCACAGTAAGAGGAACATGTCTAACAGATTGACTGAGTGATAGGCCTGGTCTGGCACGGTCCCTTTCCATAATGGTATGCCTGGTCTGGCACGGTCCCTTTCCATAGAAAACTACACCTCAGACAACAGAACATGAGCTATACAACCATTCATATCACGATCTGGAAAGAAAAGGCAATCATTTGGAGAAGACGCCTGAACTTCCCTAAAGGACCACTGTTAATGCACAGTTTCTTAGGATTTCTGGAAGGCTTATGTTCCTTATAACAGCAGAGATAGATCCCTGGAAGAAGCTTCAAATCTGCAGCCAAACCGCACGAGGAGCATCAACTGATTTCAAGAGGGCACTGTTAAGACAAAACTGGAGTTTCAGGCTTCCCAATTAACATTTAGTCAGAGGAAGGACTTTGCTCTTTAACCAGTGTCAGTGGATAGACATAAAAGGCACTAAGATAGTAGGTTTGTTGCTAGCCCTAGAAAATGAACAGGAATACATTCATAGCTCACAGGTATCTGAACCGCAATCCAAAAATACTCCAAATGTATCAGTACAAAAATTAAATGTAAAAAAGCGTGGCCCCTTTTTTTTCTTGGATCTGGGAGACTATGGCTACTTGTCACGGCTTTTCACCCCCCACCACTAAAAAGGCAATTCAGAAGTGATCCTTTCCCCAAAAGTTGAGCCCTTTCATGCACATCAAGATAGAAGAGGGGAGGGGGTGTCAAGGTTCAGCTTTCAAAGAGGGAGTGAAAGGAAACTGAACAGACAAGAGATGAACCCCATCTAAAACACACTACCACCAACAAGCACGTACACAACTTAGTACCTGCATGTGTGAAGACACTCTGGAATGGGACCCAAATGCTTCTCACAGTGTGTGTGTGTTTAAGGGCTGTTGCTTGTGCTCAAGCTTAAAAAGAGTCACTAACCAAAAATATAATCCCGCTAAAGCCTCTGAAATGCACGCTCGCCCAGACACACGCTCACCCAGACAGGAAAATTCCTACAGAGATATGAACCCCAGCTGAGAGGAGGGGGAGGGGAGGAGTGTTGTGTCGACTAAGGGAGTGTGAGTGGGGAGAGAGGAGATAGAGGGGGGAAGTATTGAGTTTGCAAAGGCTAGAAGTGAGGGGGGAGGGCAGGGGGGGGGGGAGGGAGAGTAGAGTGGTCGCATTTCACAGTTCTGCACACAGGCTGCTGTGCTGTTCTCCACAAGAAACATATATAATACGTCTCCTGCCAGACCCAGTCCAGACAGGCCAGCTCCTAGTCCTGTCCTCCAGTCCAGTCCAGGTTAGAGGGACAGTGGCATAGCTGCTCTCTCTTACTCTGACCTCCTCTCTCCTCCCCTCCCCCTGTTCCTCTGTTCTTCTCCAGCGACAAGTGAAAGTGTGTGTTCTGTTGTTGTTCTGTGGTTTAGCTCTGTCTGGTGTGTGGCTGTTACTACTCCCCCCCAGTGGGGGTCCAGGGACTGCGCTACGGGCTTGCTGTCACGTGGCTGTGTCCTCCAGGTAGCTCTGTAGTTTGCGGACGGTCGTCTCGTCCAGAGAGAACAGGTCAAAGTCAAAGGTGGTGTTGGTCACGTTGAAGTGGCCCGTCTCCTCGATAAGATTCACTATCTAAGGAGAGGAGAGGACTTAGATGACTACAATATCACATTGATGATAACACAATAGCGTGGCCTGATAGTGTGATGGGAAAATATGTTTTGTAACACGTCCACCTGACCACACACACGGCTAGTTACAGATCCATACCTGCTGTAGGACGTTGCGCTCCCTCAGAGCCATCAGTCTGCGGTGGAGATCCACCAGCTCCTCTGTGTAGGCCTGGAGAACAGGAAGAGAAGGGAGTTTGTGGTTAGTGGTGCAGTCCTTGAGTCTACTATTAGGTATATGATTACTGATTAACCAGTGTTTTCTACTGCAGTTTTACACCAGGAATACGTGGAGTGGTGAGCTTGTAGTGATATCTCTATAATAGCGGTGATAGAGCAGTATCGTAGAATTTGAACACTACACTGGTAATATAACCACTTAAAACAGATGTTTGAACACAAAAATAAGAAACAAAGGTAATGTAAACTGTGATTATTTACCCTTCCTACCTTCTCGTATCCTTTCTTTAGCACCTTCTCTGGGCGGCTGCAGATGTCTGGGCTCTTCCTGCCCAAGACCTGCTCAGAGAGAGACGGAACACAGAGACAGAGAGATGGAGGAAAGAATGGAAAGCAGATAAACAGAGATCAGAATGGGAAGGATGGTGCTTTAGGAGAGCAAATCTTAACACACACCACCAGTCTCCTGTTGTGGTGCTAGGAATACTGACAGGTGTGGCTGCTTTGCGTGTTATATTGTTCTCTTTACCTTCTAGCCCTTTGTGCTGTTGTCTGTGCCCAATAATGTTACCCTGTTTTGTGCTGCTACCATGTTGTGCTGCTGCCATGTTGTATTGCTGCCATGCTGTGTTGACATGTGTTACTGCCATGCTGTTGTCTTAGGTCTCTTTATGTAGTGTTGTGTCTCTTCTTGTGTGTTTTGTTCAAATGTTGTATTTCATTTATTTTAATCCCAGGCCCCGTCCCCGCAGGAGGCCTTTTGCCTTTAGGTAGGCCGTCATTGTAAATAAGAATTTGTTCTTAACTGACTTGCCTAGTTAAATAAAGGTTAAATAAATAAGTAAATATATATTAGCTCAGCAAAAAAAGAAACGTTCCTTTTTCAGGACCCTGTCTTCCAAAGATAATTCATAAAAATCCATATAACTTCACAAATCTTCATTGTAAAGGGTTTAAACACTGTTTCCCGTGTTTGTTCACTGAACCATAAACAATTAATGAACATGCACCTGTGGAACGGTCGTTAAGACACTAACAGCTTACAGACTGTGGGCAATTAAGGTCACAGTTATGAAAACTTAGGACACTAGAGGCCTTTTTACTGACTGAAAAACACCAAAAGAAAGATGCCCAGGGTCCCTGCTCATCTGCGTGAACGTGCCTTAGGCATGCTGCAAGGAGGCATGAGGACTGCAGATGTGGCCCAGGCAATAAATTGCAATGTCCGTACTGTGAGAAGCCTAAGAAGCGCTACAGGGAGACAGGACGGACAGCTGATCGTCCTCGCAGTGGCAAACCACATGTAACACCTGCACAGGATCGGTACATCCGAACATCATACCTACGGGACAGGTACAGGATGGCAACAACAACTGCCCAAGTTACACCAGGAACGTACAATACCTCCATCAGTGCTCAGACTGTCTGCAATAGGCTGAGAGAGGCTGGACTGAGGGCTTGTAGGCCTGTTGTAAGGCAGGTCCTCACCAGACATCACCGGCAACAACGTCGCCTATGGGCACAAACCCACCGTCGCTGGACCAGATAGGACTGGCAAAAAGTGCTCTTCACTGACGAGTCGCGGTTCATCGTTGAAGGAATGAGTGTTACAAAGAGGCCTGTACTCTGGAGGGGGATCGATTTGGAGGTGGAAGGTCCTTCATGGTCTGGGGCGGTGTGTCACAGCATCATCGGACTGAGCTTGTTGTCATTGCAGGCAATTTCAACGCTGTGCATTAAAGAGAAGACATCCTCCTCCCTCATCTGGTACCTTACCTGCAGGCTCATCCTGACATGACCCTCCAGCATGACAATGCCACCAGCCATACTGCTCGTTCTGTTTGTGATTTCCTGCAAGACAGGAATGTCAGTGTTCTGCCTTGGCCAGCGAAGAGCCCGGATCTCAATCCCATTGAGCACGTCTGGGACCTGTTGGATCAGAGGGTGAGGGCTTGGGCCATTCCCCCCAGAAATGTCCGGGAACTTGCAGGTGCCTTGGTGGAAGAGTGGGGTAGCATCTCACAGCAAGAACTGGAAAATCTGGTGCAGTCCATGAGGAGGAGATGCACTGCAGTACTTAATGCAGCTGGTGGCCACACCAGATACTGACTGTTACTTTTGATTTTGATCCTCCCTTTGTTTAGGGAGACATTATTCCATTTCTGTTAGTCACATGTCTGTGGAACTTGTTCAGTTTATGTCTCAGTTGTTGAATCTTATGTTCATACAAATATTTACACATGTTAAGTTTGCTGAAAATAAACGCAGCTGACAGTGAGAGGGCGTTTCTTTTTTGCTGAGTTTATATATTTTTTTTAAATACCGGTTTGAAGGAGAAACTATATAATTAAAGGTGCTACACATAGAACTTATAACTGAATTTCTACATTGTAACTTCTGACAATGTCCATATTATAGCTGGCGTTAATAGTGGAATGATAGTGTTTCACATTATTACTTACCCACCAGTGTTGTGATTGGCTGTGAAATTTGCCAATTGATTTCTCCCGCCGGAGCGGCATCCACTACTAGTGGCAGATATATTATGAATATTTTCTGAAATTACAATGCAAAAATTCTCTAAAATCCAATTTATAACGTTAGCACCTTTAATGATGGGGATTTTGTCAAAGGAGAAACAATAGAATTAGAAATCTGGAGCGACAATGGAGACGGAGAAAACAGTCCAGTCCTGGGAGAGATTAGAGGAGCCGTGCTTTACCTCGTTACTGCGGGGGAGCCGTGCTTTACCTCGTTACTGCGGGGGAGCCGTGCTTTACCTTGTTATTGGAGGAGCTGTGTTTCTGTGGAGGTGGCACCGGGTCTCGACTGGGGCGGTGCGAGCCGTCACTGCTGTCACTCTCGCTGTCCAGGCTCAGTCTGACAGGGAACAGAGGCAGAAAGCTCTCATTGTGCCCTATTTAGCACAGGGAGCCTGTGTACATAGGTGATGGGTGGGCACACGTTTTGCAAAAGGATTAAGAAGTCCAATCGGTGTTTGCAGCTCAAATTATTAAAATCTTTAAAGTAACACCTATAAAGAACAGCTAACACGTGCTTATTTGCTAGAGACATACAGACACACTGTGTTTCATAATGCCACAAACATTAACAGTCAAACAATGCTAATTTCTTAAGGAAATGACTAACTGGTGAAAATGACCTAACTACAGAAGCATCAGAGGCCTATGACACAGTAACGTAAAGAGTGAGATATGGAGAGAAATTGAGAGAGACTTACCGTGAGTCACGGTTGGGCGGGTTGGTCTTGACAGGCGTCCCTTCCTCAGAGCTGCTGTCATCATCTGACTCCTCTGACTGTAGGTCCTCCACCATAGAGCGCAGTGGGCCTAGAGTACGCACACACCGTTAACAGAGAACATTTGCTAAATGCACATATTTGACGCAACACAACCATCAATTAAACATCTGAATAGCTCAGCCTAAAAGTGGGATATTAAAAAAATATTATAATTAGCGACAGTACCATTCCTACATTAAAGCACAAACCATGCCCCCTAAAGACAACCAATGTGTCAGAATGTCCTCTCCAGTGGATGTGTAAATCCCATGTTATCTGTCTAGAGAATGATAGCTTACCTTGGCCTTGTTTCTGTCCAGGCTCAAAGTCAGATTCTGAGCTGGAATCAGAGCTGGAGCTTGAGTTAGAGGGACTGGAGGGGGCTGACTGCTCTGATTTGGATGAGGCTTCATCCTCAGAGTTGGAGTCGTCAGACTCAGGCAGTTTCTTGGGCTCCTTGACCTCCTGAGTGTCGGCCTTGCTGCCCTTGGGCCAACGACCCTTCTCCTTGGGGGGTTTCTTTTCTGGGTAGCCAGGGGCGGCTGCAGACGATGAGGAGACCCGGGGAGAGGCTCCGGTGAAGGGCCCTGCAGCTGCCCCTTTAGATCCCTCTGAGCTGCTCTTCTTCTGCTTCTTGGCACTGGGTTTGGGAGATTCCACAGTGGAGGGCCGCTTCCCGGGGCCTTTGGACTCCAGCGGGGCCCCCCCTCCTCCTCCCCCCACCGCCCCCTCCCCCCCCTCCTTTGGGGGACATGCCCTCCATCTTGGCCTCCTTCAGGGTGAGTTTGGGCTCTTTGAAGGCAGCCTTGGGAAGGACCTTGCCCTCATCTTTGACTTTGATCTCTGCTGGCTTCTTGGACGAGGAAGAGGAGGGCTCGCGGGCACTCTTGCTGCTGCCCCCTCCTCCCCCGTCGCGGTCGCTGTCACCCTTGGACCCAGCCTTGCTCTCAGAGTCTTTGCGGGGCCGTTCACGGTGCTCCTTGGTCAGCTTGTGGGGCTTGGGCCCTTTATTGCTGCCTCCACTGCCCTCTTTACTGGGCTCCTAAAGACAGGGACAAGTACACATGATTTCAAACTCACATCCCTATTCAATTAGGTGCTGGGCTGTAAATATATATAATAAAGGTAAGTATGGGCCATTCACACAGGTGCTCCGCCACATATTTCTTGATTGTCAGCAAAGAAAGATCTGAGTGAGAGCATCATACTTGAGCAGATCCATCACTATGATAATCACTCTACTGTCAATGCACTTAGCCAAAGGCCCACTGAAGGACTAACATTGTATGTGAGCAGAGCAGAGTGAGGAGCGTCCCCAATTTGACTGGAGTGCGGCGCAATATTCCTAAATGCTGGAGCAATACTCCTAAATGCTGGAGCAATATTCCTAAATGCTGGAGCAATATTCCTAAATGCTGGAGCATCGGCCTTCCCGCCCGCTCCAATTTCATTTCAAAAGAGTTCACTTCACGAGCTCAGGGCCTGTCCGGCCCAGAATGCATTTGTAGTCTACTGGTGTGCTGCTATAGCCCCTTGCTTTAGCTACCGTCATGGAGTTCGCAAAAAATATTTTCATAAAGAAACTGATCAAACACACAGGTGCAAAATCAAGATGACCAAAAGCAAGAGAGGGAATGCGGTGATGTAATGTCCACAACTAAAGAATCATTGTGGATTTCTGAAAAGACACATAACCCGAAAGCATGATGGTGTACTTACTATGTGCACATGCTAAAAGAAAGGAACAAGGTGGGTAGCTAATTAAGTGTGTCATTGTAGCAAAGTATTTATAAACAAAAAATGTAATCTCTTAAAAGTTTCCTTTATTGTTGTTCTATTATCTACACAATAGGCCATAATTGATTTTGGTGCAATTGGCCTGGCATATTCCAACTTTCAATTAGCTTTCTGTTTTGATTGGGTTGTTTTAACTAAAAACCTTTACCTATAGAAAATAACAACTCTGCATCTCTGCCCAGCCTGGCAAGAGTGGCCAATAGGGTGTTTAGCATCACCAGTGGCTCTGCAAGTGAGGAGAGGATATTCTTCGCTGCTGGCCTGCTCTCCAGGCACCATCACATGAGCCTGAAGCCACAGACGGGCCAAACTCGTGTTTCGAAAAATGAATTAAAAGAGGCGCTGTAGACTGAGCCTAATAAAGCATTTTTTGTTTAATTTGTATTTAATTCTAAGTCACAGCCTATATGTACAATTTATAGACTATAATGATTTAATACAACTAAATGTTGTTTAAATGCTGAGTGCTGAATGTCCTTGACTCCTTACCTGCCTAGTGTGTCGCACTCGCAAATGCTTAACAATGTATTTCTTTGTAGGCTATAGCCTTGAGATAATTTAAATACAGCCTAAATAATACATTTCCATTCCTTCTCAGACTCCCTGTCTGGCTCCTGACCTATTTAGAGTGTTTATACGCTGTTTAATATGACACGTAGCCTATTTGAAATGATGATCGCTTCTTACATTCATCATTTCCTGTTAATTAAAATACTTTTCATTCAAATCATATGGCTTGGTTACAATACTTCAAAACCAAATGGTAGGTCCAGGTAGTCACAAAAATAGATGGGTGTTGATTAAATTGTGATTTTAATGAATGGAGCAAATTTGGAGCGGCAGTTCTTCTTCTGTGAGTGCGGAGCTGTTTTTAGCGGAGCGGTTGGAGAGGACGTGGATTTCCAACCGCTCAACCCTGATCACATACTCGGCACAACATGCATGCACATATGCATACGCAGAACATCGTCCATGTTGTACTATGATGATTCAACAGGGTGGTAAATGCTAAACCAGGAAAGGATGTTTGTAATCATGCAGGTTTATTTGGGATCAACTGTGACCTAGAGTAGGCAGCGAAGTCCAGCTGAATTAATGAAAGGATCCCATTATACGATTAAAGGCTTGGGAAACAAAGACACACAGGTTTGCCGTCCCTTATCGCAACTGTAGTCTACTCTCCTATTCTCCCTACCCTCTGCTGTATTGACTGGTTGAGCAATCCTATACACATTCCTACGCCTTCTTTCTTATCAGTGTACTAGGCTAGGAAGTGCTGCTCACCTTTGATCCATGGGAGGTCTTGGTCTTCTTGGGGTCTGAGAAGGCAGACAGTGGGATGGTGGGGAGCATGGGGTAGTCTGGACTGGGCCTCGACACCGCCTCCGCCCCTTCTGGCACCACCATGACCTGAGAGACAAACAAATAGGGAGAAGAGTGAGAACAAACAGGCCAGGGTTGGGGTCAATTCTGAATTGAGTTGCAATTTGCTCTTTTATTCCAATTCAATTCAACTGGCCACACCCCACAGAAAGCTGAATTTAATTTGAATTCAAAGGAAGTAGAATTTAATTCAAGGAAATTCAAATGTTTGTTTATTCTACACATCACCATATAAATGTTTATTTTGACATCATGTTTGGTTATCAGTACCATGTAGTATAAGTTTGAAGCATAAGGTTTCATTTTTAAAACTCATGGTCCTAAAACAATTTTAAATAATTAAAGTGGTCTGAAAATATTTTAAGATCATGTTGTGGGTTGTCTATAAATCATTCATAATTCCCTTAATGTTTTTCAATATCAGAATACATTTCCCAGAAAGCATTAGGTCAAACACTGCAGTATGGAAGTGAACAATCTAACATCTCATGACAAAGAAAATACAGTTTGACATCTTTTCCTTCTACTCAAACTAATATGTGAAATGGTATGTGTGTATTCTTTGCATTAATAAGTGGCATTTCCTTTTGATAAAATATTTGTCAAATGAATGAGACTTTCATGTTCTAGTTCAATTGGTTTGAATTAAATTCTACTTCCTTCAATTCAAATTCTGCAGGGTGTGACCAATTCCAATTAAATCCCAATTCATTGTTTGAATTCAATTCAACCCTGAAACACGCCAACTACATTCCCTCTTGCCATTCCACTTCCCACTTATTCTAACCCATCCCACATCCACCCTGTACCCCATCCCCAGCTCACCCCTCCAGCCTTGACCAGCTTGCGTCTGAACTCCCGGGTGGGGTTGTTAAAGGTGAGCTTCTCACAGCGCAGGTGATTGACAGGGGGGTTCCCCTCCAGGTTCAGGAAGAGGTCATAGTTGAAGCACACCTTCTTGGGCTCCTCCTGTAAGTAATAATGAACATATCTAATTAGCCCCGCCAAGCCCTTATCAGAATATTATCAGCTAACAGTAAGAATAAGCGATTCCACGACCAAGTCAATAAGAGGCATACCTGGAGTGCACACACTGATAAGAACTAACATTCCCCAATGGGAGAGAACTTCAGCAAACAGTAGAACATTTTGGTAAACAAATGGATTCTTTCTGATCACCCGCCACTTTCAGAGCATGCCAGGAGTCATAGGGTTACTGATACAGGACACAGTAAAAACATTCACGGCAGATAAACTGAAGGCCTTTTAAAACAGGCGCTACAGTGACATGAAGAGGAGTTGCAGCCAGACAGACAGCTGACAAGACACCAGCCACACCAGCAACCAAAGGCCCACTACTAGCATGACCAGTGTCACCACACACAGCCCCAGTATGACTGGCACCTAAACCTGGTGTCTACACACACACAAATACGTCACATGACAGACTAAAAGCAGCACATGAACCATTGAGGAAATTAAACAGACACATGAAATACCAACCAAATGACATGAATATTGACCAACGACCCACAGAAAAACACCCATCTTATTCAGATGGTGCCGGTTAATATAAACAAGCCATTGCAGGAGAACTACGTCAGATTTGATTTCAGGAGAAGGCCTAGAGCACCAGAGGAACTCTAATCCATTAGGAATCACATGTAACAGTGGCCCATATCCCGAGGGATTGATTGACACTGTTAACATAGTACCATTACAGAGGCTCTGACGGAGCTCTCACCTTGTTCTTGAAGTAGACCTCGATGGGCATGAGGAACCCAGCATAGCCCGACTCCTCCACTTTGTATGGTGGCTCCTTGCATACTGCAGAAACAACGACAGCACATCAACATACATTCAGGAGGATAACATCAATGGCCATTGCGAGAAGGCTAATGGCGAACTAGTGCCAGCCTCCCATTGAGAGTCAGTCATTACAACCTGAAGCTAAAAGCTTATGGGAGCAATAATGTGCAATAACCATAATGACTGTGGACAACGACCCAAAGCTCTGCAGTGACTTAATGAGACGAGATGTGCCTGGTCTGGAGAACACATCATGTTTATTGAAGTTCAGCACAAATGGACAAAATCTGACCAAGCAACATGCATGCTTGACGTAGTAGGCAACGCTCTGAAGGCCTTCTGTGTGTTTGCACTTCACACTACCGTAGAATACGTTTTTCAATTTTGATTTAAAATTGTTGTCAAGGTGAATTCTAGGGATGTGTATCTTTCCCTTTCAAGACGATTTGATACATGGGCTCCGATACGTTTTAGTTTGAAACTAAAATCGGTGCAATTTGGTTTGATTAGAGAACGAATAGATGCACTAACAATTGTTGCATAAACACATTCATTTTCCATTCTAAATACAAATCTGCTGCTGATGGAGCTCATGAGCTGGGCCTCTGAGCTGGATCTGTACGAGATCACTTCTGTGTCTGTGTTAATGTCTATGGTGTATGTACTATGCAGGCACCAGAGATAAGCCATAAGGCATCTACCACCCCACTACCAGATTAGGGGGGGACAATGTAGCCTGTTTTTTGTCCCCCCCACTTTGGTTCTGAAATCACCATCACCCACTAATTAACTAGTATTTTTTGCAGATGAAGTGTGACCTAGTAATGTATCAATATACCGTATATCGTTTACAAATTAGCAATGACATAGCAAATGAATACATAGCTAGCACAACGTTGGATTTCAGCCTCCATCTCAAAATCAAATGGGTTTGACCGTTTGGACGTGTTTAACGGCGAGATCTTCTCTTCTGGCGTCGGCCATGCAGTGCGCCTTGCAAAAGTGATTATTGTCGTTATGAAATTATCAAATTTATCCTGTATATTTAAAAATGACCATATACACGGATTGTTTAAAGCAAAACTACCAAAACTATTACTGATGATGAACAATCAAAATAAACGATATTGTAAGCCAGGGTCAGCAGGTAGGCTATAGTCAGATGACAGTTGTCTCCGGTAGCTTACTTTTATTCTGGTAAAACGTCATTTTCAACAGCACATAGATGATAACAATAACCTAGCAAATTACATAGGTTGTCACTCAACTGATAAAGAGTAATATCACGCAAGCCATTTTATTATTTGAAAGCTGAAGGTGCTGCGCCGATGTGCAAGATCAGGAACAGGCCGCCTACCTCGCGTTGGTCAGCGTGCAAAGCTGGGCACAGAGCACAGTTGGACTAGGCTACTGATACTGACTGGGGTTGTTCGGAATCCAAAATGATTTGTAGATCAATGACTGTCAACACAGTTACATGCAGTTCGACCCTGAAGAAGGGGACGCATCAGTTGTCAGAAAAGATTAGGTATTTTCGGAAGGTAGAAAAAAATGTAACGAAGAAAAAAAAAAGTGAACTGGTGATTCATAACGTTTTAATCGATTTTCTGACCTATGCATGCTACATTTGGATCGGTTTGGGGTCCATGGACCGATGCACTTGTATCTTAAACATTTGAATCGGGGACCAAAGTGCATCAGTGAATTGTTACATCCATAGTGAAACCCCTCTCCCCTACCCAGACAAAAACAAACAAAGTAGTCACAGAACCAGTTTCAGCCAGGTACGTATGTGTGTTTGCACACGAGCAAGTGCTGTTGTTGTGAGTGTGTTTTGTCTGACCCACCTCTCTTGGGTTTGGGGAAGCTCTCGTGCAGCCTGAAGACGACCTTCTCCACAAAGTGTTGTATGTCCCCCGTCTCAGGCCCTCGCACAAACACCATCCAGTCATGGGTGAAGCCCTCCGAGGTCACCTTCTTCCTCAGCTGGGCTCGATGTCCTAGCTCCAGCTTCACCTGCACTGTGCACTGCAGACACAAGGTCAGACAAACAAAAACAACTATTAGCATCTGAAATTGATCACTCATCGCAAGTTAGTAGCTTAGATAGGAAACAGTTTAGTTTATGGAAATTTAAATTATTTGATACTACAATTGAGAAAACAAAGTTGGTTTTTATGAGATGGTCACATCAGAAACTACAGACTGTGATTCGTTACCGAGAACAATGATAGTAGTTGAACGGACATCCAAATGACATGCTGCAGCGATCGGGACAGCTACTAAAGAGGGATTGGGAAGAGAGAGGGACGAGGGGACAGAAAAGTCACTTTATGTCCTGGCCTGAAGAATGTGGGGATTTGGCACCTTCTCTCCACAGTGCTCATGTGCTGTGACTGAGTGGAGGGATTAGGGGACAGGATTGAGATGAGCTGGTCTGGGACTCTGAGCCCCCCCCCCCCCCCCCCCCCCCCCGGCGTCTCACCCAGCCATTCTGTGGCGGTAATGCCCTTAAACTCCAGTCACTACCACACCCTGGGCCAGTACAGCAGCCATTGAGCCCATCCCCATCAACCAACCAGCTCCCCAGGATCACTGGCATCACCAAAACCAGCTCAGAGATCACCAACCATTCATACACCGAGATCACCACAAACAAAATAGGTCCGAGATGGTTGGCATTGACTGGAGGAAAAAGACCAGAGCACCGTCTACCCTGATGCTCATGCGATAAAGATTCTTGATTCATTTGAAACATTTATGGAAACAGTATGACGTTCAGTAACTTCCTTTGGTTCACTTCCCTGCCACAACAGAGAGATAACAAAATACACTGAGCCGCCATTATTGTTGCAAGTGACCCTCCCCCGATCTAAAATGGATATTCTGAAGGGGAATGCCCTATTTGGCAGACAAGCAGACTCTCACAACAATGAACCCCCACGTGCCATGAAAAGAACACCCCTCATAACCAAGTTAACCTCCACTAGGGGAAAAATCATATGAAAGACTCCTTTGATGATGCACACAGAAGAAGAAAAAAATTGGCAAATGTTGCTGCGCACCCTCTGAAAAGAACCTGCTTCTCCGCTGCTGGAAGACAGCAGACTACTCTATCAACAGACCACAACAGGACACACCTGCAGCACCTTGAGCTCTGTACAGGTGGGCAGGCCCACCAGACACCACAGCCCTTACAGAGCTCACACTCCAGTCTACTCCAACTATAAAACACGTCACTATACCACCATTTATCTGGTATGACCCTGTCCATCTCTGGTGCGTTATTGTGAATTGAGATTTCATATGGCACAAATCATACAACGATAGAGTACAGACTAGACGTCATGATGCACAACAAGGCACATTAGCATTCTTTATCACATTTCCAGAAATAAGGCACGTAGCCAGTGGGCAATTTAGCAAAAAACAAATTTGTGATGGTCTAGATTTCAGACATACGATTATTTATAAAAAGTCTACATCCCATACAAACAAACCTTGAAATGTACAAAAATTCAATTCCTATGTTAAGTGTTTCATGGCTGTTGATGGTGTACAGTTTTATATTGTTTGCCACTTTGAGTAATCACGGTAAACCGGCCAAAACGATTAGTCCTTCCTTGTCGTCACGGAATTCCACTGTTAGCATGCTTCAAAGGGGTAACACCGGACAGTGACATGTTCCCACAGGTGGATTCCATGAGTCAATTCGATATGGAAATAGAGTTTGCATTATCACGATGAGCATGAAAACTCCTACCTAGCTTAGTAACAGCGGGTCAGAGTTACCGACATGATATTTCGAAAAATAAGATGGCCTACTAATGTCTCTCTATGGAAGTCAATGTGGACATGCATGGACGTTCCTCTATAAGTTTTCCCCCAACAAACCAGTGTCCCGCTAGCTGTTATACAATTTGTATCTCGAGGATTTTCAAATATCTTCATTAGTGCACAATCTGCCTTTAAACTGGTTGTGTAATTCCCGCTTTTCAATTCCAATTCGTCGCCGCTAGATACACACCCCTCCTTCCCTCCCCTCCACCCAGACCTGGAAAGAGCAATCCTTTCCACCGGCGTCTTGTAGCAGCTATTTACGTAGCTAGCGAAGGGCCGAGAACCCTAGCAGGTAGTAGCTCGTAAATTAGGTTAGGAGCTGGGTAAGGAGTAAGTTATACATCCTACTTTCTCAATATATACGTCCATAACACAAAGGTAGGCAAGAAATCCCTTTGTGTGCCCGTCTGATTATGTGGCTAGCTAGCAATGCTGAGTTAAGCTAACGTTAGCCAGCTCGCTATGTCAAATACCGATGTACGCGATTGAGTGTGTGGCTAGCTAGCATAGCTCGTGAGCCAACTATGAGTTCGATTAGCAGGATTTTTTCGAGCACCAGGCATTCATTCCTGTCCCGGGCACAGCCTTCTAGTATTTTTTTCGTTAAAGGTTCAGGACTCACAAGGGGACACAAAAGTCACTTTACCTGATTCTCCATGATTCTGTGGCTTCAGTGATTCTTCTAACGTTATTTATTTACAGCGGCGTTTCGCGAGGTTATTCCCTGCTCCTCATTGTGTGTCAATTTCAGCCTAAACCGGAAGTCATACAGCACCCCTCCCCTTTCAGACGGCTACTGGCACGCAACCAAAACAGAAAGCTTTCTCACCCAATCAGGTAGGCAAAAATGTAAGCCATTTGTATTGCACCAACCGCAGTACTTCAGAGGGGGGACTTCTCACGATCGACAAATACAATTCAAGTATTTTACGTACCGTCTACGAGTGGGCAAGTTCGTTTTACCTGGCCCGGAGCCCCGGGTAAGCAGGGTTTGGATTTGTGTAACATTCCATTGGTCCTTAAGTGAAATCTCTACTCAACCGGCGCACCGGGCCATGCAAAACGAATTCAACCACTGACAGGGCGCTTGTCAGAATGTGTAAAGCAGTAAAGATGTTGGTCCAAATGTGGAATGCATATATTTGAATAGAAGTTACATTAATTTATCCTATAGTAACAGCGTATTGCCTCACAATTGAAAATCATATTCCCAAAGGAGTTCCTGTCCTTAATTGTATGTATAATTCAAACTGGAACATAATTGACATTTAACATTGAAATTGTAATCCAACACACTCATTGGTGACATTGACATTAGTCATATAACTTAAGTACATTGCTTTCTACTAATGGGTGACATTTAAAAACGACTTTGATTTTGCTGATGGTAAATTCTATCATATTTTTCTTTGACGTAATTACGTCAATTTGATGTGTGATATTGGACAGAGTGTCAGAGTTCTCTCTCAGCCCTGGCCTCTGTGTCACTCACACTGATCCAGTCTTTGAGGCATGAATCAGGCTTTTTGAAACACCCACCTGGCTGTCAAAGTCATATAAACGTCACTTAGTCAATATCTATTTTGCTTCTCCACTATTGAAGTGGTCGCCACGTTTGATTTAAGCCATCGCTGAAAGGGTTTTCAATGAAATTGTATAAAATGTACAAACACACGCACACACACACATAGATCATTCATAAGGGTTGTTGTTACCCAGTATGTAAGTCATACATAAAGTCGATGGTTGTTACATATTTACAACTTTACAGGGCTTACAAAATAAATAAATACATATTCTAATCTGTACACTAGATGTCACTGTTGCTGCTGACAGTTAACGGTGACATGTATCATGTTCATGCCCCAATTTCTTTGTGTCAGAAATCTATTGTATCTTTCAGGTAGGAACATGCTTTGAAAAAATGTCTACAATGTATCAAATTATTTTACGTTTCTAGTTTATACTCCATTTATTTTCTTTCGGGGGGATTTCTGGTGGGTTTTCATTTTCCAGATATTTGTTCTTTTAGCAATGATCCTGAAACAAAACACTGTAGAGGTAGCAAAAATATAAAAGGTTTCAACCTTCTAGATTAATTTCTTTGCATTATGTCTAATGCTTAATAGATTGTTCAAAACACCTTCCTGAGTTCCAATTCATATAAGGAAATCAGTCAATTGAAATAAATTCATTCGGCCTTAATCTATGGATTTCACTTGACTGGGCAGGGGCGCAGCTGGGGAGTCAGGCCCAGCCAATCAGAATCAGTTTTTCCCCACAAAAGGGCTTTATAACAGACAGAAATAGTCCTCCATTTCATCGGCTGTCCGGCCCTTGGTCTCAGATGATCCCGCAGGTGAAGAAGACTGTTATAGTGTGGACACTATATAAATAATTACATGGTTATTATTGGCATTAACCTTGACCTTTCCCCTTTGATGATGTCATCACCAAGAGTGAGTTCTGTGCAATGTGATTCTACCACCGACTGAGTGGGCTATATAGTTCTGTTATATTTGTACCGTTTGTACCTGGCAATACACCTTTAGGTTTGGGTTGAAAGTAAAGGAAAGTAATATCGAAATGCGTGTGGCCATTCCTTGTCAAGTTACTACACCTTTTTGGCGACGAGGATAAAACTTTATCAACTTGTACAGGGCGAGTTAGCTAGCTAGCTTAATGAGCGACGGAGAGCAGGTGCCACTGGACGGAAACGCCGACGGGGACAATCAGCAGCAAGTGCAAATCGCTAACGAGGATCAAGGACAGGTTGGCGTTATAATGGCAATGTTTGGGACTATCACTGAGTTTGTGGAAGAGAACGAAGACTGGACGGAATATGTGGAAAGGTTGGGACACTTTTTCTTGGCAAATGGAATCATAGATGAGGCTAAACAGCGCTCTATTCTCTTGAGTGTGTGTGGGGCTAAAACCTACAAGCTAATGAGGAATTTGGCTACACCACGGAGACCGGGAGAAATTCCTTTTGGGGATCTAGTTGCTCTCGTTCAGACTCACCACAATCCAAAGCCTTCAGTGATTGTCCAGAGGTTCAAGTTTAACGGCCATTTTCGGAAAACAGGTCAGTCTGTTGCTAACTTTGTTGCTGAATTACGGGAACTCTCTGAACATTGTGAGTTTGGGGCTATGTTAGAGGACATGCTCCGTGACAGATTAGTCTGTGGCATTAATGAGGACAGCATACAGCGCCGGTTGCTTGGGGAAGCCACACTGACTTTCAAGAGGGCATTGGAACTATCTCAAGGGATGGAGATGGCCGCTAGTAATGTGAAAATTATTCAAAAGGCCAATAGTGAAAGTTGTGCAGTGCATCAGGTGACAAAAGAGGCGGCAGGAAAAAGGGGAAAAGCAGTGGAATGTTTCAGATGTGGAGGGACACATTATGGTAACAACTGTAAGTTCATGGAGACTGTCTGTCACAATTGCAACAAAAAGGGACATTTAGCAAAAAAATGCAGGGGTCCTAGGAGCAAGCCAGAGGGTGGGCGGACTGGGCTGGGCAAGTTCACAGCACCAAAGCCTCAGTCAGCAGCGCACCACCTAGAGAGCACAGAGGAGGAGGACGAGCATTGTTCCTACAACATGTTTAATGTGAGGGAGCCGCGCGCAGAGCCTATTTATGCTACAGTGGAGGTAGATGGAAAGCAGATGAGGATGGAGGTTGACACGGGGGCCTCTGCCTCTGTCATAAGTGAGGAGACCTACAAACAAAAATGGGGCTCAAGACAGGTTTCTGCCCTCACACCGGCAGGGATCAGACTGCGTACGTACACCGGGGAGACCATACCATTGCTTGGGGCTCTAGAAGTGAACATTGCATACAACAGCCAGGAAGCGAGAGCACGGCTCCTGGTGGTGAAAGGGAATGGGCCTAGTTTACTAGGGCGTGACTGGCTAAACAAAATACAACTGAGCTGGGGTGAGATAAAACACACCCGAGTGACTGAGGATGTCATTCAAAAATACCCAGAGATTTTCAAAGAGGAACTGGGCACACTGCAGGGCACTACAGTTAAGCTGTTCGTGGATCCTCAGGCCGAGCCTCGCTTTTTCAAGCCCAGGACAGTGCCTTACGCCATGAAAAAGAAAGTGGAAGATGAGTTGGAGCGGCTGCAGGAAGCAAACGTCATTACTCCCGTTCAGTTCTCCCGCTGGGCAGCTCCTATCGTTCCCGTTCTGAAAAGTGACGGCACGGTGCGTATATGTGGGGACTACAAACTCACCATCAACAGGGCCTCTAAGCTAGACGCTTACCCGCTGCCACGGGTGGAGGACTTGTTCGCGACACTGGCAGGAGGCAAGACGTTCTCAAAGCTTGACATGAGTCACGCCTACCAACAGCTCCTCCTGGACGAGGACTCAAAAGAGTATGTCACAGTCAACACGCACAAAGGCTTGTTCAGGTACAACCGCTTGGTTTTCGGAGTGGCGTCCAGCCCAGCCATTTTCCAGAGGACAATGGACAATCTGCTGCAGGGGATCCCTCATGTAGCAGTGTACCTGGATGACATCCTGGTTACAGGGGAGACGGAGGAGGAGCACCTCCACCATCTGGACCAGGTGTTAAAGAGATTCTCTGAGGCAGGGCTGCGCCTGAAGCGTAGCAAGTGCACATTCCAAGCACAGAGTGTGACATACCTAGGTCACAAGATCACAGCGCAGGGTCTGTGTCCTGTGGAGGACAAAGTCAGGGCAATCAAGGATGCTCCAAACCCCAAGAATGGGTCAGAGCTCAGGTCGTTCCTGGGCATGGTGAACTACTATGGGAAGTTCCTCCCTGAGCTGTCAACAGTGTTGGCTCCACTTTATCAGTTGCTCCACAAAGACTGTAAATGGAAGTGGGGGCCAGCACAAGAGAAAGCTTTCAAGGAAGTGAAAGCACTACTACAATCAGCACAACTTCTGGTTCATTTTGACCAAGACAAAGAGATCATCCTGTCATGTGACGCCTCACCCTATGGCGTCGGGGCAGTACTCTCTCATCAGATGGAGGACGGGTCAGAGAGACCCATTGGATTTGCATCACGTACGCTGACGAGTGCTGAGAAGGGTTATTCACAGTTAGACAAGGAAGGTCTGGCCATAGTCTTTGCTGTGAAACGCTTCCATCAGTACCTCTACGGTAGTCATTTCACCATATGCACTGACCACAAACCACTGATGAGCCTTTTTAGTGAATCAAGATGCATTCCGCCCATGGCTTCAGCAAGGTTACAGCGTTGGGCCCTGACACTGTCGGCTTACCAGTATACGATAGTGTATAGAGCGGGGAAGGACAATGCAAATGCAGACGCGCTCAGCCGTCTCCCGCTACCAGAGATGCCTGCCACAACTGTGGTGCCTCCCGAGACAATTTTCCTAATGGAGAGATTGTCAAACTCACCTGTGAATGCCAATCAGATCAAACAGTGGACAGACCGGGATCCTATCCTGTCCCAAGTGAAAAGATTCCTGATGCAGGGTTGGCCTCCTGTCATAGAGGATGATGGACTAGGACCTTACGCAAAGCGCAAAACGGAGCTGAGTGTGCAGGATGGCTGCATACTCTGGGGGTCCAGAGTGGTTGTTCCACCCCCTGGCCGTGCACAAGTCATGGATGAGGTCCATGAGGCTCACCCGGGTGCCTCCCGGATGAAAAGTTTAGCCAGATCTTACATCTGGTGGCCTAACATGGATCAGGAGGTAGAAGACAAAGTTAAATCATGTTCTGAGTGCCAGATCAACCAGAAGATGGCGCCGCCCGCGCCACTACATCTGTGGGAGTGGCCTGACCACCCATGGTCTAGGCTGCATATAGATTTTGCAGGCCCTTTCATGGGTCACATGTTCCTTGTCATGGTGGACGCACACTCCAAGTGGCTGGAGGCGCACATCATGAGCAACATCACAGCGACCACAACCATCGAAAAGCTTCGGCAGGTGTTTTCAACCCATGGTCTGCCGGACTCTCTGGTGTCCGACAACGCAACAACGTTTACCTGTGATTTGTTCCAAGAATTCATGCGGAGAAACGGGATCCGCCATGTCCGCAGCGCCCCGTTTCACCCGGCCTCAAACGGCTTAGCGGAGCGGGCTGTGCAGACACTGAAAGAGGGGCTCAAAAGGATGACTGGGGGAACCATCACTACTAAGCTCTCTCGGTTCTTGTTCCAGTACCGCATCACGCCACAAACAACAACAGGACAGGCTCCAGCGGTGATGTTAATGGGCAGAAGGCCAAAAGCTCACCTGGATCTACTGCGTCCGAACATCAGAGCACGAGTGGAACGGAAGCAGGAGAAACAAAAAGAGAGACATGACCACCACGCAAGGGAGAGACAGTTAAAACCCAATGACACTGTCTACATCCGCAACTTCACAAGCAGCCAACGCTGGTTGCCAGGTATCATTCTGAGTCAGAGTGGTCCCGTCTCCTTTGTGGTCAAACTGACTGATGGTCGAGTCATGCGCAGACACCAGGACCATCTCCGCCTGCGCTATGACAAAGACAAGACCATGTTTTCAGACGGAACAGCTGTGGGTGGTAGTATACAAGTTGAAATCCCACAGGAAACAGCATCTGAGGAACAGGGGCATTCAGTGGTTCCAGCAGAGGGTGATGGACATTCTCTCACAAACACCCAACCCGCTCCTGTGCCCTCAGACCCAGCTCCACTGGGACATGCCTTACCTGTGTCTCGTAGCACACCAGGAGTACTGCGCAGATCACAGCGTAGTCACAAGCCTCCTGAAAAACTAACTCTGTAGTTGAGACTGAGAGACTCGTGGTGTTAGTGTTTGTTTGGAGCAGCAGACCTAGTTGAAAAGAAATAAGGACTGTCATTTTATTGTTGTTGTTTTGGTTACATTTACCGTAACACCAGCAGAAGTTCTACAGTGTGGTGTAGTAAGGAGAAGAAAACACTAATGTGGTTTACTTGTTAACTTTATGTTTTCCTTACAGGGGGGGGATTTAAATTGAGGGGGGAGAAGTGTTATAGTGTGGACACTATATAAATAATTACATGGTTATTATTGGCATTAACCTTGACCTTTCCCCTTTGATGATGTCATCACCAAGAGTGAGTTCTGTGCAATGTGATTCTACCACCGACTGAGTGGGCTATATAGTTCTGTTATATTTGTACCGTTTGTACCTGGCAATACACCTTTAGGTTTGGGTTGAAAGTAAAGGAAAGTAATATCGAAATGCGTGTGGCCATTCCTTGTCAAGTTACTACAAAGACGCATGCCCTGGGCTGGCGTGGTTACATCTGGTTACATGTGGTCTGTGGTTGTGAAGTCGGTTGGACTTACTGCCAAATTCTCAAAAATGACATTGGTGGCTCATGGTGGAGAAATTAACATTAAATTCTCTGGCAACAGCTCTGGAGGACATTCCTGCAGTCGGCATGCCAATTGCACGCTCCCTCAAAACTTGAGGTATCTGTGGAATTGTGCTGTGTGACAAAACTGCATATTTTAGAGTGGCCTTTTATTGCCCCCAGCACAAGGTGCACCTGAGTAATGGTCATGCTGTTTAATCAGCTTCTTGATATGCCACACTATTTCAGTTCATGAAACATGGAACCAACACTTTACATGTTGGGTTTATATATTTTTTCAGTATATTTAGAAACGTCTCAAATTCATCAATGCATTTAAATCAGTAACCGTTAATCTTATTCATATACACATTTAATTGATTTCAAAGATGTAGAATCCTACACATAACAAACCTTGACATGGTCCTTACATTTTCTGTAATAGCATCATAACAAACTTTGAGAAACCTCAGAGAGATAACCAATACTTAAATTAATACATCTTAAGATCTCTGAACCAAGACAAACATTTGTTTATGTGGTTGTATAAAATGTCTTAAACTTAGTTTAGTTCAGATCACACATAATATGATATTATCCCTGAAAAGGATGACAAATGTAAAGTTGTAGGTTATATAAACGAACTCTACAAGCCCTTTACCCCTAAAATGCTGTGGTTGTGATTCAGCCCTACATCTAATGAAAGCTGTATTTTTGGGGTTGAAATAATCTCCATTCTCATCACTACAAAGACAATCACGTTATTATACCAAAACACAGATATATACAAAAATGTTTCATAAAACATGATGTGCAGAGAATATCCATGCATATATGGACGCAAATAACAGATGAGTGCATTGATCAATTCACACAAAATGCATGTAAAAACATACACACATTAATTCTTGTTTAATTCTTTAACACGTGCACACCAAACATAATATGCAAACCTCGAACTTGATGACCTGAGTGGCATTGATTCTGCTATCATATCAAATAAGAAGCAATCTTATGATTTGCAACCATTTCTCAAAACGGAGTCCCTGCTAAGTAAAAAGAAAGACACTGCATTTTACACTTTTCCTTGCATGGCACGAAATAGCACATTTCATCACCAAGCCATCAAGTTGTCTCTTGTAGAAGTTGAACATTCTCTAACATCTTTTCTGAGTCTTGATGGTTCCTTTCAGGACGATGTAAGGCAAGCCCAGGACACAGTTGTCACTGGGCCAGTACTGAAGGCCTGGCAGGGAGTAAGGTATCTCATAGTTGGCATCCAAGTAGGCTATCAGGGTGCTTGCGTAGGCTACAGCGATCACAATCAGAATGTGCCTAGAGGGTGAATAGACACATGTCAGTCTGTTCATGATTATTCACAACATCAAATAGAGAATATTATATCTAACTTCTGTTCACATCCTATCCCCTACTTTTATCAGATGCCATGCAGGTAGCAGAAGTTGAGCTTTTGCCAGAGGATGCATCCGAAACAGTCACTGATCCAGTAGATGATTGCCATCCCCCACAGGCCAACACCAGACCATCATCACCGTAGCACCTATTGGTCAGTACAGCTGTGAGTGGGGAAAATAAAGCAGAGCGATAAACACAGAGAGAGTGAGAGCATGAGCAAGAGAGGAACAGAAAGCAGTTATCAGACAGTGAACTGATGGAGTGATAGAATGTGCACTGGACAGTAATGTACAGTACAATAATGAGAGGTATTGCCTTACATCCTCATCTCCAGACCCAATGAGTAGGTGATGTAGAGGGCAAGGCAGTTGAGGAAGTAGGCGTTGGCAGTGGGTTTGACAAAGGAGCACAGGGTGGGCCCTTTTTATAGTTCAATTGGGATTATGTTCACACTCTCATTAATATTGCATTCATCTTTTCCCACCCTTTACTTTAATATTAACACAGTGTTAATGGGAGAGTCATTCAGAAAGCTAGGAAGCCCCTCTCTCCGACTGGCTGGTGAATATAGCATACTGCAGGCTGCTCCTGGCCTGGTTGTCAGGCTCCTGGCTTAGCATGGCTTCTGTTTCAACCTGGCGTGCCCCATAAAAATATCCTGTCATTGTCTCCT
The DNA here is from genome assembly GCF_901001165.1 of Salmo trutta. Taxonomy (NCBI): domain Eukaryota; kingdom Metazoa; phylum Chordata; class Actinopteri; order Salmoniformes; family Salmonidae; genus Salmo; species Salmo trutta. The sequence continues at coordinate 51,248,378 of NC_042960.1, read as the reverse complement.
GCCTTATTAACAGCCTACAGTACGTACTGCTGTTTGGTCCATACAGAGAGAACAACCGCATGATCCTGTAGCAGGGAGATCTGAACACACGGACGCTGCCCCATGGTTACATTGAATAGAGACAGGAAGGTGAAACACCGTATATCCTACTTCCAGTATTCACAGATAATGTTTTGGCTGCAGAAACCTTGAGCAGGTGTTATGGTGGCCAACCTGTCGTTGATGAAGCATGGGAATACCCTGAGTGAGAACCAAAGGGCGTAGCAGAGCCCCAGCACCCACAGAATGGACTGCTCATCCAGCATCTGGCCCATGAAGCTCAGGGTCATGTGGAAGTAGGCAGAGAAGAGACCTGTAGGGAGGGGACACACATTGATACCCAGTTCCTAAATGGCCCCTAGCCCCGGCCCTACCCAGTATCTAAAGCAGACCGATGAGGGCACCTTGGGAGTGAAGTTATAACTTAATGAAGGTTGGCCTGATGTTTAGAGAGAAGAGTGGACATCATCATCATGATCCAGACCAGGTGTACAGCCAGGTTCCTCTCCCTGGCGTAGGGGTGCAGCAGGTACAGCATGATGGGGGAGATCACGAAGAAGATCAGACTGCTCATCTGGAGAAACAGAAAGGAGTGTTCTAAAAGAGGGATTCACAATGTAATGCAGTGAGTGATGTACCTGTCCACCTCATCCATCATCATTGTGGCCATAAAGGATGGTCCTCCTCAAACAAATAAAATACAACAATACATTAGACAAGTGCACAGCAATGGAGTTTTAAAAAGGCACAGTAGTGTATATCTCAGCTGGATATTGTAAGAAATAAATCATGTTCACTTACAGTGTACTTCAGAGTGCCTGTAGTTCGCCTCACACCAGTCCAAATCTGAGCTTTCATAGGAGAACACATCTTCTCACTAGGGGAGAAAGAAAGAATAGAGGAAGACCATTCAGGCCATTATTTTCTGTTACTTTCAGAGTTTCCAGCATACACCACAGTGTGACTAACAATGCTGATCCACTTTTTGAAGACTTCATAACAGGGACTGGCTCAAGTGAAATGTCTGTTGTCTATTTGTCCCCCGTTGAAAATATAAGCAAATATCCAGGTGTGGGTGCCTTGTCATGGGCTTCTTAAACCACAGTCACCAAAATGGATGCTTCAGTGTTGCTCTTGTTGTTCTGAATGTCACAATCCAATTATAATAAAGATAAATTATATTAGCTATTGTTGTTCAAAGATTATATTATAAATAGATGACAAACAGAGTAGGAAGGACTGTCAATGCACACTGTTCTGCTTCAACCATCCATACAGCAATCATGTGATGCTCTACAATTAGGTTTGACCCAAAGCAAATATCACCTTATCACCATGTATGCAAGTAGGTTGCAAGTAGATTGATTGTAAGTAGATTGCAAAAGACCTTGCATCGACAGAGTCAATAATACAAGTCATCATCATGAAATTGTCATCAACAAAACACTTGTCACCTCTGGTTATAAATTATATTGACAACAAAACAGCACGTGATATATGGAATTGTATATGACCACCATCTCAGATGACTAGATAAAATCGATATAGAGCTTACCTCCAATTTTGTAATCCAAACACAACTACTTTCTTCTCCAAGTGGCAGGTGGATTTTAATAGGGGACAGAATTCTCCCGATCCAGTTGCACTAGTCTTGACTGTGACTTCACGCCCTGGTCTGGCAAGAAATAATATTGTTAAATTGACACATCCCGGTGCCTTTGCTATATTACAACCTGTCAGTTCAATTTAGGCTTTAAATTGAATGGAAACCAAATGCGCATGGGTAAGCTTTACTCATGAACGTAAAACCTGATATCCAAACTTCGCAACAGGCAACGCGCTGTGATAAAATAAATATATTACTAAAACCTACAATATTAAAGCATTAAGTCATTCCTTATTGGGCATCGTTTGAAATTATAGTAAATACACATATATGCGTAAATGGCAAAAGCTGCGGCTATTCATATTCTCAATGGGCCAGGTGTACCCGCGGGGATGGCACAAGCGCATGAGTGTGCTACATTGGTCCGATGTTGTCATGCCCTTTGCTTTTGACGGACGGCATAGGTAGCAAATCGTTCGTTACCCGCGTGTTTGCCATTGTATTATTAATTTATTCTAGAAGCAAGAAGATTCCTGACAATGTTGATTGAAACTTTCGTGCTAGGGAGGTGTTGGCATAACTAGGTCAGTCAGCAGCATGGACACCTGTATAATGGTTCCTAATAGGGTTTTTCCTATTATGAATGTCTTGACTGGCTTATTCCCTACTCTTATAAAAGCACGTCATTACGTCTGTCATGTCCTGACCATAGTAAGATGTTATTTTCTATTGTAGAGTAGGTCAGGGCGTGACAGGGGGTGTTTTTCTATGTTTTGTATTTCTATGTTCATGTTCTAGTTTTGTATTTCTATGTTGTTTTTTTTTGGGATGATCTCCAATTAGAGGCAGCTGGTCCTCGTTGTCTCTAATTGGAGATCATACTTAAGTAGGGTTTTTTTTTCTTCCACCTGGTGTTGTGGGATCTTGTTTTTGTATTGCTCAGTGAAGCCTGCAGAACATGACGTTCGTGTTTATTGTTTTTGTATAGTGTTTTGAGTATAATAATAAATATTTATCATGAGCACGCTGCACCTTGGTCTACTCCTTACGACGATAGTCACAACATCAATATTGATGGACTGCATGTTTTATCCCACTTAATCCCCACATATTGCCATTCATTAAAAATATAATCTAGGCCAATGCTAGTTTGAAGCAAGATGATGGCCAAAGGGACCAGACAATCATACAGTTGTATAATACCATGCTATTGTTTGAGGAGAGTGCACAGTTATGAACTTGAAAAGTTATTAATAAACCATTTAGGCACATTTGGGCAGTCTTGATACAATATTTTGAACAGAAATGCAATGGTTCATTGGATCAGCCTAAAACTTTGCACATACACTGCTGCCATCTAGTGGCAAAAATCTAAATTGCGCCTGGGCTGGAATAATACATTATGGCGTTTCTTGCATTTCAAAGATGATGGTACAGAAAAAATACAAAAAAACACAAATATTTTTTTCTTTGTATTATCCTTTACCATATCTAATGTGTTATATTCTCCTACATTAATTTCACATTTCCACAAACTTCAAAGTGTTTCCTTTCAAATGCTATCAAGAATATGCATACCCTTGCATCAGGTCCTGAGCTACAGGCAGTTAGATTTGGGTATGTCATTTTAGGCGAAAATTGAAAAAAAGGGACGGATCCTTAAGAGGTTCTTAACATGCACCCCATAGCTATTTGTATGGCTGTATTCATGACGTATGTAGTCTGCTCATAACAGAACATGTAGTTTTAGCGTTAAGGCATGTTTTTATAAAACATACTTGCTGCATGCTTCAGTAACTGCTCCAATGAATACTATAAACCTGCAGCCACACATTGACCATTGTAAATGATTAGCATTTAAATTTTGAACACGCGAAGCTCCCAGTTGTATTCACGGCTCACCTGCTGGACCAATGTTCCCAGCTGGAGAATAATCTGCTGCGCTGCACTCTCTTTTGTCCACCTGTCATTCACAACCACCTGTAGGAATAATTAGGCTACCAATTCCAGTTGACACATCATTCATAGCCATAATGAAGACAGCATCCGTACATGGTTACGACACTTCGAACAAGGATGGATTCTAGGGTTCATCACACATCGCTAACATGATGTAAGAATGAGGTGGTCTTTAAGCATCAAGTTTAATTTAGTTACACATGATGCCAATGACGACACAAACAGTGTATCAGTCATTTGGGTTTATAGAAAATATTTATTTATTGTGACCACTGTCACTGGACACAAAATAGAAATTCTCGGTTAATTTCAAGGGGAAGTTATTTTACAACAGTTATAAAAGAAGTCCATAAACTAGTTTTGTAATGAATCCAATATAGCAGAAAGAAGCTTATAACACCAAAGAACCATGTTTATTATCATACATCAGTCAACCTTTCATTTTCAGAGCATTTACAAGTATTGAAGACATGGAAATGGTGCAACAGTACCTCCTACTGGTTGCTTACAGGTAGTATTTACTTGAATAGAAATATGGACTTTTGGGATGATTTTTCATCTACGCTTGATGGCCCTACATTTGATATCACAAAGCAATTTTGTATGTGCATAAAATCATTGCATCTTCTTTTGCGTTAGCACCTCAAAGCTTGGGCATCAAAGTCCTCTTCTGTGAAACTGGAATAAGGCCCAGTTAAATCAGTTATGGCTGACAATATAACACAAATGAAAAATAAAAAAGGCACAGTCTTCTGTTTCGGATAGCTTTTCAACATGTTTCTTTCTTTGTACTGATATTGTTGTGCAGATAATACAAAGAACTGGTGTCAACATGACGATCCTGTTGAAACGCTTGTGAATCAGATATTACTGTTTGGCTCACATGCAATTCACCATTGCTTTACAGTGGATCGTTATGTCATTCAGCTTTTCGGCCACAGGGCAGGCAGTCATCAGATTTTCTCCACATAGTTCCCAGGGAAGAGTCCCTCCTTGCCACGAAACCTGCCCCTCCACCAGCCTGATGCATCTGCAAGGGAAAGGCAACCTTTCAGCAATGGTGTTCTAGTGCCAAGCATTACAGCAGTGGTGTTCTAGTGCCAAGCATTACAGCAGTGGTGCACTAGTGCCAAGCATTACGGCAGTGGTGTTCTAGTGCCAAGCATTACGGCAGTGGTGCACTAGTGCCAAGCATTACAGCAGTGGTGTTCTAGTGCCAAACATTAGAGCAGTGGTGCACTAGTGTCAAGCATTACAGCAGTGGTGCTCTAGTGCCAAGCATTACATCAGTGGTGTTCTAGTGCCAAGTATTACAGCAGTGGTGCACTAGTGCCAAGCATTACAGTAGTGGTGTTCTAGTGCCAAGCATTACAGCAGTGGTGTTCTAGTGCCAAGCATTACAGCAGTGGTGCACTAGTGCCAAGCATTACAGCAGTGGTGTTCTAGTGCCAAGCATTACAGCAGTGGTGTTCTAGTGCCAAGCATTACAGCAGTGGTGCACTAGTGCCAAGCATTACAGCAGTGGTGTACTAGTGCCAAGCATTACAGCAGTGGTGTACCTGTACCAAGCATTACAGCAGTGGTGTACTAGTGCCAAGCATTACAGCAGTGGTGTACCTGTGCCAAGCATTACAGCAGTGGTGTTCTAGTGACAAGCATTACAGCAGTGGTGTACTAGTGCCACACATTACAGCAGTGGTGTACTAGTGCCAAGCATTACAGCAGTGGTGTACCTGTGCCAAGCATTACAGCAGTGGTGTACTAGTGCCAAGCATTACAGCAGTGGTGTACTAGTGCCAAGCATTACAGCAGTGGTGCACTAGTGCCAAGCATTACAGCAGTGGTGCACTAGTGCCAAGCATTACAGCAGTGGTGTACCTGTGCCAAGCATTACAGCAGTGGTGTACTAGTGCCAAGCATTACAGCAGTGGTGTACTAGTGCCAAGCATTACAGCAGTGGTGTACTAGTGCCAAGCATTACAGCAGTGGTGTACTAGTGCCAAGCATTACAGCAGTAGTGTTCTAGTGCCAAGCATTACAGCAGTGGTGCACTAGTGCCAAGCATTACAGCAGTGGTGCACTAGTGCCAAGCATTACAGCAGTGGTGTACCTGTGCCAAGCATTACAGCAGTGGTGTTCTAGTGCCAAGCATTACAGCAGTGGTGCACTAGTGCCAGGCAGTGGTGTACTAGCAGTGGTGTACTAGTGACAAGCATTACAGCAGTGGTGTACTAGTGCCACGCATTACAGCAGTGGTGTACTAGTGCCAAGCATTACAGCAGTGGTGTACCTGTGCCAAGCATTACAGCAGTGGTGTACTAGTGCCAAGCATTACAGCAGTGGTGTACTAGTGCCAAGCATTACAGCAGTGGTGCACTAGTGCCAAGCATTACAGCAGTGGTGCACTAGTGCCAAGCATTACAGCAGTGGTGTACCTGTGCCAAGCATTACAGCAGTGGTGTTCTAGTGCCAAGCATTACAGCAGTGGTGTACTAGTGCCAAGCAGTGGTGTTCTAGCAGTGGTGTACTAGTGCCACGCATTACAGCAGTGGTGTACTAGTGCCAAGCATTACAGCAGTGGTGTACTAGTGCCAAGCATTACAGCAGTGGTGTACTAGTGCCAAGCATTACAGCAGTGGTGTACTAGTGCCAAGCATTACAGCAGTGGTGTACTAGTGCCAACCGTCAAACACCTCAGTAGGTGCTCTAGTCTCCTCTTTCTTCCCCTTTCCTTTGTTCAGAATGGACACAGTTTCTTTTTTCACAAATAAACAATTGAGTACTATTCTATTGCCTCCCTACGTGTACCTTACCTTCATTGAGCAGGTCGATGACATCATTGGCGTCGAAGCTGAGCTCATCGGTGTCCTGGCCAGCGTACTGGTACAACGCCCGGCAACGCGGGCCCATGGGGCGGGGCTGGGCCTTGGACCGGCTGGACGGGGCCGGGGGCCGCTGCTGGCTGCTGATACTCCTCCTCCTCTGCATTCTGAAGACAGATATAAAGGAATGAGATATACAGGGAGAGACCGGCTGTACGGGGCCGGGGGCCGCTGCTGGCTGCTGATACTCCTCCTCCTCTGCATTCTGAAGACAGATATAAAGGAATGAGATATACAGGGAGAGACCGGCTGTACGGGGCCGGGGGCCGCTGCTGGCTGCTGATACTCCTCCTCCTCTGCATTCTGAAGACAGATATAAAGGAATGAGATATACAGGGAGAGACCGGCTGTACGGGGCCGGGGGCCGCTGCTGGCTGCTGATACTCCTCCTCCTCTGCATTCTGAAGAGAGATATAAAGGAATGAGATATACAGGGAGAGACCGGCTGTACGGGGCCGGGGGCCGCTGCTGGCTGCTGATACTCCTCCTCCTCTGCATTCTGAAGAGAGATATAAAGGGATGAGTTATACAGGGAGAGAGAAATGAGAGCTCAAGCTCTATCCTTCACTGCAGATAGTATATTTTTGTGAATGCCCAATATATGCTCAGTTTATTCAGCTCACCCAGACACGCCCTGGTCAGGCACGTTGAGGAAGTCTAGGTTCCCCTGTTGAGTCTGAGTGTGAGCCGGGCCTCGTCTGGGATTCTGGGAGCCCAGTTTGGGGAGGACGGCACTCGGGGGGCGGTTCTGTTTCTGGGAGGTGTAGGTGTGCTGCTGGGGCGGTGGAGCACCTCTACCTCTGGGTGCACCATTCTGGGACCCTAGTCAAAGAAGAGGAACAGAGATACAAGGTAAACACAAGACATACAGTACATCCATTCATACACTAATAACTCAACATAATTATCATGGTGGTGGTACACAGTTCATAGTAAGGATTGCAAGTCCATGTTCATTGAGTGATTGAGGCTGATGACGTAGGAACATGTCTGAACAGATTCATGAGTTTACCTCTACTGGGAGGCTGACTCCTGCCGCCTGCACGGATCTGTAGCGCTCCCTTCTTGGTGGGCTCTGACAAAATAAACATGTCCAGTTTTAAAGGATGACGTATTAGGAAAAATAACATATGTTATATATCAAGTCAGCCTGAGTACTCTATAGATATACACGTCCATCTGTATCTACAGTATGTCTCTCTCTTTTCTCCTTCTGCATGTGCTTCTCTCTCTTCCTGTTACTCACTGGATGTCTTGGGCAGTCCGTCTCCCACCGTGATGGTGAGAGTCTTTCCAGCTGGTTTGATCTCTGCCAGGTCCCCCTGTCCCCTCTGGAACACCACAACACGGGTGCCCCCTCCTCCCCAGCCCTCCTTCTTCACCCGGAACTCCAGCCTACAGAGAGCCACAACAGCGGATGATTTTACTTGATGCTTTTATCCAAAGTTAATCCAATCCACTAAACCACGGAGTCAAACAGCAAGGATTTCGCTATCCAGTATGTGTGTAGTCCTACCTGTCACTGAAGGAGAGAGACAGCTTGTTCTTGGTCACCTCTTCATAGCGCTTACAGAGCAGGCTGAGGAACTCAGTTTTGAAGTTGGACTCCAGCAGACTGTCGTACTGAGTCTCATGCACAATGAAGAAATCATCCTGTCTCATACTACAGGGAGAGGGAGAAATATGTAAATGGAGAGTTTTACGGGATTGGCATTGGTAGAATAAGTGTCATACCCACACAAGCGGGTGATATAATTGCACAATACGGAGTTTTAAAAGATCCTGTGTTATCAGTTCCTGTTCTATCATTAACCACATTAACCACAAAAACTCCCTTTGTCACTGCCTGGAGATGACATCACACTGCACTGTTACATGCTGTTCTAAGTTCAGCAGTGAGAAAAAAGCTTTACCTGAGAGAGATAGAGTGGATACTCTCAAACTCTAGCTTCCGTTTTAACACCTCCTTTATCTGTCCCTTCTCTGGCCCCTTCTTCACCTTCTCTCTGCCTATCAGGTAGATGCCTTTGGGAGACAGAATCAGGTCCCTCTTGATGGACTGGAGAGAGAGATAATGGAAGAGAGTGAGTGGGTATAAATGGAAGAAGTAAGAAGTCAACCCCATGCTGTGCTGTTAACCCCGGCCTTGGCTCGGTTTTCCCCACCACTCTGTGGTGGAGGAAGTGGTATGCTCACCTTGAACCTGCGGTCAAACTTGTTGACAGAGTCTGCGAAGTCGACTCGCTCCCTCTTGGCCAGGAACTGTCTGAGCTCAGGCCTCTGCTCCAGTCCCAGGTAGTCACCTACAAAGTTCCTGTTGATGCTGTTCCTCCTCCGCTCCTTAGAGTTGTGCAGGATGTCTGAAGCTGGGGACAACATGGGAGAGAGAGTTCCTGGGAATGTTAAGACCCTCTGAGGGCATATTCATTGCTCTATATTCACATGAATTTATGTATAATCATTTTTCTTTCTTGTTCCATCCCCACACCTCTCCAGGATCATTGACACACTCACCATCTTCCCTCATCTGTTCATATTTCCGCCTGGCGATGTACTTCCTCCAGGCCTTCTGGATGGTCCTGGCGAACGTGTCGAATTTCCTCTCCCGCATCTCCTCCAATAGGAAGAGCTAGAGGAGACGGAGGGGAGAGGGAATGCATAGATCAAATAAACTATTTTGCAGTGTATAGATGAATACCTCACACCTTTTAATACAGTTCATGTATTCACCCTTAAACCGGGAAGTCCCATTGAGATGAAAGAAACAGCACTTTTCCCAGGGAGAACTACAGTATGTGGGCCCCTACCGACTCTGGGGCCTTGACAAAGACCTTGGAGCGTCCCATCTGGTACTGGTCGGTGTCCATGTTGACAGAGCGGAGGAGATGCAGGACCCCTTGCTGCTCTCCCCCCCGCCAGCACGGCCACGTCTCTGTCGTCAGGATGGCGTACCTGTAGGCCAAACACAGTGAGTCAGGTACTGGGTAGAGCATACAGTAGACTCTCCATCCCCCACACACACCGAGAGGACACCCAGCAGACACTGAAGGACACCCAGCAGACACTGAACGACACCCAGCAGACACTGAAGTACACCCAGCAGACACTGAAAGACACCCAGCAGACACTGAAGGACACCCAGGAGACACTGAAGGACACCCAGCAGACACTGAAGGACACCCAGCAGACACTGAAGGACACCCAGCAGACACTGAAGTACACACACCTAAGAGTAAGTAAGACTCACCTCTGTAGGAACTTATTGAAGACTCTGCGATAGGCGTAGCCGGCTCGACGTACACGGATATTCTCCCGCAGCCCAAGGTACTCCACCTGGTGCTTCGCCCTAAATACACACACACACACACACGCACACGCACACGCACACACACACACACACACACACACACACACACACACACACACACACACACACAAACACACACACACACAGGTTCAATATCCCCTATGTTCTAATGTTCCAAACTAGAGCATTATAGCGCCCTTCTGAATTCCCTAAATGTTCTGTTATTGTATATGATATCTGTTAGGGGGTGTTATAGGGACACACCGACTCTCTTCCCAGTCCTTGGGTCTCTTAGTCTCGTTGGGTTTGATACATCGGATATAGTGGGGGGTGCACTTCATCAACGTGTTCACCAGATCATTGGCTTGTTTCTGCAGAGAGAACATAAGGGATGGATGTACCACCACATACTGATAAGCTGAAATCTTTGGGAGTGCTGTTACACTCAGCCACTGAACCATAGTGCTGGTACAGTAGTGGAGTGGGGACTGTTACCTTGATCTTACAGCTAGCAGTGGTGGGCCTGCTCTTCTTGTCTGTGTTGAGGTTTTCAGGGAAGAGGCTGCGGATGAAGCCACTGTGGGGACAAGATGGAGGACCATATTGAATTGCTTTCACATTAAGTTAAGCATTTTAGCATTTTAGCATTTTAGCTAGGTAGCCTATGAAAACAAAAACTAAAAGTGTACTGAATGGCAGAGTCATGAAAGAGAGGAGGATGGCATTGGTGGGGTTCAACTTTTTGTTTTTCACTTGCGCAAGCAAGCACACACACACAGAAATCAGTACCATGGACAGCCACATGATATTTAGCAACATTGATTGGGACTACATTGTTTTTGTTATCTTTAAGTTTGTTTTCAATGCATTAAACTAAGCCTTGTTGATTTGATGATGTTTAAATGTTTAAGTGTAAATGGTGCTGGAATAGCGGAGCCAGTGCTCATGTTGTCTTTGTGCTGATGTGCAGTAACTCTGTGGTTCTAAATCACTAGTTGTTTAGTAAACTGTCAAAAACATTAACTTGCTTGACAGTACTGCAGGTAATATAACTGTCTGTTACATGCAATACTTGCTTTGTGGACTTCACCGGACAGATGTTGCGTATAAACGAATAGGTTATAGAGCAAACAACACAAATATGAAATATCTAGCTAGATAAAAACTAAAAGCTTCCAGCGAAGGTCAGCACCTTCAGTTCTGAGTTCCGACACCTGTCAGATGGTAGTGTAACATCTGAAGCTTGGAACGTCATCATTAGGTGGTGTTGTTACTTTGTTACAAGCATTGCTACGTTGTGTCGAATCAGAAGTGCTTCTTAAACTGCATCGGAGTGTCGGAGCTCCGGTATCAATCGTCCCGTCACTAGGGAGCAATAATAAATATTCTGTTGCACTCTTCAGTTGGCTCCTCTTTCCTATATTAAGAGGCTTGAAAAATCATTATTGGGATATAATGCTTATGTCATTGAGAAATTTGGCCAAATAATTAATGACCGAAAAAAGACGTATTTTCAACTTCTGTGTAATATGTATTTTTGACGTCCGGAAAATACGTATTTTCGCCTTTCATTCAGCACCTAAAATGCACCTGATTTCAACATCAGGAAAATATGTATTTTCAACGTCCAGAAAATGTGTATTTTTGATGTGCAGAAAATATGTGTTTTCGACGTCCGGGAAATATGTATTTTCGACGTCCATAAATTGTATTATTGACGTGAATATGTATTTTCACCATTCGTTCATCACATAACATGAACCTGACATCCACGTCTGGAAAAGAGGTCTAAAAGACGTATTTTCAACGTCATTTTGCTTACTGGGATGTGTCAGTTAAGGTAAAGATAGAGGAATACATACTGTTCGCTGCTCTGCATGAGTTCAATAAGGTCAGTAAAAAGCACATCCCGGTTTCTCTCACAGAAGCCGTTTATTTCGTAGGAGACCTGAGGTGACAGATAATACATTATGTGTAAGTCTTAAAATTCACAGCAACCTTCACACCTCACCCATATGTCTACCCACATGAAGTGTGTACTTAAATCAGTTTTGAGTTTACAACTCTTGTCTTCTCCTGGTACTCACCTTGCCTGCATAGTGGTGGATGACGAAGCCCGAGTTCCAGCTGTTGAAGTGTTCGTGTGTGCCCACAGCCGCCGAGAGCTTCTGGAGCAGGGTGCCGTCTGCCCCCTCACCCTTGGCATGCATGGTGGCACACACATCATCCAGCACACTCATGATGCCTGGCGGGTTCTGGAGGGGAGGGATTGTTAGAAATTTAGAGTGGTAGCCACAAATAGAATATACAGTCACATCTGAATTGATTGGCACCATTGATAAAGTTTAGCAAAAAAGACTGTATAATATAAATAATACAAATATTGAGCTACAGTGAGCTCCAAAAGTATTGGGACAGTGACAATAGTGCTGTTGTTTTGGCTCTGTACTCCAGCACTTTGGATTTGAAATGATACAATGACTATGAGGTTAAAGTGCAGACTGTCAGCTTTAATTTCAGGGTATTTCCATCCATATCGGGTGAACCGTTTAGAAATTACAATACTTTTTGTACATAGTCCCCCCAGTTTAGGGGACCAAAAGTATTGGGACAAATTCACTTATATGTGTATTAAAGTAGTCAAACGTTTAGTATTTGGTCCCATATTCATAGCATGCAGTGACTATATCAAGCGTGTGACTCTACAAACTTGTTGGATGCATTTGCTGTTTGTTTTGGTTGTGTTTCAGATCATTTTGTGCCCAATAGAAATTAATGAATGGTAACTAATGTATTGTGTCATTTTGGAGTCCCTTTTATTGTAAATTAGAATAGAATATGTTTCTAAACACCTCTACGTTAATGTGGATGCTACCTTGATTACGCATAGTCCTGAATGAATCGTGAATAATAATGCGTGAGAAAGTTACAAACGCACAAATGTCATACCTCCAAGACATGCTAACCTCTCACCATTACATTAACAGGGGATGTTAGCATTTTTTGGGGGTGTATGACATCCCTCATCACTATTCATGATTCATTCAGGACTTACACTATGTAGTTGGCAAATAATTAGGCCGACTCTTACCACCTGCAAACACACACAAGAGACACCCACACCCCGAAACCAACTCACGTTTGAATTCAGTCCTGGCCACTAGCATTTCTTAATTCACAAAGTCTAAAACAGGAGGTCAAATCAGGAAGTGCAGTCACCCTTTAAAGCTGCAATATGTAACTTTTTCAGCAACTTGACCAAATGAACATAGAAATGTGTGTTATATATCTGTCATTATCATTGGAAGCAAGTCCAAGAATCTGTAGATCTGTTCTATGTCCTCTTATTTTATGCTTCCCGTTCTTAAGCCGTGTTTATGCGTCTTTTACTTTCGTTTTTGTACACCAGCTTCAAACAGCTAAAAATGTAATAATTTTCGTTATGGAATGGATATTTCACAGCGGTTTAGATGATTCTCAACACTATATTGCTTGTTTTATCACATAAACTGAAATTAGGTGAACTATTAGAAATTTAGCAACTAGAAAATGGTGGAACGATTTCTGCATAGTGCATCTTTAAGGAACTGTATTGTAGCCTTTTATGGCTTTCCCTGGGGTATAAAAATGAGGTAGCATGCATGCAAAATCCATTTGTCATCCATCACCATGGGGAAAGGCAAAGAACTCACTAATGAAAAGAGACAAATAGCTGTTGACTTTTATAAATCAGCCAATACGTACAAAAAAACACAGAAAACCAAATATACCACTTACCGCTATTAGGGAAACAACAAAGAAGTTTAAAACCACTGGAACAGTGTTAAACTTACCTGGTAGAAGACCCAAGTGTATCTTGTCCCCACGCACAGTGAGGAAGATCGTTCGGGAGGCAAAGATTAGTCTGAGGGCCACAGTTGTAGAATTACAGAACTTGGTCGCGTCTTGGGGCCACCAAGTCTCCAAATCTACATTAGACAACACTTCCATGCCAATAGGCTATTTAGATTGAAACTGGGTGCTATGATCAGATGAGACGAAAATAGAGCTCTTTGGCACGCACACCAGTGGTGTTTGGTCTCGATAGAAGGATGCATATGCAGAAAAGAACCTCATACCTACTGTAAAATATGCTGGTGGATCTTTGATGTTATGGGGATCATGAACTCTACCAAGTACCAGGACATGTTAGCCAAAAACCTGGTTGCCTCTGCTAGGAGGCTGAAACTTGGCTATATGTGGCTTCCAGCAAGACAATAAACCCAAGCAACATCAAAATCCACAAAGAATTTGTTAATTGAACACAAAATCAACATTTTGCAATGGCCATCTCAGTCTATGGACTTGAAACCCATTGAAAACCTGTGGTTTATATTGAAGAGGGCAGTCCATAAGCGCAGACCAAAAGATATCAAGGATCTGGAAAGATTCTGTGTGGAGGAATGGTCTAAGATCCCTCCCAATGTGATCTTCAATCTCATAAAATATTATAGAAAAAGGCTACATCCGCGTAAAGGGGAGGTTTGCACAAAGTATTGAAAACAGGGGTGCCAATCATTTTGAAACCTATCTTTTTAAAAAATTTTGTATTACTTGTTAAACTAAATCTTTTAATTTGAGCATTGTATTAGTATCAAATAATTATTTACAGTACCAGTCAAAAGTTTGAACACACCTACTCATTCAAGGGTTTTTCTTTATTTTTATTATGTTCTCACATTGTAGAATAACAGTGAAGACATCAAAACTATGAAATAACACATTTGGAATTATGTAGTAACCAAAAAAGTGTAAAACAAATACAAATATATTTTATATTTGAGATTCTTCAAAGTAGCTACTCTTTGCCTTGATGACAGCAATGCACATTATTGGCATTCTCTCAACCAGCTTCATGAGGTAGTCACCTGGAATGCATTTCAATGAACAGGTGTGCCTTGTAAAAAGTTAAGTTGTGGAATTTCTTTCCTTCTTAATGCGTTTGAGCCAATCAGTTGTGTTGTGACAAGGTAGGGGTGGTATACAGAAGATAGCCCTATTTGGTAAAAAAAACAAGTCTATATTATGGCAAGAACAGCTCAAATAAGCAAAGAGAAACAACAGTCCATCATTACTTTAAGACATGAAGATCAGTCATTTCGGAAAATGTCAAGAACTTTTAAAGTTTTTTCAACTGCAGTCGCAAAAACCATCAAGCGCTATGATGAAACTGGCTCTCATGAGGACCACCACAGGAAAGGAAGACCAAGAGTTACCTCTGCTGCAGAGGATACGTTCATTAGAGTTAACTGCACCTCAGATTGCAGCCCAAATAAATGCTTCACAGTGTTCAACCCTGACCTGTTTCACCGGACGTGCTTGTTGCACCCTCGACAATTACTATGATTATTATTATTTGACCATGCTGGTCATTTACGAACATTTTAACATCTTGACCATGTTCTGTTATAATATCCACCCGGCACAGCCAGAAGAGGACTGGCCACCCCTCATAGCCTGGTTCCTCTCTAGGTTTCTTCCTAGGTTTTTGGCCTTTCTCAGGAGTTTTTCCTAGGGAGTTTTTCCCAGCCACCATGCTTCTTTCACATGCATTGCTTGCTGTTTGGGGTTTTAGGCTGGGTTTCTGTACAGCACTTTGAGATTTCAGCTGATGTACGAAGGGCTATATAAATAAATTTGATTTGATTTGATTTGATTTCAAGTCACAGACATCTCAACATCAACTGTTCAGAGGAGACTGCGTGAATCAGGCCTTCATGGTCGAATTGCTGCAAAGAAACCACTACTAAAGGACAACAATAATAATAAGAGACTTGCTTGGGCAAAGAAACACGAGCAATGGACATTAGACCAGTGGAAATCTGTCCTTTGGTCTGATGAGTCCAAATTTAGGTGAACGGATGATGATGTGTGGTTCCACATGTGTGGTTCCCACCGTGAAGCATGGAGGAGGTGGTGTGGGGGTGCTTTACTGGTGACACTATCTATGATTTATTTTGAATTCAAGGCACACTTAACCAGCATGGCTTCCACAGCATTCTGCAGCGATACGCCATCCCATCTAGTTTGTGCTTAGTGGGACTATCGTTTGTTTTTCAACAGGACAATGACCCACCACACCTCCAGGCGGTGTAAGGGCTATTTGGCCAAGAAGGAGAGTGAAGGAGTGCTGCATCAGATGACCTGGCCTCCACAATCACCTGACCTCAACCCAATTGAGATGGTTTGGGATGAGTTGGACCGCAGAGTGAAGGAAAAGCAGCCAACAAATTCTCAGCATATGTGGGAACTCCTTCAAGACTGTTGGAAAAGCATTCCAGGTGAAGCTGGTTAAGAGAATGCCAAGAGTGTGCAAAGCTGTCATCAAGGCAAAGGGTGGCAACTTTGAAGAATCTCAAATATAAAATATATTTTGATTTGTTTAACAATTCTTTGGTTACTACATGAATCCGTGTGTGTTATTTCATAGTTTTGATGTCTTCACTATTATTCTACAATGTAAAAAATAGGAAAAATAAAGAAAAACCCTTGAATGAGTAGGGTTGTCCGAACTTTGACTGGTACTGTATTTGATACATTCTTTTTTGCTCGTCTTTATCAAGGGTGCCAATAATTTTGGATGTGACTGTAGACACAGTTGAGGAGATATTGTGTAATTTTGAGCTTACCAACTTATTCTCGATGAGGTCACAGACAACCTTGTTGTTGAAATACTCAATTGGTGTCCACTTGATGCCTTCCTGAACGTACTCTTCCTGGGAGAAACACAGAGAGATAGACAATGCCAATATAACTATTAAACAACATCCAAGACACCTCTTAAAGAAATGAAAAGTGTTGATGTTTGAGAGTGGTTTGTACCTGTTCAGCCTTCAGTGTCAGCTCAATAAATATCTGCTGTAGCTTCTCGTTGACAAAGTTGATGCAGAACTGCTCAAACCCATTCCTCTGTCAGAGGAACACATCCAGGTTAGAGACAATGTTACAACATATTATCATCATAGCTGTGTCTTGTCTCGTTATCCCATCAGAGATGTACATTTCTATTTATTTAATAAATGATTTACCTGGAATATCTCAAAGCCATATATGTCAAGAACTCCGATGCTGTATTCTTCATGAGGTTTCTGTATGGCTTTGTTTATGGCCTGGTATGGGGATAATTAGTTAGTATGAAACGGACGTTTCGTTACTGTATTTATGTCTCTGTGTGTATCATTGCAGTTTATAGTAGATGTCCCTAACCTCCACCAGGTAGTCAAAGAGCCGTGTGTAAAGGGCTTTAGCCAGGGCGTCGCGGGTGTAGGTGGCTTGTTCCTGGTTAAGAGTCACATCGATTGATTCAGACTTTCCACCCCACTTCGAGTCCATCTTTCTGCTGGTCAGTTTGTCTTGCAGACGCGTTGGGTCAACGCCCAGCAGATAGGCAGGGAAGGCAAGCACTGGGAGGGAGAAAATACAAACAGAACAAAACACAACACGTGACAAATATATACATTTTTCTACATAATGGCAAATTGCTTAGCTACTATCCCAAATGTCTCCAATGTTTTTTTTCCATCTTCACTGGGGACAGTTGCATTTACGAATGTATTATGCATGTTTGCGCGTTCTTATGTCTCCCACTCACAGTCGGTGCTCTCCACCTGGCCATAGTTGCCTGCCTCTATGAAGCTGATGTTTCCAAGGTGCAGGATTCCTGCTATGATCTGCAGCGCCTGAGCCTGGTGGGCCTCTGGGATCCCAATCACATGCATGGCTTCCTGTGGACAAAATACAACAGAGAGTCATTACTCCTGCTCCGGACAACACACAACAACATCTAGAATTGGGACTGAGGGAATATGATGGAAGAATACGCAACAGAACAGTATATTTTGCAAATTATAAGCCTGTGTTACGAATATACACTATCGTTCAAAAGTTTGGGGTCACTTAGAAATGTCCTTGTTTTTTGTTTTTTGTTTTTGTCCATTAAAATAACATCAAATTGATCAGAAATAGAGTGTAAATGACAATTGTAGCTGGAAACAGCTGATTTTTAAGTGAATATTTTTTTTATTTAACCAGGCAAGTCAGTTCAGAACAAATTCTTATTTTACAACAACAGCCTACCAGAGAACAGTAGTTTAACTGCCTTGTTCAGGAACAGAACAACAGATTTGTACCTTGTCAGCTCAGGGATTCGATCCAACAACCTATCGGTTGCTGGTCTAACACTCTAACCACTAGGCTACCTGCCACCCCAACGTTTGTCTATGGAGATTGCATGGCTCTGTGCTCGATTTTATACACCTGTCAGCAATGGGTGTGGTAGCTCTGTTGCTGACAGGCGTATATCTACAAAGGCATACAGAGGCCCATGATCAGCAAATCAAATCAAATCAAATGTATTTCTAAAGCCCTTCTTACATCAGCTGATGTCACAAAGTGCTGTACAGAAACCCAGCCTTAAATCCCAAACAGCAAGCAAGCCACCGTGTAGAAGCACGGTGGCTTGGAAAAACTCCCTAGAAAGGCCAGAACCTAGGAAGAAACCTAGAGAGGATTATAACAGATTATAACAGAACATGGCCAAGATGTTCAAGTGGTCATAGATGACCAGCAGGGTCAAATAATAATAATCACAGTGGTTGTCGAGCAACCATCACTCCTGTGTTCCAATGGCATGTTATGTTAGCTAATCCAAGTTTATCATTTTAAAAGGCAAATTGATCATTAGAAAACCCTTTTGCAATTATGTTAGCATAGCTGACAACTGTTGTCCTGATTAAAGAAGCAATAAAACTGGCCTTCTTTAGACTAGTAGAGTAATCAAATCAGGTCAAATCAAATCAAAGTTTATTTGTCACGTGTGCCGAATACAACCTTACAGAGAAATGCTTACTTACAGGCTCTAACCAATAGTGCAAAAAAGGTATTAGGTGAACAATAGGTAAGTAAAGAAATAAAAACAACAGTAGAAAGACAGTGAAAAATAACAGTAGCGAGGCTATATACAGTAGCGAGGCTATAAAAGTAGCGAGGCTAAATACAGACACCGGTTAGTCAGGCTGATTGAGGTAGTATGTACATGTAGACATGGTTAAAGTGACTCTGCATATATGATGGACAGAGAGTAGCAGTAGCGTAAAAGAGGGGTTGGCGGGTGGCGGGTGGCGGGACACAATGCAGATAGCCCGTTTAGCCAATGTGCGGGAGCACTGGTTGGTCGGGGCAATTGAGGGAGTATGTACATGAATGTATAGTTAAAGTGACTATGCATATATGATAAACAGAGAGTAGCACCAGAGTAAAAGGGGGGTTGGGCGGGGGCACACAATGCAAATAGTCCGGGTAGCCATTTGATTACCTGTTCAGGAGTCTTATGGCTTGGGGGTAAAAACTGTTGAGAAGCCTTTTTGTCCTAGACTTGGCACTCCGGTACAGCTTGCTATGCAGTAGTAGAGAAAACAGACTATGGCTGGGGTCTTTGACAATTTTTAGCGCCTTCCTCTGACACCGCCTGGTGTAGAGGTCCTGGATGGCAGGCAGCTTAGCCCCAGTGATGTACTGGGCCGTACACACTACCCTCTGTAGTGCCTTGCGGTTCGGAGGCCGAGCATTTGCCGTTCCAGGCAGTGATGCAACCAGTCAGGATGCTCTCGATGTTGCAGCTGTAGAACCTTTTGAGGATCTCAGGACCCATGCAAAATCTTTTTAGTTTCCTGAGGGGGAGTAGGCTTTGTTGTGCCCCAACAAACTTGGTGTGTTTGGACCATTCTAGTTTGTTGGTGATGTGGACACCAAGGAACTTGAAGCTCTCAACCTGCTCCACTACAGCCTCGTCGATGAGAATGGGGCATGCTCAGTCCTCCTTTTCCTTTAGTCCACAATCATCTCGTTAGTCTTGGTTACGTTGAGGGATAGGTTGTTATTCTGGCACCACCCGGCCAGGTCTCTGACCTCCTTCCTATAGGCTGTCTCGTTGTTGTCGGTGATCAGGCCTACCACTGTTGTGTCGTCTGCAAACTTAATGATGTTGTTGGAGTCGTGCCTGGCCATGCAGTCGTGGGTGAACAGGGAGTACAGGAGGGGACTGAGCACGCACCCCTGGGGGCTCCAGTGTTGAGGATCAGCGTGGCAGATGTGTTGCTACCTACCCTCACCACCTGGGTGCGGCCCGTCAGGAAGTCCAGTATCCAGTTGCAGAGGAAGGTGTTTAGTCCCAGGATCCTTAGCTTAGTGATGAGCTTTGAGGGTACTATGGTGTTTAATGCTGAGCTGTAGTCAATGAATAGCATTCTCACATAAGTGTTCCTTTTGTCCCGGTGGGAAAGGGCAGTGTGGAGTGCAATACAGATGGCATCATCTGTGGATCTGTTTGGGCAGTATGCAAATTGGAGTGGGTTTAGGGTTTCTGGGATGATGGTGTTGATGTGAGCCATGACCAGCCCTTCAAAGCATTTCATGGCTACGGACGTGAGTGCTACGGGTCTGTAGTCATTTAGGCAGGTTGCCTTTTTGTTCTTGGTCCCAGGGACTATGGTGGTCTGCTTGAAACATGTTGGTATTGCAGACTCAATTAGGAACATGTTGAAAATGTCAGTGAAGACACCTGCCAGTTGATCAGCACATGCCCGGAGCACACGTTCTGGTAATCCGTCTGGCCCCGCCGCCTTGTGTATGTTGACCTGTTTAAAGGTCTTACTCACGTCGGCTACGGAGAGTGTGATCACACAGTTGTCCGGAACAGCTGATGCTCTCATGCATGCCTCAGTGTGTTGCTTGCCTCGAAGCGAGCATAGAAGTGATTTAGCTCATCTGGTAGGCTCGTGTCACTGGACAGCTCGTGGCTGTGCTTCCCTTTGTAGTCTGTAATAGTTTGCAAGCCCTGCCACATAAGACGAGCATCGGAGCCGGTGTAGTATGATTCAATCTTAGCTCTGTGTTGACGCTTTGCCTGTTTGATGGCTCGTCGCAGGGCAAGGCAGGATTTTTTGTAAGCTTCCGGGTTAGAGTCCCGCACCTTGAAAGTGGCAGCTCTACCCTTTAGCTCAGTGCAAATGTTGCCTGTAATCCATGGCTTCTGGTTGGGGTATGTACGTACAGCCACTGTGGGGATGACGTCCTCGAGTATCTGGAGCATCAGCATTTGTGGGCTCAATTACAGGCTCAAAATGGCCAGAAACAAAGCACTTCCTTCTGAAACTCAGTGGTCTATTCTTGTTCTGAGAAATGAATGCTATTCCATGCAAGAAATTGCCAAGAAACTGAAGATCTTGTACAACGCTGTGTACTACTCCCTTCACAGAACAGCGCAAACCGGCTCTAACCAGAATAGAAAGAGGAGTGAGAGGCCCTGGTGCAGAACTAAGCAAGAGGACAAGTACATTAGAGTGTGTAGTTTGAGAAACAGACAAGTCCTCAACTGGCAGCTTCATTAAATAGTGCCCGCAGAACACCAGTCTCAACATCAACGGTGAAGAGGCGACTTCGGGATGCTGGCCTTCTAGGCAGAGTTGAAAAGAAAAAGCCATATCTCAGACTGGCCAATAGAAATACAAGATTGAGATGGGCAAAAGAACACAGACACTGGACAGAGGAAGATTGGAAAAAAAGTGTTATGGACAGACAAATCTAAGTTTGAGGTGTTCGGATCACAAAGAAGAACATTCGTGAGACGCAGTGCTTGACTGTCACGGGATACTAGGAGTGGTGGTTGGAGTCAGGCGCAGAGAGCAGAGGTAAAGTACAACGTCTTTATTTTCTCCGGCACAAACCGGTCACACCAAACAGACGGGCGCGTTAAATCAATGACCAACCCAAAACACAGGGCAAACAGTCCGGAGAGAGAAATAAGGCGTCAGCCAGCACGTCCAAAATAACACGACAGCAAAATAATCCCACACAAACCTGGGCGGGCTAAACAGGCTTAAATAAACACAAATCAAGAAACACAACAGGGAACAGGTGCAACCAATAAGACCATACAAACCGAAAAGGAAAAAGGGATCAGCGGTGGCTAGTAGGCCGGCGACGACGACCGCCGAGCGCCGCTCGAACAGGCAGGGAAGCCACCTTCGGTGGGATTCGTGACATTGACGCCATCTGTCAAGCATGGTGGAGGCAATGTGATGGTCTGGGGGTGCTTTGATGGTTGTAAAGTGGGAGATTTGTACAGGGTAAAAGGGATCTTGAAGAAGGAAGGCTATCACTCCATTTTGCATCGCCATGCCATACCCTGTGGATGGTGCTTAATTGGAGCCAATTTCCTCCTACAACAGGACAATGACCAAAGCACAGCTCCAAACTATGCAAGAACTATTTAGGGAAGAAGCAGTCAGCTGGTATTCTGTCTAAAATGGAGTGGCCAGCACAGTCACCGGATCTCAACCCTATTGAGCTGTTGTGGGAGCAGCTTGACCGTATGGTACGTAAGAAGTGCCCATCAAGCCAATCCAACTTGTGGGAGGGGCTTCAGGAAGCATGGGGTGAAATCTCTTCAGATTACCTCAACAAATTGACAACTAGAATGCCAAAGGTCTGCAAGGCTGTAATTGCTGCAAATGGAGGATTCTTTGACGAAAGCAAAGTTTGAAAGACGCAATTATTATTTCAATTAAAACTCATTATTTATACCCTTGTCAACGTCTTGACTATATTTCCCTATTCATTTTGCTACTCATTTCATGTATGTTTTCATGGAAAACAAGGACATTTCTAAGTGATCCCAAACTTTTGACCGGTAGTGTAAACCGGAAGTGTCAATTTGCTCCCAGTGCTTCTGTGAAAAAAGTGTACTATATGTTTTAATCCCTGATGGAGTAAAGAACCATTGTCTCCTGAAAGTCCTTGCTGTCGTTGGTTCCGTCCACTTTGTATGTCCCTGACTGGTTCAGATAGTAGTAGTAGTCTGGAGTCATGATGCCCAGGCCTTCTTTCTGCTGGGGATTGGCTCCCTCTATTAGCTAAATACAACAGTTCAGGTTAATACAACTGAAAGAACATTAATTACACATCAACAATTTACACCCAGTTATGAAATACTACAGAACCGTTAATGTGCTCAAGGGTGAAAAGGTCATTCACATTGTGCAACAGTTGTACGAAAGGCCAGTAGGAGGGGACATCTCCCCTAAAGATGGGTAGTGAGAGAATCATTGTGGTTAGCTGTGTTACTGCTGGCCTAGCTCAGGGCCCGACTGACCTGGTAGTAGATGTGGAAGTTCCTCTCGTTCTCGTTCTGGCTCACCACCCTCGACTTCTCAAGGAGGAAGTTGGAGATTTTACCACCGTCCGGCTCTCCTCCTCTGCTAAACTGGATCTCAAAGTACTTACCCTGTTAGATCAGAACACACCCACAAAAAACATATAACTCAAATTAGACACGGGTCATTATTATGAGTGTCACGTCCTGACCAGTAAAGGGGTTATTTGTTATTGTAGTTTGGTCAGGACGTGGCAGGGGTGTGTTTGTTTAGAGTGTTTTCGGGGTTTGTTGTGCTATGTTCTGTTTTGAGAGGGGTGTTTGTTTAGAGTGTTTCGGGGTTTGTTGGGCTATGTTCTATGTTAGTATATTTCTATGTTTATCTAGTATGTCTAGTTCTATGTTTAGTTAATGGGGTTGACCTTCAATTGGAAGCAGCTGCTCCTAGTTGCTTCTAATTGAAGATCCTATTTAAGAGGGGTGTTTTCTATGGGATTTTGTGGGTAGTTGTTTCTTGTTTAGCTGTGTGCCTGACAAGACTGTTATTGTCGTTATTTTTGTATACGTGTGTTTTGTTTTGTTTTTCCTTCTTTCTACCGAATAAAAGAAGATGAGTATACACACTCCCGCTGCATTTTGGTCTAATCCTTACGACACCCGTGACAATGAGTTGAGGGTTGTGGTTTGGAGTGGGGATATAGCCCTAGTATGGACTGCGAAAATGAGAGCATCACAGCAGTGACACAAGGGCCTCAAAGTTGTAGTAAACTCCCTAAAAATAGATTTGTAAGTAAATAACATAAACGTGTAGGAAGGGTATTTAACCTTTAAAGGGAAAATCGATATTTTAGTATTTTTTCCATTAGTCCACTGCATTTTGCATCATCATGATGATGTGGCCGGTGACACTTTGCTTCTTGAAAGTCCAATATCTTAAGAACCTGACTTCTGACATGCAAATCACTGCTTGACTGCTGACATGCAAAACACAAGACTGTATCAACAGTAGACTAATAGAAAACAATACCAAAATATCGTTTTTGAGTGGATTTTCCTTTTAAGACAACAACTGATGGGTAAATTGTTGGTTACATTACTTTACTAGACAGCTGTTAACCCCACCCAGGATTTCACCTCAGATCGGGATTCTCAAGCTCTTTGATCTCATTGTGTTGCTCTTCCGTAATAGAGGCCTGCAGTACACACAGCAGAGCACCTCAGAGGCAGGAAACACCAGAGGTGACAGGCACTCATTTACAAAGCCTGCTCTGTTGCATGTGGATGTGGCTAGGAACTGACAATAACTTCTCAGGGTCACAGCAGTAGAGAAAGGGGAGAGGTTGAAAGGTGACTATTGCATACTGCTTCTGTGGTTATATAGTCTGCAGAATCCAGATCATCTCTGGTAGAGTACAGGAAAAACAACAACCTCACAGTGTATTGGCTATAAGAATAGGTAGCACGTGACTAACAGACCCGTTAGAGTTCAGGGCAAATAGTTGCAGAAATGAAAAGTTTACAGAATCAGTCTTACTTTCATAGGCCACACCCAGTGTCTGGAGAAGAGGAGGAAGTACAAGATGAGGAGGATAGAAAGAGAAATAATGGGAAAGGGAAGGCTGATTGCTGTACGTATCACTCACAAAGCGGCTGGAGTTGTTGTTGCGGACAGTCTTGGCATTGCCGAAGGCCTCCAGTAAAGGATTGGACTGGAGGATGATGTCCTTCACATGCTGAGAGACACATACGGAGAAACATCCCAACACAGCACTTCAGAGTCTCAATCACAGCCATTAGTAATGGCAATGTTAGTAGTTGTTTTATGAATGGTAATGATGTTAATAGCTGTTTTATAAATGGTAATGATGTTAATAGTTGTTTTATGAATGGTAATGATGCTAATAGTTGTTTTATGAATGGTAATGATGCTAATAGTTGTTTTATGAATGGTAATGATGCTAATAGTTGTTTTATGAATGGCAATGATGCTAATAGTTGTTTTATGAATGGTAATAATGCTAATAGTAATATGCTAATACCTGCACTTTATCACCTCCTCCTGATACTTTGGAGATGTAACCCATAATGTATTTGGCAGCCACAGTCTTCCCAGCTCCACTCTCCCCGCTGGCACAACACACACATAACACACAGACATATTAGAGGCAATGTCAAATACTTTGTGTGAAACTTTTTGGAAAGGTGAACTATGGCTGCACATGCAATTCACATTTAAATTTTTGGTATAAAGGAAATGAAACACTGATTCTTTGGTAGTTTTTAGAAAAGCAGTGAAAGTTGGCCTCAGTGAGCTTGGGTGGAATGACACACATGAGAAGGCCTAAGGCAGTGTTTCCCAACGCTGGTCCTCCAGTACCCCCAACAGCCCAACCCTGGTCCTCCAGTACCCCCAACAGCCCAACCCTGGTCCTCCAGTACCCCCAACAGCCCAACCCTGGTCATCCAGTACCCCCAACAGCATACATTTTGATTGTAACCATGGACAAGCAGACCTGATTCAACTTGTCAACTAATCATCATGCCCTCAATGAGTTGACGAAGGTGTGTTTGTCCAGGGCTACAGCGAAACTGTGTGTTGTTGGGGGTACTGGAGGACCAGGGTTGGGGAACACTGGCCTAAGGTGTTAAGACGGAGGAACAGAGAAGCACTAGACCTACATCCTGCCTTCCAGAAGAAAGAGATTGCAGACTTTATAAATAAAGTGTGAGACTGTTATAATAACACACCTGATAATAACACACTGGTTCTCCTGATCAATCATCATGTTCCTGTACATGTTATCAGTCAGGGCGTAGATGTGGGGAGGGTTTTCATACTGGGCCTTTACAGGTAGAGAGATGGAAAGGGAGAGAGAGAGAGAGAGAGAGACAGAGAGAGAGAGAGAGAGAGAGAGAGAAAGAGAGACAGCGAGAGAGAGAGAGAGAGAGAGAGAGAGAGAGAGAGAGAGAGAAAGAGAGACAGCGAGAGAGAGAGAGAGAGAGAGAGCGAGAGAGAGCGAGCGAGAGAGAGAGACAGCGAGAGAGAGAGAGACAGCGAGAGAGAGAGAGAGAGAGAGAGACAATGAGAGAGAGAGAGAGACAGCGAGAGAGAGAGGGAGAGAGAGAGAGAAAATGAGAGAGAAAAGAACAAAAGAGGGGAAGTTTAATGTACACTGAAAAAAATATAAACGCAACATGTAAAATGTTGGTCCTATGTTTCATGAGCTGAATAAAAAATCCATGAAATGTTCCATATGCACAAAGAGCTTATTTCTCTAAAATGTTGTGCACAAATTTGTTTACATCCCTGTTAGTGAGCATTTATCCTTTGCCAAGATAATCCATCCACCAGACAGGTGTGCCATATCAATAAGTTGATTAAACAGCATGATCATTACACAGGTACAGCTTGTGCTGGTGACAATAAAAGGCCACTCTAAAATGTGTAGTTTTGTCACACACCACAATGCCACAGATTTCTTAAGTTTTGAGGGAGCGTTTAATTGGCATGCTGACTGCAGGAATGTCCACCAGAGCTGTAGCCAATTGAGAATTGATTGTTAATTTCTTTACCATGAGCCACCTCCAACGTTATTTTAGAGACTTGGCAGTACCTCCAACTGGCCTCATAACCGCAGACCATGTGTATGGCATTGTGTGGGCGAGCGGTTTGCTGATTTCAATGTTGTGAACAGTGCCCCATGGTGGCGGTGGGGTTATGGTATGGGCAGGCATAAATTACGGACAACGAACACAATTGCATTTTATCTATGGCAATTAGAAATGCACAAAGATACTGTGATGAGATCCTGAGGCCCATCGTCGTGCATTCCTCCGCAGCCATCACCTCATGTTTCAGCATGATAATGGACGGCCCCATGGCACAAGGATCTGTACACAATTCCACAAAGCTGAAAATGTCCTAGTTCTTCCATGGCCTGCATACTCACCAGACCTGTCACCCATTGAGCATGTGTGGGATGCTCTGGGTCGACGTGTACAACGGCGTGTTCCAGTAACTTCGCACAGCCATTGAAAAGGAGTGGGACAACATTCCACAGGCCACAATCAACAGCCTGATGAACTCTATGCGAAGTAGATGTGTTGCGCTTCTTGAGGCAAATGGGGGTCACACCAGATACTGACTGGTTTTCTGATCCACGCCCCTACCTTTTTTATTAAGGTATCTGTTGACCAACAGATGCATATCTGTATTCCCAGTCATGTGAAATCCATAGATTAGGCCTAAGGAATTGTTTTCAATTGACTGATTTCTTTATATGAACTGTAACTCAGTAAATCTTTGAAATTGTTGCATGTTGCATTTATATTTTTGTTCAGTGTACAACTACTAAGGTAAACAAGGAAATTAATGGGCATATTAAGGCCAAAGTAAACAATGAAGAATAGGATGGTTTACTCACAGCCCCTTGGTAGAGTTCAACTTCCCGGTCAGTGAAATAGGGCATCTGTTTGAATGGGTTCACTGATATCAACACAGAGCCAATATAAGTCTGCACATGACTGTCAAGGAATAGGGAGGGTGTTTCTGGTGAAATCATGTAATATTGAAACAATCACAGTGACATTTTTTATGATGATATCAACCTTTCAAAAATAAAAATATCCCAAACCATAGTTTCGTCCAGACTGGATAATATCCAAAAATATTTAAAAAAATGTCACACAAAGTATGACGTAAGTGCCTAATGTCCAGTAAAAAGTGTCCTAAAAATAGGGAAGTTTGCTGTTGAGTCACACAGTGAATTTAAAAGAGGAACAGTGCAGTCCTACTATTGCAGACATAGATGTGTGTCTGCTGTGTGAAAATGTGTGCTAGGGGGATGCCTGAGGCAAGGATGGTATGTTTGTTATTGTGTTGTTGTTATTGTGTTGTTGCTAAGTGTCAATAGGAGTATCATCTATGGTCACCTTTGATACAGAATGGAAGGACCTACATGTATGCTATTGGCCAGTGATATGACCTCAATGATCCTTAATCTAAAATCTATCAACATGGTATAAAGTCCTTTGTAAGATGTTTTGTTTGTGTGCATGTTCATGTGAGTGTGTGTGTGTGTGTACATGTGTGCCTATATATATCAGTCTGATAGAGTGTGTGTGGGGGCAGGTCATGTTTTCACAGTGTACTTCCCCTCTTATTTTTAGCATTCACTGAAGAGACATTTAAAGAAACAAGAACAGAAACATTAAAATACCCATCTCTTCACAGGAAAAGGTGTTTTTGAGAGAAGTGGTACAGGAGCTCTCTAACAAACAATCCAACAGGATACAAAGATGAAGTCATCCATGAATCTCTTCTTCAAATTTTCCACAATGGCGTCTTCGCTGATCTTGGACAGCAGCACCATGTCGTCCACACCGCTCTGCTTGACATTCTGACTCTGCCAGTGGTACTTACTGCCCTGCAGGAGCACACGGTTAGGGTTAGGATTAGGGTTAGGGTAAGGGTTCAGGTTAGGGTTAGGATTAGGATTAGGGTTAGGATTAGGGTTAGGGTTAGGGAATGCACATCATTTTATTTGGAATTGAGACAGAGAGAAAAGCAGAGGTTGGTCTGTAGAGGACCTAGTTCTTACTGAATGTGAAGTACAGTACATTATGAGAGGGGATCTACAATTTAAGACAGGATATAGAAAACCAGAGGAAGCATGGGCCTACTATAATTGGAAGGCACATGCACCAGCAGACATCAGAGAGAAGTTTGTCAGCAGCAGGGTCTCTCTGTGTGTAACCCTGTCATTAAGAATGTGACTAACTGTGGTTATCAGTTCAGGAAGCTGAGGACAGTTACCAGGCAACGAGCAGTAGATGAGGTGAGCGTATGCCAATTTGGCCATCTCTGTAAAGTACTGCTTCCCACTCTAATCTGCCAGAGTGATAACCATTAGTTATGGTATCTGTTGAATATAGATGCTACCTATAGGAGTCTGTGGAATGGGAGGGCACTCAGTTTAAAGTACACCATTGGGCCATGGTTTGGTGATTTCTTTACTCAAAATGAATCTTGTGCATTGTAAAGTAATTGTCAATTAGTGGACGACCTTTACATTTTCTACACTCAACCTGCATGCCCTTGATATGATGATCACTGTCACCACATAGTGCAGAGAGCTTCCTGACTCCCCATCACCACAGTTGAGGTGGCCCAGGTTTGGCCAAAGATGTTGTATTACACTGTATGACATGGTCCTGCCTTGTTTGGGTTCCCAACACCGGTTTGATTTGATGTGGGGTGGAACCTGAAAGGAGGTCTGACATGGTTACTGTGATCTGAGTTCCAACTGTTAACCAGCTGATGATAACTTTGGAGGAGAACATTTTAATACATCTGTATATTTCAACCAAAATGAGTCAGTCAACTCTCTGTCCAATCAATCAATGATATTCAATTATCAGTAAGATACCATGTACAGTAGATACTGTAAGAAAACCAGCAGTACTTCAGTCCTCAAGGGCGGTAATGGAATAGCTCTGTTGTAAAGATTCATTCCCACTTTTCATGTGAACAACCTGACTTATAAGGCTGTTTGTTTGTCACACACATCACAACATATCCATAAATAATCTGCTCGGCTCAAAAACAGCCGGGTCAAACCACAGTTCTGACTGCGTCATTTTTTTCTCTCTCTCTCTCTCTCACTCTCCCCCTCTCCCTCTCCCTCTCCCTCTCTCTCTCCCTCTCTCACTCTCTCTCTCTCTCTCCCTCTCTCTCTCCCTCTCTCTCTCACTCTCTCTCTCACTCTCTCTCCCTCTCTCACTCTCTCTCACTCTCTCTCACTCTCTCTCTCACTCTCCCCCTCTCTCTCCCTCTCACTCTCCCCCTCTCTCTCCCTCTCTCTCTCACTCTCCCCTCTCTCCCTCTCTCTCCCTCTCTCTCCCACTCTCTCTCCCTCTCTCTCCCTCTCTCTCCCTCTCTCTCTCACTCTCTCTCTCACTCTCCCTCTCTCTCCCTCTCTCTCTCCCTCTCTCTCCCTCTCCCTCTCTCTCCCTCTCTCTCTCTCCCTCTCTCTCACTCTCTCTCCCTCTCTCACTCTCTCTCACTCTCTCTCACTCTCTCTCTCACTCTCCCCCTCTCTCTCCCTCTCACTCTCCCCCTCTCTCTCCCTCTCCCTCTCTCTCTCACTCTCCCCTCTCTCCCTCTCTTTCCCTCTCTCTCCCACTCTCTCTCACTCTCACTCTCTCTCACTCTCTCTCTCTCTCACTCTCCCTCTCTCTCCCTCTCTCTCTCCCTCTCTCTCTCTCTCACTCTCTCTCACTCTCTCTCACACTCTCTCCCTCACTCTCCCTCACTCACTCTCTCTCACTCACTCTCCCACATCACCAGCATGGGACTGACACCTTGTTTTCACATACAAAATCAGATTATCCATTTGTTTGAAATTTAAACTGTACAAAACACTCAAATAAGTCAGCGACAATAAGACAGTGATTAGGTTAGACAGAGACAGAGAGAAAAAAATCAGAGTTTCAATTGATCTACAGTATCTCAGCTCTTTACCTAACATTAGGTTGTACCATAGTCATAACCACAAGTGTGAGGATGTGCTGATAAAATGGTGGACATGGTGGACAAAATCCAAAAGCTTAAAATAGCTAAGTGCTGATGTGATTGTTGATCAAGTTAAAAATGGCCCACTTTCTGCTGTGCAGTGTCAGACCTGAGAGATGCTTTGTGCTACTACTGTATTCTATTCATCATCCCTGTCACTGCTGTCAGCCTGTCGCAGAGAAAGTTCTGACAGGGCATCAAAAAT
Organism: Salmo trutta; assembly: GCF_901001165.1. Taxonomy (NCBI): domain Eukaryota; kingdom Metazoa; phylum Chordata; class Actinopteri; order Salmoniformes; family Salmonidae; genus Salmo; species Salmo trutta. Next base: position 51,217,618 of record NC_042960.1, on the reverse strand, counting down.
ATATCCATCAATGAAAACGGTCTTAATGTAAGCTTAATGTAAATTTGGCTAATTCCGTTATCTTCGCTAATCTGTTGTGTTTGGGTATCCAGTTAGGGGCAGGATCTGTGCTTGGGAGTGTGAGGAGGAAGTATTGCGATAGAAACCAAAGGCCCATCTGTCTCTCTGCCAGGGCTGCTGCACTTCCCCTCTAAAGCCTCGCCACTGCATCTTGTGAAACCCTCTCGACTTTACAACACATCTCTGCTGCAGTCCCTCCTTACACCCCTGCGGTTAGACCTTACCCAGCTTCTCAGGAACAAAAGACACATCTAGTGCTCCTTTTCACATTTGATAGGACAGTTTTGAATGTTTTTGATCATGTACTTTTTCTCTCATGTCGTGTTAAAGTCATAAGAATCCAATCTCTGGTTATGAAAAGCACACACTCTTACTGAAATGTGAGGATATATCTATCCCTCTAGTGTAGGAATGCTCACTAAAACCTAGGTGGACACGAGCAGGGCTTGTCAGTCAAAGGAGGAAAGGAAACCATCTTCTCCATTTAAGGAGTTACATTCTCTACTACTTAACGTCCACTACCCCCTGTTTTGCAACGCTTTGTTGTATGACAGTTGTTGAAAAGAGCGATAGAACATAGAAGTTATCTATTTTCCTTTCATCATCTTCACATATCTTTACCATTTCACATTATGTCCTCTTCCATTCATTGTGTAAGAATGGAACAGGTTTAAATCTCAGTCAGACACCACTGAACATCACCGTGCTTCAACATCTGTTCTAAGTCAGCAGTTGCCAGGCTTCAAAGTGCTAGCTTCAGGGCAGAATGTGAGACTTCGCTGTACAGCTGTGTCAAGTGACCTCAACTTAACATATAAGGCCATGTTTTCAGTAAGTCTGTGAGAGAGGAAAACTCAGTGTATAGCTGTAGAGAATAGACAAGCCCTAGTGAGAGTCCGCATCAGTCTAAATGTGTGTGTGAGGTGGAGGTGTGTTACCATCGTGCCAGCGTTGTGTGTGCCTCTCTCTTCCTGCGGTCCTGCCTCAGCTGTCCAAAGTCCAGAGTGTGTGTGTGTGTGTGTGTGTGTGTGTCGGAAATCCCACACTAGACCCTCAAAGTACAGCCATCACAGTCAGGAAGTCTCCAGCACACACAGTCAGTCAGAGAGACACCAAGAAGACTTCAACATCCACAGCGTTCAAATCTACTTCCTCATACACAGACCTAGAGCGAAACAAGAACAATGAAATAGGGTGCAGGCCAGGCAGCAGGCTGTTAGCCACCCTGCCAGCTCAATGGAGTCTGCCACTAGCACAGTCAGTGTAGTCAGCTCAGCTATCCCCATTGAGACCGTGTCTGTGCCTCGACCTAGGTTGGGCAAAACTAAACATGGCGGTGTTCGCCTTAGCAATCTCACTAGAATAAAGACCTCCTCCATTCCTGCCATTATTGAAAGAGATCGTGATACCTCACATCTCAAAATAGGGCTACTTAATGTTCGATCCCTCACTTCAAATGCAGTTATAGTCAATGAACTAATCACTGATCATAATCTTGATGTGATTGGCCTGACTGAAACATGGCTTAAGCCTGATGAATTTACTGTGTTAAATGAGGCCTCACCTCCTGGTTACACTAGTGACCATATCCCCCGTGCATCCCGCAAAGACGGAGGTGTTGCTAACATTTACGATAGCAAATTTCAATTTACAAAAAAAAAAAAAAAAATTCGTCTTTTGAGCTTCTAGTCATGAAATCTATGCAGCCTACTCAATCACTTTTCATAGCTACTGTTTACAGGCCTCCTGGGCCATATACAGCGTTCCTCACTGAGTTCCCTGAATTCCTATCGGACATTGTAGTCACAGCAGATAATATTCTAATTTTTGGTGACTTTAATATTCACATGGAAAAGTCCACAGACCCACTCCAAAAGGCTTTCGGAGCCATCATCGACTCAGTGGGTTTTGTCCAACATGTCTCTGGACCTACTCACTGCCACAGTCATACTCTGGACCTAGTTTTGTCCTGTGGAATAAATGTTTTGGATCTTAATGTTTTTCCTCATAATCCTGGACTATCGGACCACCATTTTATTACGTTTGCAATTGCAACAAATAATCTGCTCAGACCCCAACCAAGGAGCATCAAAAGCCGTGTTATAAATTCTCAGACAACCCAAAGATTCCTTGATGCCCTTCCAGACTCCCTCTGCCTACCCAAGGACATCAGAGGACAAAAATCAGTTAACCACCTAACTGAGGAACTCAAGTTAACTTTGCGCAATACCCTAGATGCAGTTGCACCCCTAAAAACTAAAAACATTTGTCATAAGAAACTAGCTCCCTGGTATACAGAAAATACACGAGCTCTGAAGCAAGCTTCCAGAAAATTGGAATGGAAATGGCGCCACACCAAACTGGAAGTCTTCCAATTAGCTTGGAAAGACAGTACCGTTATGTATCGAAGAGCCCTCACTGCTGCTCGATCATCCTATTTTTCCAACTTAATTGAGGAAAATAAGAACAAACCGAAATTTATTTTTGATACTGTCGCAAAGCTAACTAAAAAGAAGCATCCCTGTAATGGCTGTCTTTGGAGAGAGTAGACCAAGGCGCAGCGTGGTTAGTGCTCATCATGAATTTATTAAAGATAGAACACTTTAAACCAAAAAACAGACAGCCAAACAGTTCTGTCAGGTGCAAAACACTAAACCAAAATTAACCACCCACAAAACCCAAAGGAAAACAGGCTGCCTTAGTATGGCTCCCAATCAGCAACAACGCTATACAGCTGTCCCTGATTGAGAGCCATACCCGGCCAAAACAAAGAAATACAAAGCATAGAAAAAAGGACATAGAATGCCCACCCAAATCACACCCTGACCAAACCTAAAAGGAGACATAAAAAAGGCTCTCTCAGGTCAGGGCGTGACAATTCCCCAAGAGAGGATGGCTTTCACTTCAGCAGTAATAAATTCATGAACTTCTTTGAGGAAAAGATCATGATCATTAGAAAGCAAATTACGGACTCCTCTTTAAATCTGCATATTCCTCCAAAGCTCCGTTGTCCTGAGTCTGCACAACTCTGCCAGGACCTAGGATCAAGGGAGACACTCAAGTGTTTTAATACTATATCTCTTTACACAATGATGAAAATAATCATGGCCTCTAAAACTTCAAGCTGCATACTGGACCCTATTCCAACTAAACTACTGAAAGAGCTGCTTCCTGTGCTTGGCCCTCCTATGTTGAACATAATAAACGGTTCTCTATCCACCGGATGTGTACCAAACTCACTAAAAGTGGCAGTAATAAAGCCTCTCTTGAAAAAGCCAAACCTTGACCCAGAAAATATAAAAAACTATTGGCCTATATCGAATCTTCCATTCCTCTCCAAAATTGTTGAAAAAGCTGTTGTGCAGCAACTCACTGCCTTTCTGAAGACAAACAATGTATACCAAACGCTTCAGTCTGGTTTTAGACCCCATCATAGCACTGAGACTGCACTTGTGAAGGTGGTAAATTACCTTTTAATGATGTCAGACCGAGGCTCTGCATCTGTCCTCGTGCTCCTAGATCTTAGTGCTGCCCTTGATACCATCGATCACCACATTCTTTTGGAGAGATTGGAAACCCAAATTGGTCTACACGGACAAGTTCTGGCCTGGTTTAGATCTTATCTGTCGGAAAGATATCAGTTTGTCTCTGTGAATGGTTTGTCCTCTGACAAATCAACTGTACATTTCGGTGTTCCTCAAGGTTCCGTTTTAGGACCACTATTGTTTTCACTATATATTTTACCTCTTGGGGATGTCATTCGAAAACATAATGTTAAATGTCACTGCTATGCGGATGACACACAGCTGTACATTTCAATGAAACATGGTGAAGCTCCAAAATTGCCCTCGCTAAACCTGTGTTTCAGACATAAGGAAGTGGATGGCTGCAAATGTTCTACTTTTTAACTCGGACAAAACAGAGATGCTTGTTCTAGGTCCCAAGAAACAAAGAGATCTTCTGTTAAATCTGACAATTAATCTTGATGGTTGTACAGTCGTCTCAAATAAAACTGTGAAGGACCTCGGCGTTACTCTGGACCCTGATCTCTCTTTTGAAGAACATATCAAGACTGTTTCAAGGGCAGCTTTTTTCCATCTACGTAACATTGCAAAAATCCGAAACTTTCTGTCCACAAATGATGCAGAAAAATTAATCCATGCTTTTGTTGCTTCTAGGTTGGACTACTGCAATGCTCTACTTTCCGGCTACCCGGATAAAGCACTAAATAAACTTCAGTTAGTGCTAAATACGGCTGCTAGAATCCTGACTAGAACCAAAAAATGTGATCATATTACTCCAGTGTTAGCCTCCCTACACTGGCTTCCTGTTAAGGCAAGGGCTGATTTCAAGGTTTTACTGCTAACCTACAAAGCATTACATGGGCTTGCTCCTACCTATCTTTCCGATTTGGTCCTGCCGTACATACCTACACGTATGCTACGGTCACAAGACGCAGGCCTCCTAATTGTCCCTAGAATTTCTAAGCAAACAGCTGGAGGCAGGGCTTTCTCCTATAGAGCTCCATTTTTATGGAATAGTCTGCCTACCCATGTGAGAGATGCAGACTCGGTCTCAACCTTTAAGGCTTTACTGAAGACTCATCTCTTCAGTGGGTCCTATGATTGAGTGTAGTCTGGCCCAGGAGTGTGAAGGTGAACGGAAAGGCTCTGGAGCAACGAACCGCCCTTGCTGTCTCTGCCTGGCCGGTTCCCCTCTCTCCACTGGGATTCTCTGCCTCTAACCCTATTACAGGGGCTGAGTCACTGGCTTATTGGTGTTCTTCCATGCCGTCCCTAGGAGGGGTGCGTCACTTGAGTGGGTTGAGTCACTGACGTGGTCTTCCTGTCTGGGTTGGCGCCCCCTCTTGGGTTGTGCCATGGCGGAGATCTTTGTGGGCTATACTCGGCCATGTCTCAGGATGGTAAGTTGGTGGTTGAAGATATCCCTCTAGTGGTGTGGGGGCTGTGCTTTGGCAAAGTGGGTGGGGTTATATCCTTCCTGTTTGGCCCTGTCCGGGGGTATCGTCGGATGGGCCACAGTGTCTCCTGACCCCTCCTGTCTCAGCCTCCAGTATTTATGCTGCAGTAGTTTATGTGTCGGGGGCTAGGGTCAGTCTGTTATATCTGGAGTATTTCTCCTGTCTTATCCGGTGTCCTGTGTGAATAAGTATGCTCTCTCTGATTCTCTCTTTCTCTCTCTCGGAGGACCTGAGCCTTACAAGATGACTCCTTGCTGTCCCCAGTCCACCTGGCCGTGCTGCTGCTCCAGTTTCAACTGTTCTGCCTGCGGCTATGGAACCCTGACCTGTTCACCGGACGTGCCACCTGTCCCAGACCTGCTGTTTTCAACTCTCTAGAGACAGCAGGAGCGGTAGAAATACTCTCAATGATCGGCTATGAAAAGCCAACTGACATTTACTCTTGAGGTGCTGACTTGTTACACCCTCGACAACTGTGAATATTATTATTTGACCATGCTGGTCATTTATGAACATTTGAACATCTTGGCCATGTGCTGTTATAATCTCCACCCGGCACAGCCAGAAAAGGACAGGCCACCCCTCATAGCCTGGTTCCTCTCTAGGTTTCTTCCTAGGTTTTGGCCTTTCTAGGGAGTTTTTCCTAGCCACCGTGCTTCTACACCTGCATTGCTTGCTGTTTTGGGTTTTAGGCTGGGTTTCTGTACAGCACTTAGAGATATCAGCTGATGTAAGAAGGGCTATATAAATACATTTGATTTGATTTGAACTGATCTCTGCCTCAGAGGACACACACTCACAGACACAATCATCCTATATCTATTGTGGCAGACCAGGGGGTTTGGTCAAGACGTTTACACAGATCAGACACGGACAGAGTATGATTAGCTCGGTTTCAAGGGTGTTTATTAAATAATAAATCAAAAGAAAAGGATAGGTCTCCCCCATGAGACCCTCTCCGGGATACCGTGTTCTGGGCTCCGGGTCTTGCTGTATTCTGTTTGGCACACAAACTCAAACTCCCTCATCTTAACTCGGGCACCGTCTCCAACTACACGGAAGTCACCTTACTTCTCCCAGTTCTCTCCTGTGTGCTGCCCTTCTGGCAGCTTTATGGGGCTTGTACAGCTGGTGAGCAATCAGCCCTTGATTACTCACCAACTCCCCAATCAGCCCCAATTAGTCCTGGGCGGAGAGCCCATCGAGACCTGGCACGTCCAGCAGATGGAGCCATCGCCTCGTGATGTATACTCCGTCTGTCACCAGGCCTCGATGAGTCTCCACGTGGTGGCTGACCTAACACCCCCCCTTTAGCTCTGTCGGGGAGGGGACTGTCGTCAGTGCAACATACGTCTCCCTTCTCGATAGGGCATCCGCGTTTCCATGCTTCGCCCCTGACCTGTGCACAACAGAAAAAGAGAAGCGTTGAAGGGACAAGAACCACCTGGTTACCCGATCGTTTGTGTCCTTTCCCCTGGCCATCCAGACCAGGGGAGCATGGTCCGTGACCAGGGTGAAGTGGGTACCTAACAGGTAATACTTGAGAGTGTTTAGCGCCCACTTCACCGCTAGACACTCTTTTTCAACAATAGAGTACTTTTTCTCTCTAGGAACCAGCTTTCTGCTGATGTACATGATGGGGTGCTCCTCCCCATCGTGTATCTGGGACAGAACAGCGCCTAGTCCCGTATCACACACATTCGTCTGGACCACCATCAGCACCTGGAAATCGGGCGTTACGAGAATCGGATGGGAGCACAACGCTTCCTTCAGAGGGCTGAACGCCGCTTCTGTCTCGTTCGTCCATTTCACTGTTTTCGGGAGGCGGCCCCTGGTTAGATCGGTGAAGGGGGAAGCTATAGCCTCAAAGTTGGGGATAAATTGGCTATAGTATCCTGCCAGTCCCAGGAAGGACTTGACCTGTGTCTGGTGCGTGGAACAGGCTAGTCACGCACAGCGTGAACCTTCCTCTCCTGGGGCTTGACGTTCCCCCATCCGATCAAATACCCCAGGTACTCCACCTCCTCGAAACCTAGTTTGCACTTCTTGGGGTTCGCTGTCAACCCGGCTTGTCTGAGCACGTCCAGTACCACCTGGAGGCACGTCAAGTGCTCTTCGCAACCTTGGCTGTGGATGATGATGTCATCCAAATAGGCCGCTGCGTACTGCTGGTGGGGTCGAAGTACTTTGTTCATCAGCCGCTGGAATGTGGGCTGGGCTCCGTGGAGACCGAACGGGAGCACCCAGTACTGATACAACCCGTCTGGTGTCGAAAACGCCGTCTTCTCCCGGGAGGAGGCTGCCAACGATACCTGCCAATATCCTTTGGTCAGGTCAAGGGTGCTGATGTACCGGGCCTTTCCCAATCGATCGATGAGCTCGTCCACCCTCAGCATGGGATATGCGTTGAACAAGCTGATGCCGTTCCCCCCCGGAAATCATTACAGAAGCAGAGGCTACCGTCTGGTTTGGGCACCAACACGATGGTGCTGCACCATGCACTGTGGGACTCTTCAACGAACCCCATCCTCAGCATAGCCTCCACTTCCTGTTTCACAGCCTTCCTTCGGGCCTCCGGAATCCGATATGGCCTCTTTCTTACCGTTTCGCTGAGCCAAGTACGGATGTGGTGTTCAATGAGGGTCGTGCGGCCCGGCTTCTCGGAGAACACTGCCGTGTTCCGATCGACAAGCTCCTTGAGCTCTTGCTTCTGGGCTGGGTCGAGGTCCTCATTGCTCGGGACCACCACTGGTCCCGTTGGCGTCCTGGGTCCAGACCATAACACGGCCACGGCTGTCCTCTCGTGCCACTTCTTCAACAGGTTCACGTGGTAAATCTGTTGAAGTTTCCATCTCCCCGGTTGCCGTATGCGGTAATTGACAGGTCCCATCTTCTCGACGACCTCGTATGGTTCGTGCCATGTTGCCAGGAACTTACTTTCAGCCGTGGGGATTAAGACCAGCACCCTGTCTCCCACCCTGAATTCTCGGGGCTGGGCTCCCCGATTGTAGACCTGGGCTTGGGCACGTTGGGCCTTCTCCATATGTTCCCTCACGACGGGCCATATGGCTGTCATCCGCTCCCTCATCGTCTCCACGTGCTCTACCACGCTGCGTATGGGGTTGGTTGGACTTCCCACACCTCCTTTGCGAGGTCCAGTAGGCCGCGTGGCCTCATCCAGTAGAGGAGTTTGAACGGGGAAACCCAGTGGGGGATTGGGGTACTTCTCGGATTGAGAACATTAGGTGGGGTAGTAGCTGGTCCCAGTTCTTCCCGTCATGCTCAATGACCTTCCGCAGCATCTGTTTGAGCATTTTATTAAAGCGCTCGACGAGCCCATCCGTCTGTGGGTGAAAAATGGAGATCCGGATCTGCTTGATCTGCAGGAGGGCACACAACTCTTTCATGAGGCGGGACATAAACTCTGTACCTTGGTCTGTCAAGATCTCGTTCGGGATGCCCACCCGGCTAAAGAGGTGGAACAGCTCCCTTGGATATCGTCGCCCGTAGGGAAATGGCCTCGGGATACCGGGTGGCATAATCTACTATCACATGGCATAATCTACTACCACAAGGATGTACCGGTGTCCTCGTGCTGTTTTTACCAGGGGTCCCACTATGTCCATGGCGATGCGTTCAAAGGTCACCCCGATGATCGGTAGGGGGACCAATGGGCTTCGGAAGTGGACTTTTGGTGCCATGAGTTGACACTCCAGGCAGCTGCGACAGTAGTCTTTCACGGCCCTCCTCATCCCGGGCCAGTGGAACCGGGCGGCGATCCGTTCCCGGGTCTTCTCCATTCCCAGGTGCGCCCCCAACAGGTGGGTGTGGACCAGTTGAAGAACGGTTCCCACGTATCGTCGGGGCAGCAACAATACCTCTCGAAGTTCCCCCTGTTGGCGTGACATCTGATACAAAAGGTTATTCTTGATTTGGAAATGGGGGTATCGCCATTCACTCACCCCCAGAAGTAGCTGTCCATCCACCGCTATCACTTGGGCTACGGCGGCTTTCAAGTTCGGATCCTCCCACTGGGCCGTCCCGAATTGTCCCCTCAGTTGGCCTCCCGCGGGGGTCTTGACTGGCCCCTCGAAATCAAGGAGGATGGGCTCCTCCTCCAGGGGTTCCCCAGGGGGTTCGGGTTCCGGCGCCCCTCCGACTCCAGAGCCGTAGACACATGCTGGTTAACCGGTTGCTTCCGGGCCGCACAGGCTATTGGTCATCCCCGCTCTCTTCTTCGGCTGGCTCGTACCTTCTTCCTCAACTCGAGCCCCCCCCCATAGGGCCGCAAACAGAGGACAATCCCGTCCCACTAGGAGAGGTACCAGGAACTCTGGCACTGCGCCCACCGTCATCTGGCAGCTCTGTTGTGGCGTCACGATGTTGGTCCATACGTTTGGATACCGCTTTGTGTTACCATGAACACAGGAAATGGACATCTCCCTATCCCTTTCGGTCTCCTAGTTCAGCAGGCTTGTGGTTATGGACCATGGTTGCAGTTGATTCGGGGCGCGCCCAACAGGAGGTGACATAGTTTGGTCAAAACATTTACACAGATCAGACACATGATTCGCTCGGTTTCAAGGGTGTTTATTAAATAATAAATCAAAAGAAAAGGATAGGTCTCCCCCATGAGACCCTCTCTGGGATACCATGTTCTGGGCTCCGGGTCTTGCTGTATCCTGTTTGGCACACAAACTCAAACTCCCTCGTCTTAGCTCGGGCACCGTCTCCAACTACACAGAAGTCACCTTACTTCCCCCAGTCCTCTCCTGTGTGCTGCCCTTCTGGCAGCTTTATGGGGCTTGTACAGCTGGTGAGCAATTAGTCCTGGGCAGAGAGCCCGTCGAGACCTGGCATGTCCAGCAGATGGAGCCATCGCCGCGTGATGTATACTTCGTCTGTCACCAGGCCTCGACGAGTCTTCCCCTGGTGGCTGACCTACTGTACGCCACACTATAGACATTGCATTTTCAATTCTTCGTACAGTCAATGTACATGTTAGGGGCTGTTATATCATACATTGTTAAAGTCAATGACAAATGTAATCTTTGATACAGACAGTATTTCATACCATCAATCCCCACTCTATAACATACCAATGATGCGCTGAGGAGAAGTCTATGGCACTTCCGTATTTATTCTCCCATCTCTCTCTCTACATGACGCTTCAATTGTTCACTCGGTACTCCACCCAGACTGTGTTCAGTCTCTCATCTTTAACATCTGAATGGCTGGCAGGGAATGCCACTACACCCATATTGAAATACATTTTAATTTGACATTTTTGTCATTTAGCAATGTTCTTATTCTGAGCGACTTACAGTAATGAGTTCATACATTCTCATACCCCCGTGGGAATTGAACCCACAACCCTGGTGTTGCAAGCACCATGCTCTACCAACTGAGATACACAGGACAAAGGCTTTTCACTGACAAGTAGAGAGGTTCACAGAGTGACACCGTAAGTGCAGTGGGCCTCGGATCAGCACAGTGTAATCATGAGTATAGAGTATACTGCTAAGAGATGTAGTCTTCAATGGCTTCCTCTGTCTGGGTGAACACCAGCATAAACAGGAAGGCCCCATGTTCTGCTCGGCTCTTCTATGATGCAGGGCCTGAAATGTAACATGACACGCAGTGGTGAGGATGACTCACACCCCGCCTCCAGAACCATCAGCACATTTTCCCTGAACAGGAAGAAGAAGCCATCACAACACAACCTCACTGTGGAAATACTAGCTACAAGCCTTGCCCCATTACTTTCCATGATATCTATGAGATACAAAAGCTGAAGAACATATGCACATCCAGGTAACTTCCCCAGTGGCTGGAGTTGTAGGCAAACTCATGGAAAACAGAAAGGAAAACGCCACACATTGCTGCTCATGCTTTTATCTATATAACAACGTTTCGACCATTAGCTTTTCATCAGACATCCGTATCCCAGGTGGGGGTGGAAGGTCCTATACATATTTATATAGGGGCAGTACTCAGTGACATAACTTCCTGAAACAGGAGGTAAAAAATATATAACAATATTGTATAGAAATGTGATCAATATTTACAGCATTCGGAAAGTATTCAGACCCCTTACCTTTTTCCACATTTTGTTACGTTACAGGCTAACGTTTAATCAATCTATACACAACACCCCTTAATGACAAAGCGAAAACAGGTTTGTAGAAATTTTAGCAAATTTATAAAAAAATAGAAATACCTTATTTACATAAGTATTCACACCTTTTGGTATGAGATTAGAAATGGAGCTCAGGTGCATCCGGTTTCCATTGATCATCCTTGAGATGTTTCTACAACTTGATTGGAGTCCACCTGTGGTAAATTCAATTAACTGGACATGATTTGGAAAGGCACACACCTGTCTATACAAGGTCCAACAATTGATCGTACACATCAGAGCAAAATGAGGTCGAAGTAATTGTCCGTAGAGCTCCGAGACAGGAATGTCACGAGGCACAGATCTGGGAAGGGTACCAAAACATTTCTGCAGCATTATAGGTCCCCAAGAACACAGTGGCCTCCATCATTCTTAAATGGAAGATGTTTGGAACCACCAAGACTCTTCCTAAAGCTGGCCGCCTGGCCAAACTGAGCATTCGGGGGAGAAGGGCCTTGGTCAGGGAGGTGACCAAAAACCCGATGGTCACTCTGACAGAGATCCAGAGTTCCTCTGTGGAGATGGGAGAACCTCCCAGAAGGACAACCATCATTGCAGCACTCCACCAATCAGGCCTTTATGGTAGAGTGGCCAGACAGAAGCCACTCCTCAGTAAAAGGCACATGACAGCCAGCTTGGATTTTGCCAAAAGGCACCTAAACGATTCTCAGACCATGAGAAACAAGATTCTCTGGTCTGGTAAAACCAAGATTGAACTCTTTAGCCTGAACGCCAAGCGTCACGTCTGGAGGAAACCTAGCACTATCTCTGCAGTGAAGCATGGTGGTGGCAGCATCATGCTGTGGGGATGTTTTTCAGCAGCAGGGACTGAGAGACTAGTCAGGATCGAGGGAAAATGAACGGAGCAAAATACAGAGAGATCCTTTATGAAAACCTGCTCCAGATGACTCAAGAACTTAGACTGGGGTGAAGGTTCACCTTCCAACAGGACAACAACCCTAAGCACACATCCAGGAAAATGCTGGAGTGGCTTCAGAACAAGTCTCTAAATGTCCTTGAGTGGCCTAGCCAGAGCCCGGACTTGAACCCAATCTAAATTCTTTGGAGAGACCTGAACGCTACCCATCCAACCTCAGAGGGCTTGAGAGGCTCTGCAGAGAAGAATGGGAGAAACTCCCCAAGTACAGGTGTGTCAAGCTTGTAGCGTCATACCCAAGAAGACTCGAGGCTGCAATCACTGCTTCAACAAAGTACTGTGTACAGGGTCTGAATACTTACATAAATGTTTTTTTTTTTTTTTTATAAATAAAAACTATTTTTGCTTTGTCATTATGGGGTATTGTGTGTAGATTGATGAGGGAAAAAAATGTCATCCATTTTAGAATAAGGCTGTAACGTAACAAAACCTGGAAAAAGTCAAGGGGTCTGAATACTTTCGAATGCACTGAGACAGTGTGTTGAGCCTGTGGACCCAGAAAGATTCCCTTTGAAGAAGTTTCCTCTCAATGTCCCCTCCCCTGTGTGACATCTTGACCATTTATATTCCAATGTATCTCAGAGAACTAATAGGAGGCACAGCTTGTACAAAATGAACAATGACCAGATTTTTTTTGTCTCGCCTGTCCGTTTTGTGCTGCGGTGCTCACTGATCCAGGTCTTGTGGCTTCTATGGGTTTTCCCTATGTAAGACAGACCACAATCAATTACATTTCAACATGTAAACAACATTGGTGGACATGCATGTAATCAGGCCTTTGATCTTAAATCTTTGTCCTGTGTGGGGGTGGGTAAATGAATCACATTTATAATTACCCTCCGGAACCTTGTCCAAGAAAGTTTCCCTTTTCTTTGGTGGATAATCAGATTTAACCTCAATGTCTCTCACGTTTGGGAGTCTTTTAACGGGGGATGTTAGTATACGTGGGGATATTTAAATATGTGTTTCTATTGTGGGTCAGTATCAATAATGTACCAGTGCTTCCTGATAATGTCCTTAAATTCCTTCTCCAATGGTGAGTATAGGGTGAAGCATGAGGGGACATGTTCTGTTTTTTCTTTAACTTTTGGTTGAAGGCTTTCCAGCTGTGTTAGCACTTCAAAACGATCATCGGCATGTTTTACCCAATTGTCTTTGTACACCCTTTCCTTAAACCTTTGTGTGAGGTCCTTGGTCTGTTTCTGGTAAGAAGCATCAGAGCTGCATATTTTTCTGATGCGACTGAATTGATTTACAGGGAGACTTTTAATAAGTGGACGTAGATTAAGCTGTCCCCTCTAAGGAGGGTATTCCTGTCCGTAGGTTTCCTGTAGAGAGGGAGGTTTTGTTCTTAATAACCATCACATCAAGAAAACTGATTTGTGATAGATCATAGTTAATGGTGAAATGAAGATGCTTATTCATAGAGTTTAGGTAGGCATGGAATTCCAAGAGTTCTTCCCGGGTCATTGTATAGATCATGAAAATGTGATCCAAATATCTCTGAATTAGGATAATATTGGAAAGAAAGGGGTTAAGGTCTGGAAACCAATCATTCCTAGATATAGGTTAGCATAATTAGGAGCCATAGTGCTTCCCATCGCTGTCCCTTTGGTCTGGAGGAAGAAGTCTCTTCTGTAGAGAAAATAGTTGGAGGTTAGTACCAGTTCAGCCAAGTCCACAATACATTTGGTGCTGGGTAGAGCTTTAGGGGGACGTTCATTGAGGTAGAACATGAGGACCTCTAGGTCACCCTGATGGGGGATGTTAGTATATAGACTGGTTACATCACAAGTACACAGAATAGACTTTTCAGGTATACGGTCCACAGATTTCAAAAGATTAATAAAATCAATAGAATCTCTGGTATACATGGGGAGAGAGATCACCCAGGGTTTCACAAAATGATTTACCAAGGTAGAGATATTCTCTGTCAGAGATCCGTTACTCACAATGGGCCTGCCTGGTTGTCATTGTCGTGTGTGTAGGTGGCAGGGAAGTCAGGCGCAGGAGAAACCAACTTGGTGTAACTGGAGTAATTTAATATTATAAAACAAACTCCAAAAAACCAACGTACATAAAAATAAACATGGGTAAAAATACCCGTCGCACACCTATACAAATACACAAACACATAACCACAAACAATCTCCGACAAGGACATGAGGGGAAACAGAGGGTTAAATATACAGCATGTAAATAATGGGATTGGAACCAGGTGTGTAGGAAGACAAGACAAAACCAATGGAAAATGAAAAATGGATCAATGATGGCTAGAAGACCGGTGACGTCGATCGCCGAGCACCACCCGAACAAGGAGGGGCATCGACTTCGGCAGAAGTCGTGACACTGGTCTAGGTGGCGTCATGCTCTTGTGAATTTTGGGGAGAGTGTATATGACAGGTTTGGTTGGGCAGTCAACTTTCATATACTCAAATTCTGTCTTTATAATTTCCCCTTTATTAAAAAATGTTGACAATTTACCATGGATCAGAGACTTCAATTGATTAGTAGGGTCCTTAGGGAGTCTTTTGTCAAATTCATCATCACTAAATTGTCTCAGAATTTCTTTTAGATAGTCTGCAGCATTTAGTATCACTATTGCACCTCCTTTGTCGGCAGGTTTTATGATACTGGAGTCATTTTTCAGTTCCGTAAGAGATTTTTTCTCTGCTTTGGACATATTGTGGAATACCTTGTATTCTTGTTTCTTAGCCAGGAGATGATGTACATCTTTCTCAACTAGGCGGCAATATGTCTAAAGAGAGGGATTTCTTTTGGGTGGTAAAAATGTGCTTTTCCTCTTAAAATGTGTCTTTTCCCTTGTCATATCCTCAGGGTGAGAGTCAAATTCATTGTCATTCAGGTTATCAATGGGAAAAACATTAGCACTATATGCTGTCTGGTTACTAATCTCGTTCAATGGATTAACATTGGCAAGTGCATAGGGAGAAACCCCATTACCAATCTCCAACTGAGGAAAAACTTTTGTATTGGCCTGTGATGTTGGGACAAATGATAGTCCCTTGCCTAGGGCAGATTAGCATATGTATCAGATATAGACCTGTTGGACAAGTTAATTACTGTGTCTTGCGCCGCGTATGTGGGGGGTATTTTGGGTTTTGCCGTCTTCCTACTTTGACCTCTCCTGTGGCGGCAGGTAGCCTAGTGGTTAGAGTGTTGGCCCAGTAACTGAAAGATTGCTAAATCAAATCCCAGAGCTGACAAGGTTCTACCCCTGAACAAGGCAGTTAACCCAATGTTCCCCGGTAGGCTGTCATTGTAGATAACAATTTGTTCTTAACTGACTTGCCTAGTTAAATAAAATAAACCATTTATTGGGGTGAAGCAGGGTGGTTGTGATGACCGCACATTCGATGACGTTGTTCACCAGGAAACGGAATGGAGTTAAGCACAGGGAAAGGGAAAGGTTTCAAGTGTGTGTGTATATATACTGCTCAAAAAAATAAAGGGAACACTTAAACAACACATCCTAGATCTGAATGAAAGAAATAATCTTATTAAATACTTTTTCTTTACATAGTTGAATGTGCTGACAACAAAATCACACAAAATAATCAATGGAAATCCAATTTATCAACCCATGGAGGTCTGGATTTGGAGTCACACTCTAAATTAAAGTGGAAAACCACACTACAGGCTGATCCAACTTTGATGTAATGTCCTTAAAACAAGTCAAAATGAGGCTCAGTAGTGTGTGTGGCCTCCACGTGCCTGTATGACCTCCCTACAACGCCTGGGCATGCTCCTGATGAGGTGGCAGATGGTCTCCTGAGGGATCTCCTCCGAGACCTGGACTAAAGCATCCGCCAACTCCTGGACAGTCTGTGGTGCAACGTGGCGTTGGTGGATGGAGCGAGACATGATGTCCCAGATGTGCTCAATTGGATTCAGGTCTGGGGAACAGGTGGGCCAGTCCATAGCATCAATGCCTTCCTCTTGCAGGAACTGCTGACACACTCCAGACCCATGAGGTCTAGCATTGTCTTGCATTAGGAGGAACCCAGGGCCAACCGCACCAGTATATGGTCTCACAAGGGGTCTGAGGATCTCATCTCGGTACCTAATGGCAGTCAGGCTACCTCTGGCGAGCACATGGAGGGCTGTGCGGCCCCCCAAAGAAATGCCACCCCACACCATGACTGACCCACCGCCAAACCGGTCATGCTGGAGGATGTTGCAGGCAGCAGAACGTTCTCCACGGCGTCTACAGACTCTGTCACGTCTGTCACGTGCTCAGTGTGAACCTGCTTTCATCTGTGAAGAGCACAGGGTGCCAGTGGCGAATTTGCCAATCTTGGTGTTCTCTGGCAAATGCCAAACGTCCTGCACGGTGTTGGACTGTAAGCACAACCCCCACCTGTGGACGTCGGGCCCTCATACCACCCTCATGGAGTCTGTTTCTGACCGTTTAAGCAGACACATGCACATTTGTGGCCTGCTGGAAGTCATTTTGCAGGGCTCTGGCAGTGCTTCTCCTGCTCCTCCTTGCACAAAGGCGGAGGTAGCGGTCCTGTTGCTGGGTTGTTGCCCTCCTACGGCCTCCTCCACGTCTCCTGATGTACTGGCCTGTCTCCTGGTAGCGCCTCCATGCTCTGGACACTACGCTGACAGACACAGCAAACCTTCTTGCCACATCTCGCATTGATGTGCCATCCTGGATGAGCTGCACTACCTGAGCCACTTGTGTGGGTTGTAGACTCCGTCTCATGCTACCACTAGAGTGAAAGCACCGCCAGCATTCAAAAGTGACCAAAACATCAGCCAGGAAGCATAGGAACTGAGAAGTGGTCTGTGGTCACCACCTGCAGAACCACTCCTTTATTGGGGGTGTCTTGCTAATTGCCTATAATTTCCACCTGTTGTCTATTCCATTTGCACAACAGCATGTGACATTTATTGTCAATCAGTGTTGCTTCCTAAGTGGACAGTTTGATTTCACAGAAGTGTGATTGACTTGGAGTTACATTGTGTTGTTTAAGTGTTCCCTTTATTTTTTGGAGCAGTTTATATATATCTGCTCCATTTAGTTATTGTGTCCCACTTCTGTAGTCTGCCTTTTAATTTGTTTGTAGTCTGCCTTTCACACAAATGTGAAAGTGTTATTGGTTGTGATTTCCATCATGTGTTAATTTAGGGGTTTTTCACTTGTTTTTTGTAAACTCCACTCCTGAATAAGAAACAATGTAATTAACATGCGAGTTGATTGTGACATTCGTCGGTAGGAGTAGATCAAGGCGCAGCGTGAGTTGGGTTCATCATATTTATTGATAAAGGAGAACCAGCAAAAACAATAAACAATACACCGACCGAAATGCTAGGCGTGCAAACACATGCAACACAAAGACAAGATCCCACAACTGACTGTGGGAAAAGGGGCTGCCTAAGTATGATTCCCAATTAGAGACAACGAATGACAGCTGCCTCTGATTGGAAACCATACTCGGCCAATCAAAGAAAAAAACAACATAGACATACAACACATAGAATGCCCACCCCATGTCACACCCTGACCTAACCAAACAGAGAAAAACGTCTCTCTCAGGTCAGGGCGTGACATTGATGCTGTTTTTCTCTTTGTTGTAATTTTCTTTCTGGATGACCACACACTGTAGCAATCATCTTTTTTTCCCATATGTAGGTATCAGTATTTGTCTCCCCCATACCCCAACTTCTTATCTTGCCAAATTGTTAATGGGTTTTGTTTACACACCTCCTTGACAGTATTTTTACACACTCACTATCTACGAATGTCGTTAATCTTATGCTATTTTCCGATTTGTGAAATCTTGTCTGCCATGGTGTTCTGTGGTGTAGATGTTTATTTGTTACTTTGTTTTGTTGTGTGTATTTCTGTGAATAATTTAGATGTTTTGTTAATTTATTATTTTATGTTTTGTTAAACAATATTAGGTTGTTTCTGGACCAGGCCTCAGATTTTTTTAACTGATTCTAAGAGGAGGGAGTGTAACAATGAACTGAAACTGAATTGAATTTAACTGAAACTGAATTGAAATGTGATTGACATACTGGCAAATCAACATGATGGGGCAGTCATGACTCCATAATCCCCTTTCTGACATCTGTCACGTCCTGACCATGGTAAGCTGTTATTTTCTATGGTAGAGTGGTCAGGGCGTGACAGGGGTGTTTTTCTATGTTTTGTATTTCTATGTTTAGGTTCTAGTTTTCTATTTCTATGTTGTTGTTTTTGGGGATTATCTCCAATTAGAGGCAGCTGGTCCTCGTTGTCTCTAATTGGAGATCATACTTAAGTAGGGTTTTTTTTCCACCTGAGTTTGTGGGATCTTGTTTTTGCATAACTTAGTAGCCTGCAGAACGTGACGTTCGGTTTTCTGTTGTTTGTTTGGTTTGTATAGTGTTCTGAGTTAAAATAAAGTATTCATCATGAGCACTCGACACGCTGCACCTTGGTCTACTTTCTACGACGAGCGTTACAGAAGATCCCACCACCAACAGACCAAGCAGCGTGATCAGGAATGGACCTGGGAAGAAATGCTGGACGGCAAGGGATCCTGGACGTGGGAGGAGATCCAAGCTGGATGGGATCGCCTCCCATGGGAACAGGTGGAGGCAGCGAGAGCAGAGCGGCGATGAGAAGAACTAGCCCGGCAACAAGGCAAGCACAAGAGGCAGCCCCAAAAAATGTTTTGGGGGTGCACACGGGGAGATTGGCAGAGTCAGGGTGGAGATCTGGGCCAACTCCCCGTGCTTACCGTGGGGGGCGAGTGATTGAGCAAGCACCGTGTTATGCAGGGATGCGCACTGTGTCGCCAGTGAGCAGCTACAGCCCGGTGCGCTCGGTGCAAGCTTCCCACAGTTGCCATGCTAGAGTTGGCATTCAGCCAGGTAGGATTGTGCCTGCTCAGCATTCCTGGTCTCCGGTGCGTCTCTTCGGCCTAGGTTATCCTGCGCCAGCTCTACGCACTGTGTCGCCAGTGTGCCTGCACAGCCCAGTCCGTCCTGTGCCAGCAACCCGCCCTTGCCAGACTAAAATAAGTATCCAGCCAGGACGGGTTGTGCCAGTCATAAGCTTCAGACCCCCAATGCGCCTCCAAGGCCCAGTATACCCTGTGCCTGCTCTGTGCACCCGACCTCCAGCGACGTTCCCTAGTCCAGAACTCTGAGCGACGTTCCCCAGTCCGGAGTCTCCAGTGATGATCCATGGCCCGGAGCCTGTAGGGATAATCCTTGGCAAGAAGCCTGTAGGGATGATCCATGGTCTGGAGCCTCCAGTGGCACAGAAACAGAGGGATCAGCGGGCGGAGTGGGGGGTACGCCCCGAACCAGAGCCGCCTTCTCTACTGGAGGATTTCGCTGGATGATAAGGTTCTGGGTACTGCACCAGAGCCGCCGTTGACACTTGTTACCCATCCTACCCTCCCTTTTGTTTTTGTTTTTTAGTGGCATTCGGAGTCTGCCCCTTTGGGGGGGGTACTGTCACGTCCTGACCATGGTAAGCTGTTATTTTCTATGGTAGCGTGGTCAGGGTGTGACAGGGGGTGTTTTTCTATGTTTTGTATTTCTATGTTTAGGTTCTAGTTTTCTATTTCTATGTTGTTGTTTTTTGGGATTATCTCCAATTAGAGGCAGCTGGTCCTCGTTGTCTCTAATTGGAGATCATACTTAAGTAGGGTTTTTTCCACCTGGGTTTGTGGGATCTTGTTTTTGCATAGCTTAGTAGCCTGCAGAACGTGACGTTAGTTTTTCCGTTGTTTGTTTGGTTTGTATAGTGTTCTGAGTTAAAATAAAGTATTCGTCATGAGCACTCGACACACTGCACCTTGGTCTACTTTCTACGACGAGCGTTACAACATCAGACCTTCCACCTCTCGTCCTTTCTCCCCGGAATAGCTAAAGACTCTGTATAGCTGCATTTAATACTTTTTTTGTTTTTACTTTCATTTAAAAAAAGTGTATATCAGTATAATGTATGCATGTATCACTCCAAGGCCTAAAACAAGCAGGTTCTCATGAAAATGAAAGAATGAGGGATTCCTCTGACCTATGATTTCAACACTCATATTCCTCCCAATTTCAACTCATTTCAAACTTCTGAATTATTAACAAATAATCTACAATACACAATTTTGACTTAGCTTGATCATTTTAAAAAGCGAGACATTTCATCAAGTTGTGTGTTATGTATATTTATATATATAAAAAAATGGTGATCTTCATCATTAAATTGTGATCACAGTGAAATCACTGGGCCTGCTTCCTCTGCGTTTCTTCCAAGGTTCCTGCTTTCTAGGGAGTTTTTTGTGGCTAGCTTCTACACCTGCATTGCTTGCTCTTTGGGGTTTTAGGCTGGGTTTCTGTAAAGCATTTTGTGACAACTGCTGATATAAAAAGGGTTTATAAAATAAATGTCATTGACATATCATGGCCAGTGAGTCCAGTGACTAGATGCTGATTGGTGTCTAGTCACTGGAGTCAGATGTGAGGGAGTTGATTGATTGCCACATCAGTGGGCCTCTAGGATTACGGCTGGGCTGGCGTTCACCCTTCCTGTTTGCTCGTGGGGGGGGGCGCAATTAGCTGTCTCTGGCCATCCCTCCAGAAATATGCCTTCTGCTCCTTGTAGTCCACAGTACCAAGATCAAACTTTTCCCACTTGCTTGTCTTTGTCTCCTCCTTAAGTTAATCACAAATGTTTTCCACTGGTCAGAAAGTTCTCTCTTTTGTCCTTATCGGTGAACTTTCTTTCTAGATCAACATTTAGTTGTGTCACTTGATCTCTAGTCGTGCACAATTGTTCTGTCACTTCTTGTATGGTCAGCACCATTAAATCAAACGAGCATTTATTAAGAATCTATGAGATACAGAAATAGATGGATAATCACTTAACGTCGTGGTTTATAACGGGCAAATCTGTGGAGAGAGAGTAAAGCACACAATTCCCTATGCATTTATTAACAATGCGGCATATTTATTCACTGTAATATATTCATTTCAAAGGTCTTAGATGGGGAACGGGGGCATGTTTCTATAGTAATTAAAATACAGTACATATCTGTAACAATTAGCATGTGAAAACAACAAACAAACAATATTATCCCTCTTATTTGATAAAATGTTTTGTCTCTGAGGTCACACCATGACCATGGACACAGATGGTTCAAAATTGAAGGCAAAACGTACTTAGCTTACATATTCAGACAGTCAAATAGGACACTTTGTTTCATTAAAACAGTTCAACTCATTTCAAACTTCTGAATTATTAACAAATAATCTACAAACAGTTCTGTTTAGATAGTAAAGCATCAGGTAGTGTGCTGACAACCAGTTGTATCAGAAATTGTTAACAGATATGGGTCCTATACTCAGTTACTAAAGGTGGGGAAATAAATGTTTAACTTCTCTTCTCACAAACTGATATAGCACAACTGTGACTTTAGAACCAACCTCAAACAAAACCCTTCTGGTAACACTCTACTTGACACCTGGCGTCATATGTCATAACAGCTGACATAACTTGTCATAACCTGTCATAATATGATCATAACACTGTCACCTACATAAGAGTGTCAAAACCCACAAAACCTACCACACAAGGCAAAACATTCCATTACACCATAGCCTACGTGTCAACACTATGTTAATGTTATATATTTTTTGTTGTTGAAATGTACCATATTAAATGGTCATTGTAATTGCGCACACATTGATGCACCTACCCCAATGCTCTGTTGCTGATGACTGGGATGAATGCAGGACCAGATTTCAGGAGCAGGACAAGACACCCTCTTTTTGACTTATGACTGATATATGGGCATGTACGTAACATGCCTATCTGGCATTTATGATTATGATGGTCATAATGCTACTTGACAGTGTCAAAAAGTGTATTTTCTTAGCCCTAGTAAAGTGACACATGATGGTCATAATGCTTCATGACAGTGTCATAAAGTGTATTTTCTAAAAGTGATTTAAAATATGATGAAAAAAACATGACTGTTAAGAATTTATTACAACAAAGGATTTAAGAAAAAAACTTTCAAATGAAAGGTAACTTCTTGGCAGAAAATAATAATTTGAATAAACGTTGGTTTTGACACTCTTACGTAGGTGTCATAACCAGCCATACAATAACGCAATATATGTCACAACAGGTGTAAATATATGGGTCATGACAGTGTTATGACCATATTATGACAGGTTATGACATATTATGACATGATTATGACCGTGTCATAATGTGTTATGACACTGGGTGTCAAGTAAAGTGTTACATCCAACAACGACAACAATTAGCTAAGAAATAGCACCATTCAGAAGCACCATCAGGAGAGTAATAGCAACCTAGTTACTCCAATAGAATTCTGATCCTTCATTGAGAGC
The DNA here is from genome assembly GCF_901001165.1 of Salmo trutta. Taxonomy (NCBI): domain Eukaryota; kingdom Metazoa; phylum Chordata; class Actinopteri; order Salmoniformes; family Salmonidae; genus Salmo; species Salmo trutta. The sequence goes on along the minus strand of NC_042960.1, from coordinate 51,195,076 downwards.
TGACATTATCGCAAGGGCTGGTTCTGAGTGTGAGCCCAGTAGATGGATTAATGTGTAAGAAGGCAGTTACTGTACATGTAGCATATTAGAGACTGAAGTAAACTGGTTGACCATTAAAGGCACAGTAGGAAGGCCATGCTATCAGAGAGAATGATCACTCAAGGCCAGGGGGCATGGGAGGGTCTCTGTTCCGATGTAATCAGAGGATGGAGGTGGTTGACTCAGTGATGAACACTGTGTTTCCACTCACTGTATACGTGACTAATACAGAGTACCATGTAGCATTGTTCACATTGATGAGGCTATGGTAGATTTGCCTGTATCTAAACATGTACAGTAAGTACTACAGTATGAGAGAAGTGTTGAGGTTTGCTGCTAGACGTGAACTGAACCGATCATTTACCAGCCCTTGCTGGGTCCCGTAAAATGGCAAGACAGAGGCGAGTAAACTGTTATGTACATGGACCGGACCGTGGATCGAGAGTGTTAAGTAGAGTCTTCAAGACAAGTCCCAAATAATGAACATACAGTATCCCTATGACTAGTCAGACTTTGTGCAAATCAAACCCTTTTCAAAAAGATTTTGTTCTGAGACAAAGCATTGACAAGATAATTTAGAAGATCAAGTGAGTTGGCAACAGCCACCAGATAACAAACATTACATTGGGTAAGTGATAGTAAAGTATCAGGACAGTTTCATTTGTACAGTGTAGATTTAGTGTACACATAGAACAACGTCTGTAAATATACAAGTAAAGGTCTGTATGGACATAGCGGCTCAGGGTAAGACTGAGACACTTAATAAACAACAGAGAAACGTAACTAAGCTGAACAATGTACTTTGGCCAGTCCTGTGGCCAGCATGGCAAAAGTAGTAGCACCAAACCCTTAAAGGATATACACTACATGACCAAAAATATGTGGACACCTGCTCGTCGAACATCTCATTCCAAAATCACAGGCATTAATATGGTAATATGGAGTTGGTCCCCCCCTTGCTGCTATAACAACCTCCACTCTTCTGGGAAGGCTTTCCACTAGATGTTGGAACATTGCGGCGGGGACTTGCTTCCATTCAGCCACAAGAGTATTAGTGAGGTCGGGTACTGATGTTGGGCGATTAGGCCTGGCTTGCATTCAGCGTTCCAATTCATCCCAAAGGTGTTCGATGGGGTTAAGGTCAGGGCTCTGTGCAGGCCAGTCAAGTTCTTCCACACCGACCTCGACAAACCATTTATGTATGGACCTCGCTTTGTGCATGGGGTATTGTCATGCTAAAACAGGATAGGGCCTTCCCCAAACTGTTGCCACAAATTTGGAAGCACAGAATCGTCTAGAATGTCATTGTATGCTGTAGCGTTAAGATTTCCCTTCACTGGAACTAAGGGGCCTAGCCCAAACCATGAAAAACAACCCCATACCATTATTCCTCCTCCACCAAACTTTATAGTTGGCACTATGCATTGGGGCAGGTAGCGTTCTCCTGGCATCCGCCAAACCCAGATTTGTCCGTCGGACTGCGATGGTGAAGCGTGATTCATCTCTCCAGAGATGAATGGCGGATAGCTTTACACCCCTCCAGCCGACGCTTGGCATTGCGAATGGGGTTCTTAGGCTTGTGTGCGGCGGCTCGGTCATGGAAACCCATTTCAAGAAGCTCCCAACAAACAGTTATTGCGCTGACGTTGCTTCCAGAGGCAGTTTGGAACTCTATAGTGAGTGTTGCAACCGAGGACAGATGGTTTTACTTGCTATGCGCTTCAGCACTCGGTGGTCCTGTTCTGTTAGCTTGTGTGGCCTACCACTTCACGGTTGAGCCGTTGTTGCTCCTAGACATTTCCACTTCACAATAAAAACACTTACAGTTGACCGGGGCAGCTATTGCAGGGCAGAAATCTGACTAACTGACTTGTTGGAAAGGTTGCATCCTATGACGGTGCCACCTTGAAATTCACTGAGCTCTTCAGTAAGGCCATTCTACTGCCAATGTTTGTCTATGGAGATTGCATGGCTGTGTGCTCAATTTTATACACTTGTCAGCAACAGTTGTGGCTGAAATAGCCAAATCCACTAATTTGAAGGGGTGTCCACATACTTTTGTATATATAGTGTACGTAAATAGAAACAGAGAGATATCCCAGCAGCTCATCTGGTCTTCACAGCAATGTCCCCAAAGCTGGTATAAGATAGCACACTTTCAGAGTGCGGGATAAAAGTACAGTTCTCTCTCTCTTTCTCTCTCACCCTCCCACCGTCTACTTCTCTGTCCACTGATGTCAGGCAGGCTGATCTGCGGTGCGTTGTCTGGGCTGTCCCTCCCCCCTGTGGAATGTGCAGCTCAGTGGGTCTGGTCTGGGCCCGCTAGGGGGGGCTCCTGGTCTGGTCTGGTCTGGGCCCTCTGGGGATGCCTCCTGGTCTGGCTCTCGGTCTGGTTCAGGGGTCAGTGTCCTTGGCAGGTCTTACAGCACATCTGTCTGAAGTAGGGGCGGCTGCAGAACTTAAACCTGAGCACCAGGGGGCAGTACGCCACTGTGTTCACATCTTTGCACTCTGGAAGGGAAAAATATATAAAATACTTGAGTTAAAATAATGAACAACTTAGATGGATATTTAGCTGGCAGGAGAATACAGTGAGAAGGTATTTAATAGGGAGTTGAACTTTGACCTTCAGGGTCACCCTCGGGGATGTCCATGGGTAGGCTACTGAGGTCACATTTGCTCTTGCACTGTTGCATGGCTGCCGGGCGCTGGAGGTCTTGGCACTCATTTGACGGCTGGCCGGTTTGTGCGAGACACTGCACAGAGCGCTTCTCCTGACCCAGACCACACTTGGCCGAGCACTGACACACAATAGAGAGAGAGAGAGAGAGGTCAACAAACTAGGAGTACATGCAAATAAGCGATAGCAAAGATGGATAATACATCACTTTACAAATCTGAACAGGAACAATTAACATTGTCTAGTATTTTTTCTTCACTTCACTAGATCAAACAAGAGGACCTAGGAGGTATAGTTGAATAAGATCAGTTCAATACATAGCAGAGCCCATGTTAGTCCCAGCAAGCCCCCCAGCCTTACCTCTCCCCAGGGCCCTGTGACCCACATGGGAGGTGGGCAGCGCTGCAGGTTACAGCGCACCCTGGTGGTGGGACGCCCATGCTTGGGACACTGGGACTCTGGCAGTATGTCTCCACTCTCCCCACGTTTACACAGAAGGACACGGTGCCTGAACCCTGGACCACAACTGGGATTACACTGAGAGAGAGAGAGAGAGAGAGAGAGAGAGAGAGAGAGAGAGAGAGCGAGAGAGAGAGACAGAGACAGAGACAGAGAGAGAGAGAGAGAGAGAGAGACAGAGACAGAGAGAGAGAGAGAGAGACAGAGAGACAGAGAGACAGAGAGAGACAGAGAGAGACAGAGAGAGAGAGAGAGAGAGAGAGAGAGACAGAGAGAGACAGAGAGAAAGAGAGACAGAGAGAGAGACAGAGAGAGAGAGAGAGAGATATGGGGCAGAGGTTATTCAAGTCTGAGAGCTCCAATCTCGACAGCCTCAGAGCACACCCGAGACCCGTACATAGCCCAACCAGCAGGTGGCATTGATTACACACAGAAATGTTGCATAGGCACAGAAAGTGTCGAGGTAAGCAACTACTCACCTTTCTCTTATAATCTCTAGATTCCACTAGTTAGATTAAATACAAAATAGTAGGGTTAGTTTATGGGGGGTATTTTGGGTATACCTCTGACCAGTCCAGGGCCAGCCACTCTGGGGGGCAGGTGTGGTTGCTGCAGGGTTCAGTGAGGGGTGGTCGTGGGGGGGTACAGGCGCCGTCGTCCTGCACCTTCTCCTCTGTAGGAGAGATCTTCCTCTTACACAACACCTCTCTGGTCCTCAGGCCCCCGTTACAGCTGCGACTGCACTCAGACCAGACCCCAGACCACCAGCTGGGGGAGACAGACACACAGACAGACCTTAGTCCAGCAGGATGTCATACTCTCCCACTACCACACACGTGCATACACACACACACACACACACACATACACAATTAAACTGCGTGTACAGGTTAATTACGTAACCAGGTCAGAATTTTGAAAGTTCTAGCAACAGCCCTAGCAACGGAAGCTAGAAGTCATCGAATCCCATTGTAATGCAGGGTGGCGGGGGGGGGCACTTTTTGGCAGGGGGTCACTATTTGGCATGACAGGCCCATTCAGAGGAGCTTCACACAGGCAGTGGGACAGATACATTGACACACCTTGGGGAGCATGGCTCAGAGTTGCAGGCTCGCTTCTTGTCTTTGGGTTTACTCTTCTTGTCACAGAAGTGGTTATAGACCACGGTGTGATCAGTCTGCTTCTTACACATTACCTGCTGGGTCTGACCACCTGACAGACAGAGGGAGGTTAGAACACTTTTAGAATACAGTCAGAACTACTTTGGTCATTCATCTGATGCAGTTCACACTGTGCCCTTCACAGTCTATAACTTGTACAAGCCCTCCTCCATTCACTTGTTTTGCTGACATAAGGTCAAGTAAATTTGCTTTTAAGCAAAGTAAATGAGTTCTTATCAGGCTAGTTGCTTTGGATCATTAACCCGCGACAGAAAGAAAGCAAAGTTGGCCTCAGACCCGCACGAACCCCTGCAGTTCCACCAACCCCACAGTACCTCTGTTCATGAACATTCCATTCCCATGTTTCCCCAGGGTCAGTGTTACGTTAGGAAAACTCTCAAGCCACCATGTACCAGTGTGTGTGTGTAATGTGTATGTATGAGAGAGGGAATATGAGAAAGCCTATGAGAAAGTGAGGGGTATGCACTGTGCATGTATTAGTATTAGTATTAGTATTTATTATGGATCCCCAGCAGCAAAATTAAGGCAGTTTATACCATTTTAAAACAATACACAGATTTCAGAACACACTGTGTGCCCTCAGGCCCCTACTCCACCACTACCACATATCTACAGTACAAAATCCATGTGTACGTGTGTGTATAGTGTGTATGTTATCGTGTGTGTGTGTATGCATGTGTCTGTGCCTATGTTTGTGTTGCTTCACAGTCCCCGCTGTTCCATAAGGTGTATTTGTATCTGTTTTTTTAAATCTAATTTTACTGCTGGCATCAGTTACTTGATGTGGAATAGAGTTCCATGTAGTATGTGCCTGAGTGAGCCACTTGGTTTACTAGTGAGGTCAATGTATTGTCTATATAGAGTAACCAGTCCTGCACAGCAGCTAAATGGATCATTAGTCAAATAATAATAATAATAATAATAATATGCTTATATTTGTCCTGTTACACACTTGTACAAGCGTAAAGGAAATGTGTTTCTTGCTTAACGTAATTCCCCCTGAGAATCCCGCAGGGAGTGAGTCACTGCCAGGGTCACCATTGTCCAGCGCCCCTGGAGCAATTGGGGTTAACCCTTTACACTCGTACCCGCATATGGGTTATAAATGGCAGATTTGGTCACTGATAAACGCCTAAATTGAACAGCATTGGCTGTACAGTAACATGCTATACACGACATCAGAGCTCTGGCTCTCTGCTTCACAGCTCTGTATGGGTTTGACTGACAGCCGTTCTGAACTTGAGCGCCGCACACGACATGAAGTTGCCTAATCCCTCCCCCTAATTCGGCAACTTTTGCAAATGTTTTGTTGTCTGAGTCAGGGGGAAATGCTGTAAATTAAGAGGATTCTATGTATTTTGAAAGATGAGATGTTGAGGATTATAATAAATACTGCTTCGATATCATACAAGCTCATGGGATCTCATGAAGTGTTTGATTGGATTTTGTGGCAGAACACCCTCGAGTCTACATGTGCACTTCATATTTCCATATGATAAAACTCATGTCATATAGTGTTGTTCTGAACAGAATGAGCCTATGTTTGTCTATTGTGGAGAGAATTTGCCACGGTGACAGATTTGCTGCTGAACACGCACCTGAATACACATGACTCCATTCTATGCACACCCCAATTACGATCTGTTTCTCTGAATTGCCCTGTGAAAGCCTAACACTGTAAGATCATATTTTATAACTTAGCTTGTCATGTTGGCAATAGAACAAGCTTTCAAATTATACCCACAGTAGGCCTGTGGCAGTCATAAAATTGTCAGTCGGTGAAGCAAATAACTGCCGGTCTCACGGTAATTGACCGTTAATTAACGTAAACACATTTAGCATATCTTGGCTTCCACCTATAGCCTATAATCACTGATGCAGACATTTGGAACATCTACATTTTATATGTGTGAAATTTGTTTTGATTTAGAATGGACTATTATCATGCACCTGTCTGAAAACAGGGGCAGGGGGAAAAAATACATGTAATCTATGCACTTAAATAGCGAATGGAGGACACTTTTCCTGTGGTTCATTTTCATGCCAGCCAGATAGGCTATACTCCTGTTATAAAGATAAGCAATGTGCTTAATATTAGGAAAGTTGAGAAATTAAACATAGTAGGCTTAGCCTATAGAAAGCTGATGGGATCCTCCTCTTTTTAACAGAGGTCATCACTCTGTTTTCTCACGTAATTGCATAGCCTATAGAAATGTTGCACAACATTAGCTCATGGGCTCTCATGAAGTGTTTGATTAGATTTTCAATTACATTTGCATTGATGTCAGAGTGATTAGAGGGACAATAGAGTGCTGAGTACCAGGCAGTTAGCAAGTTTGGTAGGTTACTAATGACCATCAGCAGCAACAGTTAGGAGAAGCCTAATTACCGTGACTAAACAGTCACGTGGAATTTGACTGCCATCATGACTCGTGACCGCAGGTGTGGCAGTAAGACGGTCACCGTAACATCCCTATGCCCACCTAACCCAGACTGAGGTTTATAAGGGCACAGCAACAGACTTGTAAGTTTATTTTTCACCTGGTCTGCTCTGAGATTTGAACCAGTGACGTTTTGGTTACTGGCCAAACACTCTAACCTCGAGGCTACCTGCAGCTCAAGAATATCAAATGAATATTGGCTAAGAGATTTATCTGCATGAATATGGCTTTGTGTGTATTCAACCCTCAAAATCAAATTAAATCAAAGTTTAATGGTCAAGTACACAGTTTAGCAGATGCCATAGTGGTTGCAGTGAAATGCTTATGTTACTAGCTCCTAATAATGCAGTAAAATCATCAATCAATCAATGAGTAGGGATAAAGCCAATGTATAGTACAGTAAAGAGTATTAGAGCCAGGAGTGGTTGTACCCCCAGCGCAGAGTGCAGAGCAGCGGGACCAGGATGTGTAGTGCCAGGCATATCCACTCAAAAGGTTTCTGCTGACTGGGGGGTTGAAGCGGTAGTGGATCCCTGGGTTCTCTTCCCTCACCAGTACCTACACACACACACACACACACACACACACACACACACACACACACACACACACACACACACACACACACACACACGCCACATATGTTGTTACATAGAATGATTAGTGTAACACACACACACATAGTAACACACACAGCTAGGCCGTTACCATGACGATGATGGTCATGTTGGTGGGCCCCAGGGCCTCCAGGGTCTCAGGTTGGTCAGTGGGCCGTTGGTAGTGGAAGGTGGTCCCTGCGATGTCAAACCTACGAGGGGTGTCGATGGTCAGCTTCCCATTGATGAAGAACTGTTCCCCTTTACTCTTCAGCACTGGAGCAGAGAAGAAACGAGAGCATGTATAGGTCCACATGGAGAAGTGACATTTTCAATTAAAATCACGGAAGCTGGGAACGGAAGCAATTTTTCCCCATTGAAAGCAGTTCAGCCAAGCCTGATCTCAAGCAATAACGGCACACATAGTTTAATAAAACAATGTTTATAGCTCCCGTCCAAATGTCGTGAATGATATATAATCATGTCATAGTCACCAGTCAACTCCATTACAATCAAAAGTTACTTCAACTTAAACCAGTGAATGCTAGCAATGGCTAGCTATTCTACCAGTCTGCCTTTATGAGTGTTAGCATGCTAATAGCACACCATGCACACAAATATTTATATATTTATGGGATATGCACTAGGTTGATAACGATATTTCCAAATTACACTCATTACCAAAAGTATGTGGACACCTGCTAGTCGAACATATCATTACAAAATCATGGGCATTAATATGGATTTGGTCCCCCCTTTGCTGCTATAACAACCTCCACTCTTCTGGGAAGGCTTTCCACTAGATGTTGGAACATTGCTGCGGGGACTTGCTTCCATTCAGCCACAAGAGCATTAGTGAGGTCGGGCACTGACGTTGGGTGATTAGGCCTGGCTCGCAGTTGGCGTTCCAATTCATTCCAAAGTGTTCAATGGGATTGAGGTCAGGGCTCTGTGCAGGCCAGTCAAGTTCTTCCACACCGATCTCAACAAACCATTTCTGTATGGACCTCACTTTGTCATGCTGAAACAGGAAAAGGCCTTCCCCAAACTGTTGCTTTAAAGTTGCAAGCACAGAATCGTCTAGAATGTCATTGTATGCTGTGGAGTTAATATTTCCCTTCACTGGAACTAAGGGGCCTAGCCCGAACCATGAAAAACAGCCACAGGTCATTCTTCCTCCTCCACTAAACTTTACAGTTGGAATGCATTCGGGTAGGTAGCGTTCTCCTGGCATCCGCCAAATTCAGATTTGTCCGTCAGACTGCAAGATGGTGAAGCGTGATTCATCACTCCAGATTTCAATGGCGGCTAGCTTTACACCACTCCAGCTGATGCTTGGCATTGCGCATGGTGATCTTAGGCTTGTGTGCAGTTGCTCGGTCATGGAAACCCATTTCATGAAGCTCCCGATAAACAGTTATTGTGCAGACATTGCTTCCAGAGGCAGTTTGGAACTCTGTAGTGAGTGTTGCAACTGAGGACAGATGATTTCTACGCGCTACGCACTTCAGCACTTGGCGATCCCGTTCTGTGAGCTTGTGTGGCCTACCACTTCGTGGCTGAGCCGTTGTTGCTCCTAGACATTTCTACTTCACAATAACAGCACTTACAACTCACCTGGGCAGCTCTAGCAGGGCAGACATTTGATGAACTGATTGTTGGAAAGGTGGCATCCTATGAAGGTGCCATTTTTAAAGCCACTGAGCCCTTCAGTGAGGCCATTCTACTGCCAATGTTTGTCTATGGAGATTGCATGGCAGTGTGCTTGATTTTATGCACCTCTCAGCAACGGGTGTGGCTGAAATAGCCGAATCCACTCATTTGAAGGGGTGTCCACATACACTATATATACAAAAGTATGTTGCATCAGACATTTCATACAATATTCCCAGCTAATTAGAAAACAGTCATGGTATTTAATCTAAGAGACTGAACAATTCGTGCAGGTAGGTATTAGTCAATTATAATAACAGCATTGATGATGTGACGATGCACTTACATTTTAATTCCAGTTTTGAGAGTCTGAATGCACACTAGAGAATACAACATGAGTCATAACAGTATAACACATTGCGTGACACAGAAGAGACATGAACTCTCACCTAGGAAGTTAAGGGAGACGTTGAGCTCCTGGATATGAATGAACACTGATCCTTTGGGGATTCTGACCACCTCTTCATAACCTAGGATGGGATCACACACACACACACACACACACACACACACACACACACACACACACACACACACACACACACACACACACACACACACACACACAAAGAAAGAAGAGAAAGGCAAGAGGTGGAGGTTTTATTCACTGACATACTGGAGGGAGAATGATGTATAAGTAGTGTTTTACTCTGTGGGACTTCAATGGAATAAGCAGAGCCTTTCGGATTCCAACCAAATTCCTGGGCAACGTTCAGCTCCTTTGCTAGAGTACAGTAACCATGTTTGAAGCCAGGCTGTGCTGTCCAGCCAGCCACCACAGCTCTGTAAATAACTTCAGCCTTGCATAAAAAAACAGAATAAATAATTTAATAATCCATTCCAATGGTGCGACCGCTGAGGAAAGGAGAGGCTTGGCTTTTGACCCCTCTCTGGAGTAGCAGTCGGTGCTGTGAGTAATTTCAGTAACCCAGCTCTGTACTTGCGGTTCCTGGCGGCCGGAGAGGGAGAGGTTTTTCTGTTAACAATCAGGGGCCTGTGCGGTAAACAGAGAGCCAAAGAGCAATAAACCCCCAGCCCTTAACCCCTGAGTAACCCTCCACCACTGCCAGAGTTACAGACTGCACAGACTGCGAGAGAGCGAGAGAGAGAGATATGGGGGGTTTGAGAGATGAAGAGCGGGTAGACTAGACAGATGAAGAGAGGAGAAAGAGAAAACCTAGAAAGATAGATGAGAGAGAGCAGCTGACAGAGAGATGGAGGAGGTGATAACTCAGGTGAGAATGCAGACGCCAGATGGGAGTAGTAAGATTGCAGAGGCACAGGAGAATATGGCACCATCATCACTCTTAGGTGTAAATCACTAGATAGAACAACCTGCCCAGAACACCAGCCCAGAACAACCTCCCCAGAACACCAGCCCAGAACACCTGCCCAGAACACCAGCCCAGAACAACCTCCCCAGAACAACCTCCCCAGAACACCAGCCCAGAACTCCAGCCCAGAACAACCTCCCCAGAACACCTGCCCAGAACACCATCCCAGAACAACCTCCCCAGAACACCAGCCCAGAACACCTGCCCAGAACACCTGCCCAGAACACCAGCCCAGAACACCAGCCCAGAACACCAGCTCTACTGCTTGGTTAGTGCCTGACAACTAACCCTATTTAAACCCTCCTGGGAGTGAGGATTGGTCTGAGCCTCAGAGACATAAAAAAAACCTATAGACATGACTGAGCGCTCTGTGGCTCGTAAATCAGCCCAGACCCAGAATAGACCTGTCAGGCGGTTGGGCAGGCTGTAGGCCTAGGCTGAGATGGCCATTGTGGTCCCAGCCACTGAGCCGCGGCCACCTCAGGAGGGTGTGTCCACTCTGAGGGTGCCAGAGGGGGGAGGTAGATGGGTGGAGGGAGGAGAGCTGCTGCTGTCGTGGAGGGAGAGGACCTAGAATAGACCTGTCTGGCTCCACAGTCGCAGGGCTACCACAACCCACACTGGCTGAACTTCACCTAAAACTGTCTGCCACGTGCCCACCTGCCCCCCCCGAAGTGGTGCAGGAAAAACACACTCACCCCTCCCTCCCTCCCCGCAGCCTTCCCCTTAACGGAAAAGAGAGTTCATGGTCTCCTTATTATAAGAGTATATTTAGCTCCTGAGTGGCGCAGCGGTCTAAGGCTCTGCATCTCAGTGCAAGAGGCGTCACTACAGACCCTGGTTCGATCCCGGGCTGTATCACAACTGTCTGTGATCGGGAGTCCCATAGGGCGGTGCACAATTGGCTCAGCGTCGTCTGGGTTAGGGGAGGGTTGGCCGGGGTAGGCCCTCATTGTAAAATAATAATTTGTTCTTAACTGACTTGCCTAGTTAAATAAAAGGTTAAATAAAACAAAAATGAAAGAAGGCATAAGGTTGATGCAGTATCATGTATGACCCACGGCTCTATAATTGGACAGAGGACCACAAGCCTTCCAACCGTCACTATGATGGAACCGAGACCTCGGGAGAGTCTCCTGATCAGAACTGAGTAGCTATAGGCTGAGCCTGCCTCAAGCCCTCGACAACTGCTTGGTTTTCTAAGAGACTCTGATGGTTAATTCTGTGTCATCTGTGGGCCTGGCTGGGCTGTATCAGTTTTCCCCTGACATGCTTCCACAGAATTCATCACGAACCATTAATCACAGCCAAAGTGTTTAGACTGGAATAGGTACCGGAATAAAAGGTCATTCTGCACCTACAGGAGGGAGGGAGGGAGGGGGGTTGGCAGGGCAAGGCACGTGTACTGTAGATATTCACCGGTAACTCTATATAATTAACTGTTAGATTAAGTAGCTCATGCAACTAGAGAGCTCGCATGTGAACAGATAATTATACATTACCTTCAGAATGTCTGAGGACTCCTAACTCACATTGCAAGGCAGTAGTCCAACACATATTTAGCTTGTGTCAGAATCCAAATGCACAAATGCATGCACGCGTTGTTAGAGTTTCCATAAAACAATTAGGTTGCATAATCTCTCTCGTGGATGCCTCAAACGTAACTACATCTCCTTCTCAGAACGTTTCTGGAGCTCCTTGGTCCAAAACACAGGCCCTTTCTTCTTTGACGTTTTATTTGTGTTTTTCATTTCTATTCCCCAGTCTAATTGAGGTACAGTATGTGCTATTGGCCTGTTCTAGAAGTGGTGTTGGAAGGAGTGGAGAGTGCAAGGAGAGAGAAACGCAGCAATCAGGGTCTTTTAAAAAGAGAGACGTGTCCTGCTACCAAGGCTTAGAACAGAACAGTCCCCTCAGTGTCTGTCTGTCCATGCCTGCCCTGCCTGAGAGAGGGGCCCACCACCACCCCCCCAGCCCTGGGCTCTCTGAACCCCCCACTCCTCAGCCCATAACCCCCTTACTCAGAGTTATTGATACCTCCTGCCGCTGCACTACCACTACTGTAACTGTGCCCACATACTGTACTGTATGCTGGGGTTTATAGTGTAACTCTTACTGTAGAGACCACCATAGTGCAGTAAGCTTCAAAGAACAGGATTAAGATTTCTTCCTAGCAGTATTGTGGTGAAGGGACTCCTGCTCTGTATATCACACCGTACCTCCTTCAGGCAGGGAGTCATTGAAGAGGCCCTCGATGGCCTCACAGCTGCTCCCGTCACCCCCGCAAATCCGGCAGCGGTCCTCGCGCACGTCCGAGCTCAGGATCCGGTCACAGCCCACGTGCTGCAGGGAGACAGACAGGGGCCACAGGTCAGAGGGAGCAGGCAGAAGGAAAACAGAGGGACACAGACACAGCCACTAGCCTCTATAGAGAGAATAGCACACGGCACATAGTACTTTCAGCAGCAGAAGTGAGGCTGATTGCAATGTTTCCCAGGTGCCTAACTAAAACACTGACACCACAGGATGCCAGGAAATGTTCCTAAAACACAACCTGTACTACCAACAGTCGGTTCAAGCCAACATAAACACAAATGTAGGTCTAAATTGACTCCTGCGCTGTATAGTAACTCTAACATGTGAATGGATGGATAGAGCAACCCTGGGGCACTTCAAACCCTTTTGACCCAGGCAGGTCTTAGTTCCATTAACTACCAATGTGGAAGCCATTTCCCCTTAGTAATGGGAGGACAGACACTTGTTCCAGGCCGGGCCCCAGCCCTTCAGACTGCTAGACTCTGGGACACGTCCCCTGGTGAGCCTGGGCCAGGCCAGGCAGCCTGCTTCAGCCTGCCCATGTTAGGAACGTGTTCTTTGAGCGACCACTAAACGCCATGTGTTTCCAAGACCACATCTCTCTCTCGCTGTTCCCTCTCTGTCTCTCTTGCCTCAAATCAAACTCTCTGGATCCTGCAAACAATTCTTACATTTTTATCCTCACTGTTTTCGTCTTTTTATATTCACTATAAATATAAGAGGAAGATGGGGGAAAGAAATGGGGAGATATATAATAAACTGTGAGAAATAATGAAAGAGAGTATGATGCATCGTAACTTTACCCCTATTTACATGTACAAATAACCTCGACTAACCTGTACCCCCACACATTGACTCGGTACCGGTACCCGCTGTATATAGCCTTTTTATTGTTATTTTATTGTCTTACTTTTTATTTTATTTTGTACTTTAGTTTATTAAGTAAATATTTTGTTAACTCTTATTTCTTGAACTGCATTGTTGGTTAAGGGCTTGTAAGTAAGCATTTCACGGTAAGGTCTACACTTGTTGTATTTGGCACATGTGACAAATAACATTTGATTTGATTTGATAGGGAAAGAAACAGAAAGAGCTAGAAAAAGAGCCAGATACAGAGAGAGATGAGAAGTGAGAATGCCAGAATAGGAGAGACCCAGAGAGAAACAGAGAGAGTAAGAAACACACACAGAGAGAGAGAGAGAGAGAGAGAGAGAGAGAGAGAGAGAGAGAGAGAGAGAGAGAGAGAGAGAGAGAAAGCAACAGAGGGAGAGATAGAGGGAGAGATAGAGGGAGAGGGAGAGTGGCCAGCGGCTGCTGTGAATGTGTGTAACAGCCAGCAGTGCAGACAGCTGAGCTGGTGGGTCAATGAGTTCCTGCTGCACACAGAACAGAACAGAGCAGAACAGAGGAGAGGAGAGCAGGAGAGGAGAAGAGAGAACAGAGCTGAGTTGTTGATAAACAGGCTTCTCTCTGAGTCTGGACGAGCCCAGAGACTCCACTCCCAACCCCTCCATGTGCCCAGGCCCTGAGACTGCTCCAAACAAAGCACAAGAGAGCAGAGTGATGGACGTTCAACTGCCTAATGAAATCCAGCTCTGCTCCACATAGCTGCAGGAAGCCACAAAACAACAATTCAGATGTTTTGTGGTTTGGTGTCATTCACTGCAGCGAGTGTATCTTGTTTTTTCCTCCTCCCCTCCAGGCCCAAAGCCACTCCGCTTCTTGACAGGCTCTGAAGCCATCCAAAAACAACAGGACGGGGGAATAATTGGCATTGTTTGTGTGAGCAGTGAGCACCACCATCTGAAAGGGAATACTACTTCAGGGGAAAATCCATTTGAATTCAATCACTTTTTGACAGAATCCCTTTTGATTTAAACAAAAACTTTCCATACATGTTTGCCCATGGAAAAAGTGGTCAGAAAGTGACTTTTTGGGCCTGAATGCCAAAACATTCAGGAGATAAAGATGCTCAAAGTTCATCCATTTTGCATATCCCACCATACCATGAGACATCCATGTCTTCATCACTGGAAAAGATAATTGGTTGAGTTTGATATAATTTAAAAGCTTACAGTGTTGTCAAACTATTTTATTATTTCTTATTTATTTTGTGTAGTATTTAAACCTTTAACGTCAATTACTTAAAGTGATATTAAACACAGATTGTTTAAAATTGTTGGAGCTTAAACCCTATTTCCCATCATCTGAGTGTCACGCCCTGGCCATAGATAGGTTTTTTTATTCTCTATTTTGGGTAGGCCAGGTGTGACTAGGGTGGGCATTCTATGTTCCTTTGTCTCTGTTCTTTATTTTCTATGTTCTGGCCGGGTATGGTTCTCAATCAGGGACAGCTGTCTATCGTTGTCTCTGATTGGGAACCATACTTAGGTAGCGCTTTTCCCTCCTTGTGTTGTGGGAAGTTGACTTTGTTTATGGCACATAGCCTTTAGCTTCACGGTTTGTTGGGTAGTGTTTATTGTTTTGTTCGGCGTCTTTTCTAATAAAAAGAATATGTACGCTGTACATTGGTCCTCTCCTTTCAACCGGCGTGACACTGAGTTTTTGTGTTGTGCCGGTTGAGACACAACATGCTCTTGAATACAGGTCGGGTGTCATTTCAATAATAGAAATATAATTAATAGAATGGACCTATCCCTTTAGACCACTGCAATTTAGTTGGTACACCATTGGAATATGAATTGAACTTTTAATTTCTAATTACTACCACAAAGATGACTGCTGATCCACCTACCATCGAATGTTAACGGAAATGGTCATGTCTATTCTATTGTCTATATTTCTATGATTTCAATAGGTTTCCTATGGAAGATTGACAGTATAACTTAAAACAACAGATACTCCCATTCAAGTCAAGATTCTCTGTGTGTGAACTCCAACCATCTTTGTGGTACCATTTGAACATTGAAATGTCAATTTGATTCCGTTTTAGTACATTTATTTACTGTACCCTGCGCGCACAACCCATGTGGAATTCCTAGTCTCTGGCAGCATTTGGAACTGCTGATCTGCGGTCAAGAACAGAGTTCATCTCAGCCTATGCTGCCCTTCAGTCCCTAGACTTTTTGGCCCTGATGGAGACATGGATCAACCTAGAGAACACTGCTACTCCAGCTGCTCTTTCTTCATCTGACTACGTTTTCTTTCATAGTCCGAGAGCATCTGGTCATCGTGGTGGTTGCACAGGGCTGCTCATTTCTCCCTCACTCACTTTTCCATCTTGTAATTTTAATTCTATGCTGTTGTGGTGACCGTATTACCGCCAAACCAGCACTCATGAGTCATGACCGCAGTAAAATTCTACATGACCACTGAGTCACGGTAATCTCCTTTTATGCAGTCAGGACATGTGTTGGTAGTATCCAACTCGCTAATGGCCTGGTACTCAGGGCTCTATTGTTCGTCCATCAGGTCCTAATGGCCTGGTACTCAGGGCTCTATTGTCCCTCCATCAGGTCCTAATGGTCTGGTACTCAGGGCTCTGTCTCTCCATTAGGTCCTAATGGCCTGGTACTCAGGGCTCTATTGTCCCTCCATCAGGTCCTAATGGCCTGGTACTCAGGTGTCATGACGTTGGCCTCTTTGGGTACAGGAAGGACAGTTGACCCCCTCCCCTTTGTACCATCACCCAACCTACCTTCCCCCCCAACCCAGGGTTGTAAAAATTCCAAGAGGAGAATCTACTACAACATGTTTCATAGAGAGACAAAGGAAATTCTTCCAACTCATAGAATTGGAGAACCTAGCGACATGTGTGTTCTGGAGAAGATATGGAAGATTGATGAAGACTCCAGCTACGAACTGATCCGCTTGGTACAATTTTGTGATACTCAGAAGAGACAACATAGCCATATTACCCTAAAACAGTCTACATGATAGCCTCAGCGATGAGACTGAATCCACATGGGTGTATACAATGTATTATTAAGGATAAAGCTATTTGTAATACATTGAGATGCTATGTACTGATGTTAATGTGATAGAATTATATTTCTGTAACCAAGTCTAGCTCAGTCATAGGCACGCCCCCAGGGACACATACAGGACCAGGCGTCATTTGACAAGCCTGTTCTCTGGGTACTATAAAAGACCCCCTGATTTACATTTCTACAGACCAGGCCTACACTCCATCGTGAGTTTGGCCCAGAGGTTTGACCAGCCAAGTACTCTACTGAAAGTGAACTATACCACGTGGTTAACTTTTACTATCGAGACCGACAGAATAAGAACAAGTCTTTGATATTAATTATTAGTCTGCAGCTAAGTAAATTATATCATCAAACGCGAAGACCAACCACATCCATTCTATGACGACATTCATGAACGTCGCTCTGACAGATCCATTCTAACCGAGAGTGAGAGAGAGAGAACGCTGACAAACTCTCCATCAGAACAAAACTCTCCAACAAGAATCCCGACGACACATGAGCGTAAATATATATTGATTGCAAAGGTTCCCGAATGAGTGAGCCTTCAATTGTCAATTGTTAATATTAATGAACTCTGTGTAACTTCTCAGCTTACCGTTTTATGACCCATTGTCTAACAGACCAGCCATGCTTGTTAGCCAGTAGGGCACATTCCCCTACCAATCCTGTGTGACGATAATTACTGTTTGTATGTTTTCTGTTAATTACTTAGTGTAGTAAATAAATGATTTTAAGACAATTGATGTATGGATGATTTTAGTAAAGACTGGGTTCGTGCAGATAACCAAGAATTACAACTTTCATGATGAGACTGAAACAACATACGGGTTAAGATTGACTGCTATCGATGTAAAATATTACTAAGTATTTTAAGAGTTTATTCAGAGGATAACAGCTCTATAAACGTTCTTCTGTGGTGCCCCGACTTTCTAGTTAATTACATTTACATGATTAGCTTAATCAGGTAATATCAATTACAGAGAAATAATTTTATAAGTTAGCATGTCATATCACTTAATCCGGCATAGCCAAAGACACGACATATATGGTGCCCCGTGTGAGGCCTCAAACTAAAATGCACGTTGGCTCATTTTGATAATACATATATGGAGCCCCCGTGCGAGGAATCTAAGATAGAATTGGACTTTGCTGTGAAATTCTATATATCAATTGTGCAAACAGAATTGTACAAACAGCCTGCTATCTAAACAAAGTGATTGTGCATTTTCCATTGAGAGAAGCTATTTAAAATAGCCCCGGTCTTATATCGATAGCAGTGAGGAATAAATTCCAGTTTTAGTCCGTTAGGCCAAACGGTACTATTTCTGTCGGTAAATATTAACTTCTAGAGTAAGGTTAGAATTTAGAAGTTAACTGTCCGGTAACCGAGCCGAATAATTTGCCTACCGCACTAGGACAGTGTGGGCAGACCGTATGCGTATCTGTATTTTAGTACCGTGTCGCTCCGGTCAGCAGAAACGCTAGCAGAATATGCTGAATGGGGTTAAGGTGAGACGTCACTAGAAAACCCACCCTTTCCATAAGTGAAAGGATCCTATTTTGGTGCTTGGAAGGATACTTCTGAACCAAGTAGCAATAGCTTAGCATTACGGGCAAGCTAACAGAGAGGGAACATTTCCTCTCTCCGTACCACGTTTAAAATTCCTCCGTAGCGCGACGGAAGTCCGACCTTTGTACTTCCGTTTAAATTTCATCAGTCTGCACCCTGGTGGTGAAGAATTGCCAGCACATCTCTAGGGGAAATTCAAACGTGGAGCACGGGATATGACGTCTCATTCAATTTAACTAACAAGTGAAATTGCCAGATTTACCTTTTCAAGTGGATCTTTTTAAAAAATATCCAAAATTGATTGGGCGTCCATAATGAGACATGATTAACTTTTTCCAAACTTAACTTAGATGAAGCAAGGCTCTCAGGTTAATTGAAAGTTAATTCCCAGATAGCCTATACAGGTTTGATATATCATAAATAGATTAATCAGTAAAATCTGCTTTAGCAAGGCACATTCAGTAAAACCCATTACTGACGGGAGTGAATCCCATGTGGCTTCGGCCTTAAGGGAAAGTATAGTGGTGAATGTACTCTAAACATTTAAACCACATTACTGTTATGATAACTCCGCAATCTGAATTGCTTGGGTATCATTGCCTCATTCAATTTCTTTAGTTAAATTGTCGAACATACCTTTCTAGGTTCTTCCAACTGAATGAGACAACTTAAACTTTGCATATTAACCTTGATGAAGCAACCTCTCAGGTAATTCAAAGTTAATTCCCAGATAGCCTATACAGGTTTGATATATCATAAATAGATTAATCAGTAAAATCTGCTTTAGCAAGGCACCTTCAGTAAAACCCATTACTGACGGGAGTGAATCCCATGTGGCTTCGGCCTTAAGGGAAAGTATAGTGGTGAATGTACCCTAAACATTTAAACTACATTACTGTTATGATAACTCCGCAATCTGAATTGCTTGGGTATCATTGCCTCATTCAATTTATTTAGTTAAATTGTCAAACATACCTTTCTAGGTTCTTCCAACTAAATGAGACAACTTAAACTTTGCATATTAACCTTGATGAAGCAACCTCTCAGGTAATTCAAAGTTAATTCCCAGATAGCCTATACAGGTTTGATATATCCTAAATAGATTAATCAGTAAAATCTGCTTTAGCAAGGCACAGTCAGTAAAACCCCTTTACTGACGCTCAGCCCAGGTAGGAGCGTACCCTAGTGGTGAAGGGTCCCAACATTTGACCTACGGTTTACACTTATGATATCCAATCAATGGAGATTGTAGGAACCAATCGTCTCATTCAATTTAATAAGTTAAATTGTCGAACATACCTTTCTAGGTTCTTCCAATTAAATGAGACAACTTAAACTTTGCATATTAACCTGGATGAAGCAAACTCTCAGGTAATTCAAGTTTAATACCCAGACAGCCTACCCAGGTAGGACTAATCATTGGCATTAATTAATTCAATTTGCTTTTGCAAATTCATTCACGCCCAACTTCCACAGTACTGTACAGTACTGATGGTTCATTAACGTCTATAAATAGATTAAAATCGTCTTTGCAGCTCCCCACGTTCCAAAACCAAATTTTGGAAAATTAGGAAAAACATTTTTCCTTTCAAATGTTCTAATAATGTGCAAGCTATCAGAGGGGGTGGTCCCCACTCGCCCGCTAATTAGTGAACCTCCACCCGTAAATGGATTGATCTCTGACCTCAGCAGCGATAACAACCCTAATTATGCCATTAGTGGAAAAGCAGACAACAATGTTTTCCAAAATCAACCATCGGGTGCAGGCCTCGTAAAGGTTCTCTCCAGTCTAGCTCTGATGTCTTGCCATCCGAGATTGCCATCTGTCCAATACCGCAGTGCACAGCTGAAGCACGAGCAGGTAATGGTAGACATAAAGGGACAGGTGGAGAGAACCGGGAAACCAATGACCAAGGCAGACAAGGGAAAAATTCTGCTAGCTATGGAACTGCGTTCGAAAACTGAACAATTAAATGTAATTGCAAAAACGTATGACGATGAACAAGCACAAGCTCTTCAACAAAATCGTTTTCTACAGGAACAAAATCATAGGCTACAGGAACAACTCGATTTAGCCAAAACTAAATACGATGATGTCCACGACAAACTAGATAAATCTGAAGAGTTATCTGCAAACAGGAGCGCTCAACTTGACAACATGCATGCTGTTTTGTTGAATGTTACTCAAAATAACACGGTGCTCCTCAAAGCGCTGCAGACCAAAGACGATCAGTTAATGAACACAATGACAAAGTTGGATGATAAATCAGCAGAACTTATTGAAGTCGCTGACCAAATGAATGATGAGAGAACTCAGGTGATGAGGTTGGAAATATTGATTTCTAAGCAAGCAGAGGAAATCTCATCACTGAATCTCTCGCTCCGTACTCAAGACCTCTATCTGCAAACCATGACAGATAAGTTTGAGACCGAAAGGAGCAGGTGTGACACTCACGTGTCCAAAATCAGTAATCTAAGCGGTCAAGTGGACTCTGCAATGCAGCAGAATTCCACCCTTAGGTACCATCTGGAGGAAATCCAGAATGGTTACGCTCTACAGCGCGACTTCCCATCCAAGCAACCGGAGCCCTGTACTCACAGGAGTGAAGACAATAGGTTTCAGACCTTGCCTCCCTCATGTGTCCCTCAGTCTTCTCCTCTTTGCCCTTCGGCACTGAGTAATCTGG
This sequence comes from Salmo trutta, assembly GCF_901001165.1. Lineage (NCBI taxonomy): Eukaryota > Metazoa > Chordata > Actinopteri > Salmoniformes > Salmonidae > Salmo > Salmo trutta. The sequence goes on along the minus strand of NC_042960.1, from coordinate 51,174,110 downwards.
CGCCTCTTGGCCAACAACAACAAGGCTTGGCTTCCTCTCTTGGCCTTTCGGCCCCAATCTCTCCACAGGATGAAGCCAACCCTCTCCGCCCGCTTGGCGCGGAATACCTTGACAAACTCGTCAAGAATTTCCCCACCTTTGACCCCATTCCAGGTCAGCCAAACGATACTGAGACGTTCCTAGCTGACATAGAGGACGCGTTGGATGGCTACCCGAACGCTACGGGTTCTGACAGGGTTTACCTGTTGAAGCGAACGTCAAATAGACACGTGACAAGGTTCATTCGTCTACAACAGCAACACGTGCTAAATGACTACACTAAACTTGCCACAGCTTTGAAATTAGAATTCAGTGGTTCTGCGACTCGCAAACACGATAGCTCACTGGCTAACACCGTCAAACAAGCTCGGAACGAACACCCACAAGCTTACTATCATAGGCTTCGTTCAGCTTACTTTGGCCTACTCTCAGAAACAGGAATGGAAGAGCTTTTACCATTCAAACAAATGTTTCTGTCGAACATGTATCCCACCTTCATTACCTACTTGGGCCCTGCCGCCCACATTGGCTTGCCTATCTTACAACTCAGAGAGCTTGCAAGCACAGCTTTTGAGGCATCAAAAGTTCACAACGCTAAGAGCCCTGACCACTCGGTTTTGAAGTTTAACCAGGAGCACTCACTCCAGTTAGAGGGTGCATTATCAGGTATTGGAGCGTCGAGTGATGACGCACAACAACAGTTTCTACCACGAAACCATGATTCCAATAACCTCCGCGGTCGAAATAACTGTAAAGTACGTAGCCATCAACATGACTACCGCTACAATCGACCCGTTCGCTGCGTTCCTGCACCCAACCCACAAAAAGTGTCAGAGCACAAGAGTAACAAAGGGTTGAAGGACGATCAAAACGTAGACCAATGTTCTCCAGAAGTCCCACTACGGGAAGAACTTAAGCGAGAACAATTTGAGAAAAGGGTAAAAGATAAGTCACAAGGACTAGACGGGGAATTACCGGACACTAGGTCCGCAGGAATTAACACCCATAGCAAGGACGTTAAAGTTCAAATTTCTCCCGCTCTCATTCAAGACCCTATCCAGGGCCCGCTTGATCAAGAAACAAGCCCCCGGGCTTTGTCTATAGACTCTGATACAAAAGTTGCGAAGAAAAAGGTCAAACGCTTCGTTAAAGCCAAGCCCACTCAAAATCGGAAAAGTCAATCTGCTTCCACCTTGAACAGACATGGCACATCACGTCGTTGCGAACGACCACTCCACTTTGTGGGGAATATGTCCACTAACCACGAATCTAAACGGCCATACCTGGAAACAGTCCTGGAGGACTGCTTAGCTTGTCATGCACTAATTGATTCGGGTGCGACAATATCACTCATCTCTCAAACATTGTTTGATGATCTAAAAAGGGCTTTGAAGCCAACTAAACGTTGGTTAAAAGTGGAACGATGCGACACTAAACTTCGAGGGGTCACTCAGACTACCTCACCTCTCACATTGAGAGTCATGCTGAAACTACACTTCCAGGACGTATCGCTCGTTCACCCTGTGTATGTTACCAGCCTCGAAACTGTAACCCTCCTACTTGGAGCAGACTTGATGGATCGGTTACTCCCATTGATGGATTGGAAAACCAACCAGGTATGGTCACAGGCCACAGTGCCTTCTCCACTGACCACACTGTCTTCCCCTAACGCTAGCTGCAACGCAGTCCTTCACGAGGGGTATCTGTCGAAAGCACCCCTTGGGAAAAAGACGTTTAGAAACCTCTTGGTACAAAATCCGATCCATGGAGATATTACGATATCTCGACACATTCCATCAGCCAACCTGATTGACCATTCTTTTCATGATTTCGAGCCAGCTGTCTCTGTGAATGAGCAACTTCCCTCCTCCTTGCAGTCGTGCAATACGGTAGTTGAGATGAACTTCTCTTGCCCTTTGGACACTTCCGCAAGCACTGCGGCCGTCCCAGCAAGAAAAACATCGATGCGCAGAGTATACTCTGCTTCCGATGATACACCTTCCGCTTTGTTGGGGACTGTCACCCCTTACAATGACACTAATGGCGTCAGTCCAGCAACTGACCCGATGACTCCCACTGGTGAAACACTTTGCAATATCACAGACCGATATCCTCGTCTCAGTTCGCAGGTAATGAAGAGGTTGCCACACGCGGACGCGGTGGGGACTGACATGCCTCGACAGCCACTGAGCGTTTTGAAGCACAAACACCAGGAGATTTGGTTGAAAGGTTACAGCCATTCTCATAACAACGCGGCCGCTGAAAGCTCGTACGTAGGGTCCGATCTTCTTGTTTGCGCATCGGGCACCAACACCCGATGCGCAAACCAACACCGCTGGTGGGGGGGTCCCGAGGCACAAAGGGGGGGAATAGTAGCCCAGACCCATGATGAGCCTCATCGAGGCCGGTGGGGGGGTCAAGACTACGGACAACACCGTACGAGGCCGCCAGAGCATAAATCAAATCTAGTTGTAAACTCTCCTATGAGAACAGTGAGGAGCAGACAGGCCCCTAGACGGGGATTATCTTAGAACACATCTAAGATAGTAATGAGGTGTACCACACTGGTCGTAAAGGAAGTCCAGTGGACTTGTCCACCTCCAAAACAAATGGCATCAATAATCATTCTTTGCCATGTGTAGGTTCAACTACAATACAACTAGTAAAATGCTCCAATCATGTGTTCCGGTAGATAATATTTCAGAATAAATCGGTAGGATAACTGGTCCCCTTGAGTACCAGTACCAATACTAGCAACAGTCAGTCCAGCTACAATCAGTAAGAAGGTTAGAGATTTAACCAATCAAATTACCATTGACAACAGCGACATAGGAGTCACTCAGAGTGCAACACGTGGAGGGGAATCTCCAGTACACTCTTCCAATGGTTAACACACATGTCACTAATAAATAGGACCCTCCATTCAGGAGGAAAATTATTAGAAGTCATGAACCATGATCACACCACGTATGACTGGTCCAATACTTAAAGAGTACTTCCGTCGTGAGGTTAGCTCCTCCGTGGATAACATAGCTATGAAATAGACTTCATACCTAACGCCACTACAATAGTGGAAGACACCGTGACTTGTAGAAAACTACTACAGACTCCCTTGACACCAATTCTGACTGACCTCCAGGCATTGACCTGAAAATTACCTGACTACGTCAGACTCATTCTGAACAAGTTGTAATCTGCCCGGATACTTGGTTTTCTTCCCTTGACATGCGCGCTTGTGTAAGCATAAGCGCACATGCACAACGGAACATCCAATTAGGATTTATGCTAGGACCACTTAAGGGCCCAAGCAATATACCAGCCTTAGTAAAGTTGAACATTTACTTCTAGGCCTTTGACTCTACAGCACTCACCAGTTTTCTTCCCAGAAGTCCATAGGTCATCCCTGTAGACTGCCCAAAACTAGTGCATTACAGCTGTAGACTTATCATATAGTTATCAACTTAGGATAGCGCCTAAGCAACACACCAAGTAGGAAAAACCCTAGATATGGCATTAGAGACAATGCCATGATAATCATTTTGCCAGAACATTGGACGTATATAGAATACAGTCCAATTAGATGATTTTTTTTGTGTGAGAACTATATTTTATTTATTTTTTGTTTTGTTTATGCTTTCATTCCTTTTCGGTTCAGTTCCTTTGACGCATAGGAAGTGATAGAGCCATAAACAAAGTCCCCATACAACCATCACTTAGTGCCACAACGCCGCTCATTGGGGAATGAATGTAATCATATATATTTCATGAGTGTGTGTGCGTTGTTAACATCTGCCTAAGTTACTGCCCAGATCTTCCAGTCTGGACGACGGGTCCGGAACGGCGACCCCAAATCCGGACACCCACAACCTATCCTTGTGGCGGCATGCCCGCTGTCAGAGAAACTACCAAGGTAAACCACCAGAGGGGGGGACCGCAACGGTGATCAACAACCAGGACATCCCCTGGCCCTCCCTGGGGTACTTTACAGCTTCCAGGGAACCTACCAAGGTACGCCACTAGAGGAGACCGCATCGGCGATCACCAACCGGACCTCAACTGCCCATCCTTGTGGTGGACGGCTCCGCTTTCAGAGAGCCTACCAAGTTCAACCACCAGAGAGGACTGCAACGATGATCTACCAATGGGACATCACGTGGTCATGATTTTATGTTGATTTGTAACTTGCAGGATAAACAAGATCCAAACCACCAGGGGGGGTATGTCATGACGTTGGCCTCTTTGGGTACAGGAAGGACAGTTGACCCCCTCCCCTTTGTACCATCACCCAACCTACCTTCCCCCCCAACCCAGGGTTGTAAAAATTCCAAGAGGAGAATCTACTACAACATGTTTCATAGAGAGACAAAGGAAATTCTTCCAACTCATAGAATTGGAGAACCTAGCGACATGTGTGTTCTGGAGAAGATATGGAAGATTGATGAAGACTCCAGCTACGAACTGATCCGCTTGGTACAATTTTGTGATACTCAGAAGAGACAACATAGCCATATTACCCTAAAACAGTCTACATGATAGCCTCAGCGATGAGACTGAATCCACATGGGTGTATACAATGTATTATTAAGGATAAAGCTATTTGTAATACATTGAGATGCTATGTACTGATGTTAATGTGATAGAATTATATTTCTGTAACCAAGTCTAGCTCAGTCATAGGCACGCCCCCAGGGACACATACAGGACCAGGCGTCATTTGACAAGCCTGTTCTCTGGGTACTATAAAAGACCCCCTGATTTACATTTCTACAGACCAGGCCTACACTCCATCGTGAGTTTGGCCCAGAGGTTTGACCAGCCAAGTACTCTACTGAAAGTGAACTATACCACGTGGTTAACTTTTACTATCGAGACCGACAGAATAAGAACAAGTCTTTGATATTAATTATTAGTCTGCAGCTAAGTAAATTATATCATCGAACGCGAAGACCAACCACATCCATTCTATGACGACATTCATGAACGTCGCTCTGACAGATCCATTCTAACCGAGAGTGAGAGAGAGAGAACGCTGACAAACTCTCCATCAGAACAAAACTCTCCAACAAGAATCCCGACGACACATGAGCGTAAATATATATTGATTGCAAAGGTTCCCGAATGAGTGAGCCTTCAATTGTCAATTGTTAATATTAATGAACTCTGTGTAACTTCTCAGCTTACCGTTTTATGACCCATTGTCTAACAGACCAGCCATGCTTGTTAGCCAGTAGGGCACATTCCCCTACCAATCCTGTGTGACGATAATTACTGTTTGTATGTTTTCTGTTAATTACTTAGTGTAGTAAATAAATGATTTTAAGACAATTGATGTATGGATGATTTTAGTAAAGACTGGGTTCGTGCAGATAACCAAGAATTACAACTTTCATGATGAGACTGAAACAACATACGGGTTAAGATTGACTGCTATCGATGTAAAATATTACTAAGTATTTTAAGAGTTTATTCAGAGGATAACAGCTCTATAAACGTTCTTCTGTGGTGCCCCGACTTTCTAGTTAATTACATTTACATGATTAGCTTAATCAGGTAATATCAATTACAGAGAAATAATTTTATAAGTTAGCATGTCATATCACTTAATCCGGCATAGCCAAAGACACGACACAGGGCTCTATTGTCCATCCATCAGGTCCTAATGACCTGGTACTCAGGGCTCTATTGTCTCTCCATCAGGCCCTAATGGCCTGGTACTCAGGGCTCTATTTTCCCTCCATCAGGTCCTAATGGCCTGGTACTCAGGGCTCTATTGTCCCTCCATCAGATCATAATGGCCTGGTACTCAGGGCTCTATTGTCCCTCCATCAGGTCCTAATGGCCTGGTACTCAGGGCTCTATTGTCCCTCCATCAGGTGCTAATGGCCTGGTACTCAGGGCTCTATTGTCCCTCCATCAGGTCCTAATGGCCTGGTACTCAGGGCTCTATTGTCCATCCATCAGGTCCTAATGACCTGGTACTCAGGGCTCTATTGTCTCTCCATCAGGCCCTAATGGCCTGGTACTCAGGGCTCTATTTTCCCTCCATCAGCTCCTAATGGCCTGGTACTCAGGGCTCTATTGTCCCTCCATCAGATCATAATGGCCTGGTACTCAGGGCTCTATTGTCCCTCCATCAGGTCCTAATGGCCTGGTACTCAGGGCTCTATTGTCCCTCCATCAGGTGCTAATGGCCTGGTACTCAGGGCTCTATTGTCCCTCCATCAGGTGCTAATGGCCTGGTACTCAGGGCTCTATTGTCCCTCCATCAGATCATAATGGCCTGGTACTCAGGGCTCTATTGTCCTTCTAACCACTCTGACATCAATGCAATAAAAAAATCACATCAAACACTTATCATCAAAACAGTATCGTGGTTTCAAAACTCACCTCACTGAGTTCAACAACAGGTTGAAACTGAGTGGAAAACATGGTCATTGTGGATGTTGTTTCACAGCCTAACACAATGAAATGGCCAGCGCTTTGTAAGGGGATGATTCATTCAAAACACAATACACACATTAGAGATTATACATATGCAAAGGTCTATACGAGCCCAAGTCTGAAAAAAAAACGTAATTAAGATAATGATTGTGGAGTTCGTTATACAATACATAGCCTACCGCATATTACACCCCACACAAAAACATAAAAAAATTTATTTAAGATGTCTTAAATTCTAATAATTGCCTTTGAGTGTGGACTGTATTATTATGCATCCTGGATGGAAAGGTTACCTTCTACTATACTCCAAAGTTTCTATCCACGAGTCTGGGAGAGAACGTATAGGCCTAGGCCATGCTGTTGGTTCATTAATTGTGCAGGTCGGCTTACAGAGTTAGCCTACAATAGTTAATTAGTATTTGATTTTGAATATCCTAGTAATATGAAATTTGTAATAATGTCCTAATTAATAGGGTGACACATAGGGCTACCTTCAGCTGCAGAATATCTCACCGCCGTGCGTTTCCATCTCCTCCCCTTTCTCCTTCATTACTTTCTCAAGCACACAGAGGCAGGAGCTGTCAACAGTTTAATGAAATATGTTTCGTTGTGAAAACATGTTACTTTCAATGTTCCCTAACAGATTTCACTTGGTTTCCCAAATAAGCACTTGGTAGCTGCAGGAACAGGGAGCACATGGCATACAGGCAGTGGTGTAAAGTATTTAAGTAAAAATACTTGAAAGTACTACTTAAGTCATTTTTGGGGGTATCTGTACTTTACTTTCCTATTAATACTTCACTACATTCCTGAAGAAAATTATGTACTTTTTACTCCATACATTTTCCCTGACACCTAAAAGTACTAGTTACATTTTGAATGCTTATCAGGACAGGAAAATTGTCTAATTCACACACTTATCAAGAGAATATCCCTGGTCATCTGTACTATCTCTGATCTGGCAGATTCACTAAACACATGCTTCGTTTGTAAATGATGTCTGAGTTGGAGCGTGCCCCAACTCAGACATCATATAAGGAATTGGAAATGATTTATACATTTACTTTTGATACTTAAGTATATTTAAAATCAAATACCTTTAGACTATTTTAATGGGTGACTTTCACTTTAGTAATTTTCTATTAAGGTATCTTTCGTTTTACTCAAGTATGACAATTGGGTACTTTTTTCACCACTGCATACAGGGCGGAATATCACCTGTCATGCAGTGAGAGGCTGGCTGCATGCTCCTCAAACTGTGGTTGATGCACTGAGTTAAATAACCGGACTGGAGTAGCCTACCTGAACTAACAGGCAGATGACTTGTCTTTTTCTCTCCTGCCCCTGTTCCTGCCCATTTGATATTGGGCCATTCTAAATCCAAACTAATTTAACATATTAGTAAAGACAATATTACATTGAGAATAGTCTGATGGGTGATAATATGGTCACTTGATTAGAGAACAGTGTGTGCAGCCTGAGGCAAGGAACACAGAGCAAGCTTTTTTGCGATTTTCTGAAATCATCAATAGCCTTTAGTCGCATCATGCAGTCCATATACAGTATGCTTTGATTTTCTAAGTCATTCTAAGGTTTGTATCATTAACAACTAAAGTTGCCAAATAACTCTAAATCTAGCGTAGCCTGTAGGACCTGTTTCAAATCATCACTTTGATGCTCACCATTCAACCTTCACATGCGCACTCGCTCCGGAATGGGAAAAATATCCTTTCTATTTTATTCAACTAAGTTCAATTATATTCTTCTTACTATAAAACAATTTAATATAAAATAATGACACAGGACTTATAAGCATATCTTGTCAGCTAAATGAACAAGCCTACAGCCTATATCATGGAGCATAGTCAGATTACATACAGTATCTAGTCAGCTAAATGAACAAGCCTACAGCCTATATCATGGAGCATAGCCAGATTACATACAGTATCTAGTCAGCTAAATGAACAAGCCTACAGTCTATATCATGGAGCATAGCCAGATTAAATACAGTATCTAGTCAGCAAAATGAACAAGCCTACAGACTATATCATGGAGCATAGCCAGATTACATACAGTATCTAGTCAGCTAAATGAACAAGCCTACAGTCTATATCATGGAGCATAGCCAGATTACATACAGTATCTAGTCAGCTAAATGAACAAGCCTACAGCCTATATCATGGAGCATAGCCAGATTACATACAGTATCTAGTCAGCTAAATGAACAAGCCTACAGCCTATATCATGGAGCATAACCAGATTACATACAGTATCTAGTCAGCTAAATGAACAAGCCTACAGCCTATATCATGGAGCATAACCAGATTATGCCTTTTGGTTTGCATAATGCAGCTGCAACATTTCAGCGTCTCATGAACCATGTTGTCTCTGGTCTGGATGGATGTGCGGTGTATTTGGAAGACGTGGTCATTCAGAGTGACACCTGGTCTCAACATGTCCAACGTATTCAAGCATTGTTTGATAAATTGGCTTGGGCGCGTTTGACAGGTAATCTGGCCAAATGTGAGTTTGCTAAGGCAACGGTCACTTATCTGGGCAAAGTGGTCGGTCAGGGTGTGGTTCGCCCAGTGCATGCCAAAGTTGAAGCTATTGAGCAGTGTTCGCCTCCCGTGACTAAGAAGGAGCTTATGCGCTTTCTCGGTATGGTTGGTTATTTTCAAAGCTTCTGTAAGAACTTCTCCTCAGTGGTAGCACCCCTGACTGACTTGCTTAAGGCTCAGGTGAAGTATATTTGGTCAGACAGATGTCAAGCTGCGTTTGAGAATTTAAAGACACTTGTGTTCTTCCCCAGTGCTTGTTGCCCCTTGTTTGAATGATCCGTTCATACTCCATGTAGATTCTAGTAATGTAGGTGTTGGTGCTGTTCTGTTGCAGGCAGATGTCCAAGGGGTGGACTGTCCAATTAGTTACTTCTCTAAGAAGTTTAACTCGTACCAGCTCAATTATTCTGTGTTAGAGAAGGAACCACTTGCGTTTATTTGGGCTCTCCAACATTTCGATGTGTATGTTGGTTCAGGTGGCACCTCTCTCATGGTGTACACAGATCATAATCCCCTGACGTTTCTGCGGACCTTGCAGAACCCTAATCAGAGGCTTATGAGGTGGGCGCTGTTTTTGCAGTCGTACAATTTGAACATTCGTCATATTAAGTGCAAAGAAAATATCCTTGCTGATGCCTTGTCCCATGTTCTCATGCCATAGTTTTTTGTTATTGTTTTGGATAACTTGCCTGTCCTCTCCTGTCTCCCTCTTGCTTCCCCGACTCTGTCTCTCTTTCTCTCCCTCTTAAAATGCTCCTTAGGGTCCGAGGTTGCTGAGGTGGGAGAGGGAGGGTTGTTTCTGTCTTGTTTTTGTTTCAGGTTTGTGGTGGAAACCCCATTCTTAAGGGGGGGGGGGGGGGGGGGGGTGTTTGGTAGTCTGTTGTTGCAGGAGGCCAGTGGGCAGAGCTGGGAGGATTGTCAACTGATGTGGCACACCTGGGCAAGTTTGGCCTGCAGACTATAAAGGGTGGCCACATCAGCCAACACTCTCTCTCTTCCCTGACTGGCAGGCTGGCTTCCACCACCTTTTGGTTTTCTAGTCTGTTTTCACCATGCAACACGGTAAACGGCAAACGTGCTGAGTTGGTTGAACTCATTGAAAGTTATTCTGCACTGTTGTCTGATACGCCCTCTCGTACTCATCTCACTGAGCATGATGTTGGAGATGCTTAGCCAATAAGGCGGCGCTTCTACCGTGTTTCTCCTGACAGGCGCAAGCACTTAGACGCAGAAGTCTTGGCCTGCAGGCTATAAAGGGTGGCCACATCAGCCAACACTCTCTTCCCTGACTGGCAGGCTGGCTTTGTAGAGATGCTTAGCCAATAAGGCGGCGCTTTTGTTTTTTTGGTCTGTTTTCACCAGACAACGCCCTCTCCACTCATCCACACACTGTATACACTACTGATCCTACAGACATCCACAGCTTATGTTACATTTTGTATTTATTATTTAGTTTAATAAATGTATTCCTTTTTACGTTTAAGTCATGCATGGTCTCCCTTTGTTGTCCCTCTAATCACTCTGACATCAATGCAAATGTAATCAAAAATCTAATCAAACACTTCATGAGAGCTCATGAGTTCATGTTGCGCAACATTTGTATAGGCTTGAGTTTAAAAACAGGAGGATCCCATCAGCTTTCTATAGGCTAGGCCTAGTATATTTATTTCTCAACTTTCCAAATATTAAGCACATTGCTTTGCTTTACAACAGGAGTAGCCTACCTGGCAGGCATGAAAAGTAACTGCGGGAGAAGTTTGCTATTTAAGTGCATAGGTTGAAATGTATGTTTTAAGTGCATAGGTTGAAATGTATGTTTTAAGTGCATAGGTTGAAATGTATGTTTTCGACAGGTGCATGATAATGGTCCAATCAAAACTAATTTCACACGTATATTATTTAGTATATGTAAAGACAAGATTAAATTGAGAACAGCCTGATGGGTGACAATATTATCACTTGTGAATGATGTATTATCACTTGTGAATGATGCCCAGGGAGTGCACTCTAAGGCAAGAATAAGCGCATGCCTTTGTGCTACTTTTTCAAATCATAATGGCACCCATCATATAGCCTAGCCCATCTGAAACCCCACCTCTTTAAGGAATACCTGGGATAGGATAAAGTAATCCTTCTTCACCACGTTGTCTGTGTGGGTGGACCATTTCAGTTGGCCGTGATGTGTACCCCGAGGAACTTAAAACTTTCCACCTTCTCCACTACTGTCCCGTCGATGTGGATGGGGGGTGCTCCCTCTGCTGTTTCCTGAAGTCCACAATCATCTCCTTTGTTTTGTTGACGTTGAGTGTGAGGTTATTTTCCTGACACCACACTCCGAGAGCCCTCACCTCCTCCCTGTAGGCTGTCTCGTCGTTGTTGGTAATCAAGCCTACCACTGTAGTGTCGTCTGCAAACTTGATGATTGAGTTGGAGGCGTGCATGGCCACGCAGTCGTGGGTGAACAGGGAGTACAGGAGAGGGCTGAGAACGCACCCTTGTGGGGCCCCAGTGTTGAGGATCAGCGGGGTGGAGATGTTGTTTCCTACCCTCACCACCTGGGGGTGGCCCGTCAGAAAGTCCAGGACCCAGTTGCACAGGGCTGGGTTGAGACCCAGGGTCTCTAGCTTAATGACCAGTTTGGAGGGTACTATGGTGTTAAATGCTGAGCTGTAATAGACGAACAGCAATCTTACACAGGTATTCCTCTTGTCCAGATGGGTTAGGGCAGTGTGCAGTGTGATTGCGTCGTCTGTGGACCTATTAGGGCGGTAACCAAATCGTGTGTGAAAACAAGAGTTTTGACTGGCCGCTATTTATAAGAGGATCCCAGCTTTCTCGTGCTGCTATATTTATTGCTCAATTCTTAAAATGAAGCACATTAATCCGCTTTACAACCGGTGTAGTCTACATAGGCGGCGCGTGAGTTTCAAGTTTGGGGGAAAAATTCCACAAATTAACTTTTAACAAGGCACACCTGTTAATTGAGCTGGTTGAGAGAATGCCATGAGTGTGCAAAGCTGTCATCAAGGCAAAGGGTGGCTACTTTGAAGAATCTAAAATATAAAATGTATTTTGATTTGTTTAACACTTTTTTTGGTTACTACATGACCCAACTACCTCATCCCATATAGTTTTTGTTGTTGTTGCTCCTTTGCACCCCAGTATCTCTACTTGCACATTCATCTTCTGCACATCTATCACTCCAGTGTTAAATTGCAAAATTTTCACCACTAAGGCCTGTTTATTGCCTTACCTCCCTAATCTTACTTCATTTGCACACGCTGTATATAGACTTTTCTATTTTGTTATTGACTGTACGTTTGTTTATTCCATGTGTTACTCTGTGTTGCTGTTTGTGTCGCACTGCTTTGCTTTATCTTGGCCAGGTTGCAGTTGTAAATGAGAACTTGTTCTCAACTAGCCTACCTGGTTAAATAAAGCTGAAAAATATATATATATTTATATATATTTTTTTCCCCCCGTATGTGTTATTTTATAGTTTTGATGTCTTCACTATTATTCTACAATGTAGAAAACAGTAAAAATAAAGAAAAACCCTTGAATGTGTAGCTGACTTTACTTTATTGAAGAAAAATGTACTTATTATGACTGAGATAGATAAGTGGTTGTCCCACCTAGCTATCTTAATATGTATGGAAGGTTTAGTTCAAATCAAAAGGGGTGCTGTCAAAAAGTGATTGAATTCAAATGGATTTCCCATTCAACAAGACGAGTAGGAGGATGGGAGGGAGGAAAAGAGGGAGATAAATGAGGGATAGAAAGGACAGAACAGTCTCACCTTGCACTCTCCGTTCACACAGACATCCAGAGAGTCGTCTCGACATGGCGTCCCATCCACCACAGCCGGAGCACGCTCTGTGTAGAAGTTATATCCCTCCGCCAGGCAGTTCAGAGAGCAGGACTTCACTCCACCTGGTCAACAGAGCAGCACAGAGAAGAGGAACATGAGACAATAAATCAATATAGGCAAACACTAACAGATCCCTCATTCAATTTAGATTTCTGAGGTAAGCCCAAGTGGGACTCGAACCCGCAACCTTACGTCTGTCAGTCCAATATCTAAGCCATTACAAAAAGATCTTGACAAGAGCCCATGTGTTTTGGCAAGGACTTGACAATACCATAAGAAATAAGTCAGAGGTTATTAAGAGCTGTATGTTACATTAGGTGTCATGTAATACTCTTGGTAAACAACACATAGCCAGATAAAGAGCTAGATTGAGGGCCTCCTGAGTGGCTCAGCAGTCTAAGGCACTGCATCGCAGTGCTAGAGGCGTTACTACAGGCCCGGGTTCATTCCCGGGCTGAGCCACAACCGGTCGTGGCCAGTCCCATAGGACGGCGCACAATTGGCCCAGCGTCGTCTGGGTTAGGGGAGGGTGGAGCTTTACTTGGCTCATTGTGCTCTAGCGACTCCTTGTGGTGGGCCTGCAGGCTGACCCCGGTCGCCAGTTGAACAGCGTTTGCTCTGACACATAGGTGTGGCTGACCTCCGGGTTAAGCTGGTGGGTGTTAAGGAGCGCGGTTAGGCAGGTCATGTTTTGCGGGGCGCCTCTCCCGAGCCATTTGGGGAGTTGCAGTGATGAGACAAGAATGAAATTGGGGAGAAAAAGGATGGTAAAGAGAAAATAAAAATCTAGCTTGAGTTGACCAGAAAAGCAGCTGTGGAGGTCCTCTATAGGATCCCAGCAGAGACAACAACACCAAACTAAGCCATTTATATAGTACACACACTGTCTTCCACTTCATTTCATTGTTCAAACCAGTGTTTGTATGCTGCTCTGCTGCCGTGTCGTGTTAGCAACATTAATGCCAACACAAAAACAAATTGCTTTTTTAGCACTTCCAGCAGTGAGGCCTGATACCTCCTTTTGGGTGAAGCACAATACAATGAATCCAGCTGTTCACCTTCATTACTGAGAAACCCCACAGGCTGTTCTAATGTGTCTGATGGCCACGCATGGTATTTTAATTAGATTTTGGGTTTTATGTTCGATGCAGTTAATTTGTTCTCCCACAGCTGTAAGGACTCGGGTGCCAAAAGCAGAGGGGGAGGTAGAAGGGGTCTATAGGGAGGAGAGCAGAGTTTGGATTGCTAACATCAAGAGAACAAGCAGCTGAATGTGATTAAGCCCCCCCCCCCCCCCCCCCCACAACCACACAAAAGCTCACAACAAAAAAACAGAGGGAGCTAACAGAAATAGTGCATCTCTCAGCAGATTCCCTGTGAAAGCGGAATGTGGTTATCATGCAGACTAGCAGAAAAACTGACAGGGAGAGAGGAAAGAGAGGGAGAGAGGAAAGAGAGAGAGAGGGGGGAATGGGGGCGGGGTTATTTGTGCACTGACAGGTGCTCTCATTTCTGCCATATTACTGAACATGCCAGCGACCACACTGAGCTCTCTTACTGGCTGACAAGGCCAATCAATGTCTCAGCACGGAAACACACCAGCACACCTGCTCCCACATACACACACATACACACATCCACACAATGCAACACAACAGAACCACACACATGGTCTCACTTTACTCACCATCACCACCCTTTGGTCAGCATTATAACCTGGCCAGGCTCTGGTCATGTGAGAGCAAGAATAAAATGCTAATCATGCCCTAAACCCCTGGCAGTCACAACCAGGACCAGGAAACAGACTTTCCACTAAGTCTCCCAGGAAGCCTCGCTCAGCCAGAGTGTCATAGCCCACCACAACCCCCCCAACTCCCTGCACTGTAACCCCCTGCGGACTGGTTGAGCAGCCGTGCACTAACATATCACTTTATGGGCCTTAACAAGTAATCTAATACTGCCACGGCTGTGCACTAGCCAAATATACCCATTTCCAGCTAGTTCCACTGTTTGAAAAGTTCACTTTGGGCTCTGTTTGTGCTGGCACAGTAGATACAGGTACACTATGTGCTGCCTGCGAGGCTAGCGGACGATAAAGTGGTGGGATGATGGAAAACTCTAACTCCCATGGTGCTGTGCTTTGGCATGCCTGCTTCCAGTCTGAAGCGAAACAGGTTTGGATGCTGGATGGATGGATGGATGCGGGCTGACTGACTGACTTGGGGGGCCTGCTGGAGGAAGGCTGCCTGCGAAGGTTGTTGGACTGAGTGCAACAATGTGAATGGCTCATGCCTCTCAAAAAACAAATATGACTGCTAAAACGCTGCACGCTTTATTTAATGAACTGTCCTTGGCTGTCTGAGCCAAGCCGACGGCTTGCTAGAGGTGTCTGAGTACAGGACAGAGAGAAGGAGAGAGGAAATGAGCAAGAGAGGGGGAAGAAAGCAGGATAGAGACCGAGAAAGAAAGAGGAATGGGGAGTGAAGGAGTGAGTGAGTTAGGGGAGAGAAGGGGGCTGGGATGTGGGATCTGGCCCTAATGCAGGGCAGACCATGGCACAGCTAGTATTTTAACAGTTGCAAGGGATTTCCATTGTAAAATCAGCTGACTTGATGAAAGAAGCACTTGTTGCCTGGAGTTGGAGAGGGCCTCTCTGTAAGCCATTATGGTAGATTAAAGGCAGTTATGTCGTCGAAAGTATTTATCTTTTGTGTCCAGCGCAGCGCTCATCAAGCACAGGAATTCCAGCTGGGGATAGACTTTCCAGGACAAGCATATGGGAGCCAGACAGTAAACTTTCTTCAGCTTTCCCCTCTTCTCCTGTCTTCTTTTCTGCTCACCCCTCTTCCCTTTCTGGGCCCACTGTCTGGCAGTACTCAGCTGCTCAGCTCCCTCCATCTACTGCTGCTCAGCTCCCTCTTCCATCTACTGCTGCTCAGCTCCCTCCATCTGCTGCTGCTCAGCTCCCTCCTCCATCTGCTGCTGCTCAGCTCCCTCCATCTGCTGCTGCTCAGCTCTCTCCATCTACTGCTGCTCAGCTCCCTCCATCTACTGCTGCTCAGCTCCCTCCATCTGCTGCTGCTTAGCTCCCTCTATCTGCTGCTGCTCAGCTCCCTCCATCTACTGCTGCTCAGCTCCCTCCATCTACTGCTGCTCAGCTCCCTCCATCTGCTGCTGCTTAGCTCCCTCTATCTGCTGCTGCTCAGCTCCCTCCATCTGCTGCTGCTCAGCTCTCTCCATCTGCTGCTGCTTAGCTCCCTCTATCTGCTGCTGCTCAGCTCCCTCCATCTACTGCTGCTCAGCTCCCTCCATCTGCTGCTGCTCAGCTCCCTCCTCCATCTGCTGCTGCTCAGCTCCCTCCATCTGCTGCTGCTTAGCTCCCTCTATCTGCTGCTGCTCACCTCCCTCCATCTACTGCTGCTCAGCTCCCTCCATCTACTGCTGCTCAGCTCCCTCCATCTACTGCTGCTTAACTCCCCCCCATATGCTGCTGCTCAGCCCCTCCATCTGCTGCTGCTCAGCTCCCTCCATCTGCTGCTGCTCAGCTCCTTCCATCTGCTGCTGCTCAGCTCCCTCCATCTGCTGCTGCTCAGCTCCCTCCATCTGCTGCTGCTCAGCCCGTCCATCTGCTGCTGCTCAGCTCTCTCCATCTGCTGCTGCTCAGCTCCCTCCATCTGCTGCTGCTTAGCTCCCCCCATCTGCTGCTGCTCAGCCCATCCATCTGCTGCTGCTCAGCTCTCTCAATCTGCTGCTGCTCAGCTCCCTCCATCTGCTGCTGCTCAGCTCCTTCCACCTGCTGCTGCTCAGCTCTCTCTATCTATCTACTGCTGCTCAGCTCCCCCCATCTGCTGCTGCTCAGCCCGTCCATCTGCTGCTGCTCAGCTCTCTCCATCTACTGCTGCTCAGCCCCTCCATCTGCTGCTGCTCAGCTCCCTCAATCTGCTGCTGCTCAGCTCCTTCCACCTGCTGCTGCTCAGCTCTCTCCATCTACTGCTGCTCAGCCCCTCCATCTGCTGCTGCTCAGCTCCCTCAATCTGCTGCTGCTCAGCTCCTTCCACCTGCTGCTGCTCAGCTCTCTCCATCTACTGCTGCTCAGCTCCCTCCATCTGCTGCTGCTCAGCTCCCTCAATCTGCTGCTGCTCAACTCCTTCCACCTGCTGCTGCTCAGCTCTCTCTATCTACTGCTGCTCAGCCCCTCCATCTGCTGCTGCTCAGCTCCCTCAATCTGCTGCTGCTCAGCTCCCTCCATCTGCTGCTGCTCAGCTCCCTCCACCTGCTGCTGCTCAGCTCCCTCCATCTGCTGCTGCTTAGCTCACTCCATCTGCTGCTGCTCTGTTCTCTATCTGGAAACTCCAGGTGTGTCTGCTCTAATATCAGCTCTCTCCATATCTACAGACGTTTTCAGCCTGCAATGACCACCGAGCAGACACCTCTGTAATGATGGAACACAGCCTGCTGTGGAGGGGGTACACACACATACTATACCCACCTCCCCTGTAGGGTTTCCAGGTGTAGAATTTCCCCCGGAAAGTAATGTTGTCGAAGTCGGAGCACTGAATCTCCCGGAAATCCTGAGAGCCTGCAGGGCACTCCTAAAACAGACACACAGAGCGGCACAGAACAGCTGTATGTCAGTCAAATCTCAGGCCCCCACTGTATCCCCTCCCTTGTCTCTCTCGCTACCAGCAGTCATTTACAGTAAGACTGAACTCACAGTAGCCTCTACACTCCACCACACACACACACACACACACACACACACACACACACACACACACACACACACACACACACACACACACACACACACACACACACACACACACACACACACACACACACACAGTGAGGGCTTTAGTTCGGGGCTGGGCAGGCTGCGGTTAATTAGATCAGTCTGAGAGCTGTAGATCTGAGTTGAGAGCTGGGCCTGGCCAGGATGAGTATGTGATGGTACTGTAGGCCTTTCAGAGAGAGCTGTTGCTTCGCTCTGCTCCACCACTCACGTCAATATTGCACGATCTGAAGCGCTTCCTCTCTCCCAGACAATACTTTCCACCAATGGTTGGCCTGGAACCAGAGAAGCAAAGGCGAAACACATCTGAGTGCAATTTAACAATAACTCCCCAATGACACTGGCTTCTATTCTCCTCCCGCCTGGCTGGCCGGGCTCTACCACCCTGTTTCAATCTCTGACAGTCTGCCTTTTTATTACTCAGCTATCCAAGCCAATCAAACTCCTCAGTAGAAACACCAGAGAGAAGTCAGTTTGCCATTATCTGTGTTAAAACTTTATTACGGCTGTCATTGTCGCACGTGGGTGATTATAGTGGGGTGTTAAAATGATTGGTGGTAGACTGATGTCTCTCATCCTCAACAAACAGTTGTGCTTGGAAGTTAGGAAGAGCCAGCCAGATACAATCCTATAACTTTACAGTCGTACAGTGGCTGGGAATCCAATGGCAAATCCCTATAGACAGAGTTGAAATCCACATCACCCTCCATCTGCAGCACCACTCACCTGGGGCTGTCACAGTGGCGGATGGAGGAGGATACTCCTCCCCCACAGGTACGGCTGCACTCCTCCCAGGGAGTCCAGAGACCCCAGCCGCCGTCCACCCCCTCTGGCCGGGTCCCGTAGACCACACACACCCTCTTATAGCACCACTGAAATACACACACAGCGGAGGGACAAGCTGTGGAACTCCTGAAATATATATTTTTTTCAAATTGGCATTTGCACACCAAACACCCCCATTTCTGCTGGTAATGGAACATCCCAGTGCTTACCCCTTTCTCTATGGTATTGGTTTGACAGATGGTTCCTTCAGCGGCGGGTATGCTGCTGGTGATGCAGCGGTTGCTCTTGCTCATGCACCACAGCTCGCTGCAGACTTCCTGCAGGCACAGAGAGAGCGGTCAGAGTGCGTCCATTTGAGCTCATATAGAGACAACAGGCCCTGATGAGCCCAGCCAGGAGGGCCCACTGACACGGAGCAGACAGCACCAGGTTGGTTCAGCTACCTCTGGTCTCTGTGCTCCTAATGTATTTAAGACTTATGCCGTTGTATTTTATTGTATACATATGCTCTGACCACATAGTATCAATGATAATGACACTATAAAGTGCTATTTTGTTCCAGATGTCCGTTAACTCAGCTGTTGGGCCAATAAAATAGACTGTCTAATAAAATAAAGGTAGCACAAGACTTCTTCATAAATTCTTAACACATGGGGACAAAATCCAGTGGGACTGGATAACAAAAGGGGGAAAAAAACTAGCTGGGAGACAAATAAATATCAGTCAAAATCCAGTGGCTACTCTGTCTGCCATCCTGCTGCCCTGATCAGGGTGGGCAGAGAGCCAGAGATATGCCAGAGGACAATCTGCACGTGGTGCTAATGGATCAGACAGTTGATTGGAGCATGGCGCTTGCAACACCAGAGTTGGGAGTTTAATTCCTACACGAGCCACACATACAGTACTGAATGTATCTGCCTGGTAAAAATGACCATACAGCCTTATCAAGCGAGTTCGAGGAGGAGGGAGAAGATGAGGAAGGTGATTAGGTACCCCGTATTTACACTGCCGAGATTTCACTCCATATTGGAAGCGGCACTGCTCGTCTGCATCGTAGGCCTGGCCGGGGGCCGTGGTGGGGTACACAAACTCCTGCTTGGGGGGGACGTTGTTGAGACAGGAACCCATGCCTGAGCTACAGGGATACAAACAGGACAAGACACTGAAAAAGAGCTCACAACACAACAAAGATGGACGTCACCTCACTTGGAATGCACCCAGTTAATCTACCCCACAATAAACTCATGATCAACTGTATAAATCCTTATGCTTCCACTTTGTTGTACTCTATGTCCTGTGTATGACAGTGACAGCTGTAGACTCACTCTAGGAAGTTGGTGATATAGTCTCGGCTGCAGGCGGACCAGACGAAGGGGTTGGTCTTCATGGTGATGTGTGCAGCCATCAGCTTGGCTGTCTCCTGACTGCGGGAGCCACAGGTGTTGCCCACTCCGTCATGGTTCATCCCAAACCTGCAGGGAGAGAGAGATGGCACTGTGTTGATATATCACCTGGTTAACTGAGTATGTGTGAAATATTGGGGTATTGGAATCGGGCAAAAGGAACGTTTTTTACTCATATATCATCTCCGTTAAACTCGTATTAACACCATGAGCTCTGTCTCTGAGGTCTGTGCAGATTTAACAGACAGCAAAGTATCTCTGTGCTCTGCTTTCACACACACACACACACACACACACACACACACACACACACACACACACACACACACACACACACACACACACACACACACACACACACACACACACACACACACACACACACACACACACACACAGTTAAAGACAAGGCCCGCCGTCTAGACAGCCCCAGGGTATAAGCACCCCATCCAGTTCAAAGGTACCTGGACTAGCCATTAGGGGGGAGCACCAATGGGTTTGCCACCTGTGAAAATACCTCTGAGGCCTGTGTGCACGCGTAGGTAAATGACACACTCAATTACTTTGCAAAAATAGTGGATTTTCAAAAATGATACCAAGTAATGGCTTTCGAAAGGAAAACATCAGAATCCTCTTTCACGGCAGGGAATGAAGAGGCTTGGAAATGTCCAGTGGAGCATGTCTGATGTTACTCAGGCATACACCTAGATAAATATGTATGCATGAGTAAGTGAGGCAGAGGCAGATCGGCTGGTATGCCAGGCCAGCAAGTAAAACAAAGTGTCTTGGAGGGAAGGTACAAAAGAAATGTCTACTGCCAGGCACTGTGGTAGGCCCAGAATGAAATACTGTACCGGCCACACTCGTAACTTGTTCCACTTGTTATAAATAGCACATGACTGAAAGAAAATATAAAGTTATTAACACGTTCTCAATTGATGGAAATGACTCATGGAGGTAGTTACGTAACTTCTCCCTCTGGTACGGCTCTAATCTAACAGCAATCTCACTAGGAGGTTGGGCTTTGGATAAGTTTAGCTCAGGTCAGCCCAGGCCAGGGGTGCTTGGGTAAGGGCAGAGGGCAGGGCCAGAAGCCAGGACCAGAAGCCAGAGACAGGGGCAGGGTCTCCTGTGTGGGGTCACAGGTAACACCAGTGAAAGAGTGGTCTGTTGAAACAGCGCAGGTCCATAAAGCAGAAACAGAGCCTAACGCCAAAGGGTGTGTGTGTCAAAGGTGTCTTTATGATGACTGTGACGAAGGCTAGAACTGGGGCTCTGATGATTTTCCTGGTCAGGTCCCGTGGTCAGTAAAAGGGTGATATAGGTGATGTGGGCGAGCTCTTTACGTGTGTCCTATTTCGTGGGCGATGGTGAAGGCTGTGGCCAGGCCGATGTCCTCGTTGATGCTGCAGCTCCTCTCTGGCTCACACATCCCTCCCACTGGTGCTAGACCTGGAACAGACAGACACACAATACTGTCACTAACATAGCCATACATGTCCATTCACATTCATGCATACAGAGATGATGCAAATGTCAAAATACATACAGTTACATGCTAACACATAACATACACAGGTAACTGACAAAATAAAGGAAACAACAACATAAAGTGTCTTACACTATATATACAAAAGTATGTGGACCCCCCTTCAAATTAGGGGATTTGGCTATTTCAGCCACACCCGTTGCTGACAGGTGTATACAAACGAGCACACAGCAGTGCAATCTCCATAGACAAACATTGGCAGTAGAATGGCCTTACTGAAGAGCTCAGTGACTCAACGTGGCACTGGCATAGGATGCCACCTTTCCAACAAGTCAGTTCGTCAAATTTCTGCCCTGCAAGAGTTGCCCCAGTCAACTGTAAGTGCTGTTATTGTGAAGTGGTGAAGTGGTAAGCCACACAAGCTCACAGAATGGAACTGCCAAGTGCTGAAGCAAGTAACGCGGAAAAATTGTTTGTCCTTGGTTGGCAACACTCACTACCGAGTTCCAAACTGCCTCTGGAAACAACGTCAGCACAAGAACTGTTCGTCAGGAGCTTCATGAAATGGGTTTCCATGGCCAAGCAGCCACACAAAAGCCTAAGATCACCATGCACAATGCCAAGCGTCGGCTGGAGTGGTGTAATGCTCGCCGCCATTGGACTCTGGAGCAGTGGAAACGCGATCTCTGGAGTGATGAATCACGCTTCACCATCTGGCAGTCCGACGGACAAATCTGGGTTTGGCGGATGCCAGGAGAATGCTACCTGCCCCAAAGCAGAGTGCCAACTGTAAAGTTTGGTGGAGGAGGAATAATGGTCTGGGGCTATTTTTCATGGTTAGGCCCCATAGTTCCAATCTTAACGCTACAGCATACAATGACATTCTAGACGATTCTGTGCTTCTAACTTTGTTGCAACAGTTTGGGAAAGGACCTTTCCTGTTTCAGCATGACAATGCTCCTGTGCACAAAGCGAGGTCCATACAGATATGGCTTGTTGAGATCGGTGTGGAAGAACTTGACTGGCCTGCACAGAGCCCTGACCTCAACCCCATTGAACACCTTTGGGATGAATTGGAACGCCGACTGTGAGCCAGGCCTAATCGCCCAACATCAGTGCCTGACCTCACTAATGCTCGTGGCTGAATGGAAGCAAGTCCCGGCAGCAATGTTCCAACATCTAGTGGAAAGCCTTCCCAGAAGAGTGGAGGCTGTTATAACAGCAAAGGGGGGGGACCAACTCCATATTAATGGCCATGATTTTGGGATGAGATGTTCAAAGAGCAGGTGTCCACATACCTTTGGTAATGTAGTGTAATAGGGCATTGTGCCACCAGAACAACTTCAATGTGCCTTGGCATTCTACAAGTGTCTGGAACTCTATTGGAGGGATGCGACACCCTTGGTGTTTCGTTGATGGTGGTGGAAAACGCTGTCTCAGGCGCCGCTCCAGAATCTCCCATAAGTGTTCAATTGGCATTTTTATATATGACCCTAAGCATGATGGGATGTTAATTACTTTATTAACTCAGGAACTACACTTGGGTGGAAGCACCTGCTTTCAATCTACTTTGTATCCCTCAGTTAATCAAGTGTTTCCTTTATTTTGGCAGTTACCTTTATATATCTATATAAACTTAACCAAAACCTAAAAACCTTGATTCTGCATCTACATGTCACTCTAAAGGCGTCAGCATGCTTTAGTTCGGCTGGCGGCTAGCTGAACTCGACTAGCCGAACAGAACGAGTGTGCTCGCATACTCCTTTAAAAGACTTTGCTTGAAAAACGAGAAAAAAACATCAATAGTATTGTTTGTCTGTTAAAAATGTCTGAATTAATCTAAGATAACTGAAGAAATCTGTCATTAACTTTGATGTTTTTGCCGAAGTGATCTTAGCTGCGTAATTTTACATCTAACTAAGATGTTCAGTGCAGTATTTTTCAATAAAACAAATGTGCATGAAAACAAAGACTTTATTGACGAATCACTGACGAAGGGGCGTAGACTTCGGCTGAAAACTTTGGCATGCCTCCAGAAAAAAATGTATGTGCCTGCACAACCAAAAAAAAACTAATCGAAGTCCAAAACGAACAAAAACGTCACTAAATGTCGTTATAATATATGCACAAACTCTACCGAACTGTTTTGTCTGGGAAGCATGTGGACGCCTTAAGACTGTGCTAGTCAGTCACGCTGGTCAGTCAGCTGCAGCAGAGATACGGTAGTTAAGTACTTAATAGTGAGGGAGTGCAAAGTGAAAATGAGGGCGGTTTTCTGAATCACATCCCCTCCCCTGGCTGCTCTAGATTATATACAGTCTGACACTGAAGCTCAGTGCTTCCCAACAAGCGGCCTGTGTGCAGTGTGTGTAACCAGGGTTAGCCCTCTCCTGGGCTGGGCGGGGGCAGGTTTGACCAGATGTCCTACCTAGGGTTCCACATGGCTTGTTCTTGTAGATGCAGATGTCGTACCTGGGAACAGCAAGGAAAATAAACCAGGCCATTTACTCAAATGAATACTCTGGCAGTCGGTGCTTCCACACCCTGACAGGCACTCACACTAAAACATACAGTACATTGAGCAAAAAGCATTCACACACGTAATCACACACACAGACTCTCTCTCTCTCTCTCTCACACACACACACACACATGCACACAGACATCCACTCTTTCTCTCCTCTCTCTTCTCTCTCTGTACTCTCTCTCTTTGTCTCTCCCTACCTCTCTCCTCTCTCCTCTCTCTCTCTCTCTCTCTCTCTCTCTCTCTCTCAGAGGCACTTATGGACACACAACAGACTTGATAAGTGACTGATACGGCCTGAACAATGGCAGGAAATAAAAGGATGGTTACTGCAGTGTCCTCTGGACATTTTCAATCCCTCTTTGATAAAAGTTTTCATATAAAGAACCTATTTTCACAGATCAAACATCCCAAGGCACTCCAAGAAAAGAGAATACAAGCGAGTAGGAACAGGGGCCCATGCATGGGCAGAGCAGCGTTTTTCAGTGAATGGTGCTCTGTTGTATCTCTCTACAGTATTGTGTTACTGCTGTTGCTGTTTTCCCCCTAAATAGAGCGCCTCACTATTTCTGAAACTATACTTTGCTTCCTTGGCCCGGCTCAGGGCTGTCAGATTCAAGGCAGCTGTACTCTGATTCCTTCTCTCTCTCTCTCTCTCTCTCTCTCTCTCTCTCTCTCTCTCTCTCACTACCTCTTTCGTTCTTTCTCCCTCCCTCTCCACAGCGTTCTCCCTCCAGATGCTCAGTTGAGCAGAACAGCCTAGGTTTCGTCACTCCAGACAGGACCAGACACAAACGCACACTTGGCAAAAATGAGAGGCCATGGGGCAAGAGAAGGAGCCAGTGAACTCAGAGGGCAGAATATGGAGTCAGTTCTTACTAAAACCCTAATCCAAAGAAGAATAAATTGAGCACAATATATTATATTTTCCAATAGACTCAATAGTGGATCGTTAAGGAATTAGGCTAGAGAGGGTTTAATTATGTGCATTGACAATGCTAGCTTGTGCCTTTGGGTACTAAGAGCAGTATTCTGTCTTATGATCTGTGCACTTATCTCGAATTCTTGCGCAAGTCTCCCATTGAGGTCAATGAATTACTTATGTGAAAGTCTGAGTTGCGCATGCTTATCTCACTGAATCCCTAAGAATGTTCCGGTTCTGTGAGTGCTGACCTGGTGATGAGCACGGCAGTGTCGTGTTGAGCGATGCCGTTGTCTGGGATGGCATTCCCGTTGCCATTCCGGTTCTGGATGGATTTCTGCCACTTACAGAAGCTGTCCAGCGACTTCCCTGCATGGTGGTTGATCTCTAGAGTCGGCTGACAGAGACAGAGAGGGAATACAAACTGAAATCAACATAATCTGGAAGTGTACAGTGAAATAATCAAATGACTGTATAATCACCTTCAGGTTTTCATAGATGTGCCACTTTTACTATCGGCAATGACCTGACAATAATTTACAAGCCAGAAGGAGTAATGAGACATACATTCCCCATGTGGACCAATAATACATTTTTACTACATAAACAGAATTTACCAGTTCAACCATAGCTGTGCAATGAGCCTAGTATTAGGCAGCCCAGCCCTCTGCCACGGGGCTATTGGACTGAGCTGATGAGGACAGGAGCTCCCTCTGCTTTACTCTCTCGCTGCCATTAGCCGCCTTGGCAGAGGGGAGGGAATGCTCTCCTGGCCACAGCTGGGTAAGGTCCGTAACACAGGAATGCCCATGGTGGTGACATAACTAGTAATTGTCTCATCCCACAATCCTTCATCTTTGGGCTCAGTGGGCTGGCTAGTCTATTTTGTTTTCCAGGGGCAGTTTTCAGCTGGAAATGACAGACCCGCTCCACTCTTCTCAGCGAGACTACTTTTGGTCTTACCCCAACCTCAACAGACCGAACAGCAAGAATAATACTAATACTACTGCTAATGATCATAACATTTATTTATTCATTTCTTTCTTTGTCAGATGACATATGCCCGGGGCAAATTACAGGGGATTATTTTCAGCTGTCTAGTATGAATCACACAGGTTGTTATTAGACTGCCACAGTGTCTTCACCGCAAAACCACTAGTCCCCCTCTAATACCATTTGAATCATCCGTACGAAGGCTTATTAGGTCCACATTACGCCAGAGAGTGTAACCCTGTCCTGGCACTCAGTTTGACCGCATGCCGTTAGCAGCACGGGGCCTGGCTGACTGGCCTGGTGGACTGGACCGGGACCAAGCACTGACATGACCTTCATGTCAATCCCCAGGCAGCAGGTGGATAGGACACCGGACCACAGTGAGGCGCGCCTGCCTGCCCGCCCGCCCCAGCTTCATATTTAGCTTTTTATTTTTATATGCACTTTTTCTAGAGCCCTTTTTTTCTAGTGTGCGTCATATCAACGACCCGAGAGGTCACCAGCAACAACAAATGCAGTCATGGCTGGGCTGCTTGGCAGGTCGCTCTCTCTCCACTGCCACAAACGGCTCCGCTTACAAGACAGTTTCCACCGAGAGCAGGGGAGGAAAGACACTTAAGCCAAGAATTTGACACAAACAAGGAGCTCATAGATGCTGGCCCGGGAAACCAAGCTGGACTGGACTGGGATGCGGAGCAGAGCAGAGGCAGGGTGGATGGATGCAGACTCCACTGAGTCCATTGAAAGGCAGAGATTTTTCCGGAATGGGTCTAGAAGAGAATACCTGGTCCTCCATGAGCAGGATGAGGCGGGTCACCACGATGTTCACTGCGTTCCCCAGGCTAGAATCCTGGAACAGTTTGGCAACCTGACCTCCAGGGAAACAAGAAAAGACCAGTCTTAAAAAGAGCTGACACATCATTCATCACTACCACTTACAACCCAAGGGAAAGACACTTGTCATTATTGACACAACTCGTGTAATTTGGGTTACTTTACAATGTGCTTCTGTAGTTTCCTCTGAATGGGCTTTTGTGACAGGATGGATGCAGAACAGTAAAATAAGGCCAACCATTCATTAAAGGCATTCCAGACATGAGTGTGTGTGTAGCCATCTGAGCGACAGGGTGTGAAGTGATATCCTGTAAAAGGAATACTACCGCAGATGTCATGACCTCAGCTACACTATCTGCAGGTGAAGACAGGAGAACCATTCAACACAGTAACAGCAATCCTAGACTCAATCCTCAACACAGACACAATAAAGTTGGACAATAGGAGATTATGGGGCTTTTTCAAAATGTTCACGACTTTTCCACCCTGCCAGTTGTAGTGATCTGACTCGATGTGAAACTTACAATATTCATGACAGCCAGGATGTACTGCTCGATGTCCCGGCGGCCGTGGTACCCCACCATCATCTTGTCGGCCACCACCAGTGTTTCTACGTAGCGCTCTCTGCTCACAGACCTCTTCAGGGGCAGCTGGCCTCGGCCGATGGGGTTGGGAGGTGTCTTCAGAGTCCTCTGCCACCAGGCCATGCCTTTACCTGGCTTCTCATCTGAGACACAGTCACACAGACAGAGATGGGGCTGATGGTACTGATAGAGGAAAGGGTACACTATCTGATAAGAGCCACTCCACAACATTTTGACTGATGGTAAGAGTGACATTAAGGTGAATGTTTTAAAACGAGGTTATTATGCCCTGTAAACTGAGACTGCTGTACAGAGTATCATAAACTATGCTGATCCAATCGTAACCTGTGAAACATGCAAGTTTAAAGGGTTCTGTTGTGCCCAGTACCCAGACAGCTCTACCTACCGATGACCCCACAGGATTGGTCCATGTACTGGTGGCGAAGAGATGACCTCTTGTAAACCACATGGGGTCGGCCCTTTCCCCTCTCCGCCCTTGTGAGGTTTTCGGCCGGGGTCAGAGGCTCGACGAGGTACTCTTCACCGCCCGCCACGATCACCCCCTGCTGGAAAAGCCAGGGGCCCTCTGAAGGTTGGTGACATGCACGGAAGTCCCTATCGCTGCTGTCTGTCAGGCCATTTACAGTAGCACTGTCTACAGCCAGCCCTATGTCACCTCACCTCCCCTCAGATACACTACACTGACACTCACACAAAACTCACACACATTCACATACAGCACATACGCACACACACATAACACACACACGCATACCGACACAACACATACACGCACACACACACACACTTTTACACTCATCATTTGCTGTTGCTACTCTGTTCTTTATTTTAATCTTATTATTATCTATCCTGATGCCTAGTCACTATACCCTGCCTTCATGTACATCTCTACTTCAAATACCTTATTATTATCTACCCTGATGCCTAGTCACTTTACCCTGCCTTCATGTACATCTCTACCTCAAATACCTTATTATTATCTATCCTGATGCCTAGTCACTATACCCTGCCTTCATGTACATATCTACCTCAAATACCTTATTATTATCTATCCTGATGCCTAGTCACTTTACCCTGCCTTCATGTACATATCTACCTCAAATACCTTATTATTATCTATCCTGATGCCTAGTCACTTTACCCTGCCTTCATGTACATATCTACCTCAAATACCTTATTATTATCTATCCTGATGCCTAGTCACTATACCCTGCCTTCATGTACATATCTACCTCAAATACCTTATTATTATCTATCCTGATGCCTAGTCACTTTACCCTGCCTTCATGTACATCTCTACTTCAAATACCTTATTATTATCTATCCTGATGCCTAGTCACTATACCCTGCCTTCATGTACATATCTACCTCAAATACCTTATAATTATCTATCCTGATGCCTAGTCACTTTACCCTGCCTTCATGTACATATCTACCTCAAATACCTTATTATTATCTATCCTGATGCCTAGTCACTATACCCTGCCTTCATGTACATATCTACCTCAAATACCTTATTATTATCTATCCTGATCCTAGTCACTATACCCTGCCTTCATGTACATATCTACCTCAAATACCTTATTATATATCCTGATGCCTAGTCACTTTACCCTGCCTTCATGTACATATCTACCTCAAATACCTTATTATTATCTGTCCTGATGCCTAGTCACTATACCCTGCCTTCATGTACATATTTACCTCAAATACCTTATTATTATCTACCCTGATGCCTAGTCACTATACCCTGCCTTCATGTACATATCTACCTCAAATGCCTTATTATTATCTATCCTGATGCCTAGTCACTTTACCCTGCCTTCATGTGCATATCTACCTCAAATACCTTAATATTATCTATCCTGATGCCTAGTCACTTTACCCTGCCTTCATGTACATATCTACCTCAAATACCTTATTATTATCTATCCTGATGCCCAGTCACTTTACCCTGGCTTCATGTACATATCTACCTGAAATACCTCGTACCTCTGCATATTGATCTGGTACTCCCTGTATATAGCTCCACATTGATCTGGTACTGGTACTCCCTGTATATAGCTCCACATTGATCTGGTACTGGTACTCCCTGTATATAGCTCCACATTGATCTGGTACTGGTACTCCCTGTATATAGCGCCACATTGATCTGGTACTGGTACTCCCTGTATATAGCTCCACATTGATCTGGTACTGGTACTCCCTGTATATAGCTCCACATTGATCTGGTACTGGTACTCCCTGTATATAACTCCACATTGATCTGGTACTGGTACTCCCTGTATATAGCTCCACATTGATCTGGTACTGGTACTCCCTGTATATAACTCCACAGTGATCTGGTACTGGTACTCCCTGTATATAGCTCCACATTGATCTGGTACTGGTACTCCCTGTATATAACTCCACAGTGATCTGGTACTGGTACTCCCTGTATATAGCTCCACATTGATCTGGTACTGGTACTCCCTGTATATAGCTCCACATTGATCTGGTACTGGTACTCCCTGTATATAACTCCACAGTGATCTGGTACTGGTACTCCCTGTATATAGCTCCACATTGATCTGGTACTGGTACTCCCTGTATATAGCTCCACATTGATCTGGTTCTGGTACTCCCTGTATATAACTCCACATTAATCTGGTACTGGTACTCCCTGTATATAACTCCACAGTGATCTGGTACTGGTACCCCCTGTATATAGCTCCACATTGATCTGGTACTGGTACTCCCTGTATATAACTCCACATTGATCTGGTACTGGTACTCCCTGTATATAACTCCACATTGATCTGGTACTGGTACTCCCTGTATGTAGCTCCACATTGATCTGGTACTGGTACTCCCTGTATATAACTCCACATTGATCTGGTACTGGTACTCCCTGTATATAACTCCACAGTGATCTGGTACTGGTACTCCCTGTATATAGCTCCACATTGATCTGGTACAGGTACTCCCTGTATATAGCTCCACATTGATCTGGTACTGGTACTCCCTGTATATAGCTCCACATTGATCTGGTACTGGTACTCCCTGTATATAACTCCACATTGATCTGGTACTGGTACTCCCTGTATATAGCTCCACATTGATCTGGTACAGGTACTCCCTGTATATAACTCCACATTGATCTGGTACTGGTACTCCCTGTATATAACTCCACATTGATCTGGTACTGGTACTCCCTGTATGTAGCTCCACATTGATCTGG
Source organism: Salmo trutta (assembly GCF_901001165.1). Classification (NCBI taxonomy): domain Eukaryota; kingdom Metazoa; phylum Chordata; class Actinopteri; order Salmoniformes; family Salmonidae; genus Salmo; species Salmo trutta. Next base: position 51,143,630 of record NC_042960.1, on the reverse strand, counting down.
TACTGGTACTCCCTGTATATAACTCCACATTGATCTGGTACTGGTACTCCCTGTATGTAACTCCATTCTTGTGTATTTTATTTTATTCCTCTAGTGTTACTATTTTTATTATACATTTTAACTCTGCGTTGTTGGGAAGGGCTCGTAAGCATGCATTTCACGGTTAGGTCTACATCCGTTGTATCTGGTGCATGTGACAAATACATTTTTACTGGATTTGATTTGAAACAGTACATACTGTAACTATCCCTGGCCTGGATGATAATTATATCAGTCTCTCATCAGCCTGGGCCTAAACAAACACAGGCTCTCACCTCTCTCCTAAACTGTTCTGTAGGTCAAATACATAGGGAGAGTGATCCTATCTGAGTGGGGATTCATGAGTCTTTCCACAGAGAGGAGATGGGGAGACGCTGAAACACTTCCTCTGATTAGATCTCTTGGCTGCAGCCTCCGAGGGTCACACTGAGTCTCTACAATAGCGGCGCACTTTCAGAGTGCACCTAATCCTGTAATGTGTTTAGTGATGCTCTCGTGGACACACAGCGGATTCCCTGCTGAATTAAGTTATGCTAGTCTGACCACAAGTAATTATGTGTGGGGTTTATTAACACTTTGTGAGCAGATTAAATCCTTGGTTGTATTTACCCCTGTTATTATGGACCCAATTAGTTATTAGCTGTAAAGACATCACAAGAATCAATGGACTAGGAGAATGCTTTCATCTGTCAAAAGGCATATTGGAATTGTATTATTTGACTGATTTCATTATATCAAAAGGGTCTGCCGTGGGCGGTGGTGCTAGCTGGCTACTGAATGGTCGAGACGTACAACTGTGAACATGCCTTAGTGATGTTATGAGTTGTGACCAGCAGTGGAAGTCTGGTGATAAGAATGGGCTTTGGTAATCCCTTGTTTACGCAGGTGCATTACTGTTCCAGGCCTAGAATAGTATGTGGCCAGACAGATGCCCTGGTCTAGTCCAGGCTCAGAGCTAACCTAGTACACTGAATCATAATGTTACACTCAGAGGAATCCTCTGGACCTCCATTAGCCCTGGGTCCCCTGAGGCCAAGGACAACAGCACAACAACACAACAGGGCAACAAGACAACAGGAAATTAGGACAACAAGACAAGAGACTATAGGACAACAGGCCAGTGGTGTTAGCAGTACTAGATGGGTCAGGTTCTTACCAGGCCGTTACAGTTGCTGAGAGCCACCATGCTGGAGTGGGGCTGACCCTGCAGGTGGCCTACATAGAGACACTGGGGGGCATAAGGGTGGCTCCAGGCCAGACGGCCCCTCCTCCAGTACTCCACACGGAACTGGTGGGACAGCAGTCCCCCCTGCAGGGTCAAGTTGAGGAAGAAGTTAGTTTTGGGGGTGGAGAGTTGGTAGTACAGCTGGGACGGGTCCTGTTGCTGGTCCTCAGCACTGCGGCGGCTCCGCCGGTAGTGGTTGGGGCTGTCTGCACCCCCATCCTCTGTGTCCAGGGTCTCGCCCTGCGGCCCCACGCGAACCGGGATGACAATTTCATACTGGCCCAGGCTGGACAGGAACGCAGCTGGACAGAGACAGAGAGAGGAGTGAGAGAGAGACAGTGCACAAAGGTCAAATTTGACATTTCAATTAAACTTCGGTAAAATATACAGTATGTGTATTATCATCGAGGCATAAAGCTCTCGAGGACAGGCCAGAGTCAGTCGTGATTGGTGAGATTCTTGAGGACTTCTCAGTCTACGCTATCCCTCCCAAGGCCAAAGGATGTCTCCATGGCAACCCTGAAATGGTATACTTCCTGTCTCCGGCTTTGCGCCCGGAGATTTATTGTCCAAACACGACGCTCCAAACACTGCACTAACAGGGGAAAGGTAAACAGTAATGAGCCCAGTTTTCTTCAAGGCCTTTTGCCTTGTTTTGTGGAGAAACAGCCCTCCCCACTGAGAGTAAACAGGCAGGGATTAGTGTCTATACCTTGCGTCTACGTGGCCAGGCCAGCATAAATAAACAGCAAGCACCATTACAGCTCCCCAGACCCCTCCAACCCCTAGACCCATTTCACATCCTTCAGCACATTCTGCAACGGCCAGTTATAGGAGCTTTGAATAACTCCCCTACACCATTTTAGACAACATACACAAATTGCCCCACATAAAAAGTAGTATTTTCATGGTATTTACACAGGAAAGCCTCATGGAGGGCTGGAGTGGACTGGGCAGCATTCAGATAAAATAGATTGTTTCAAAAGTCTACTGTACCCCCACTCTCCCCTCCTCTATCCCCCCTCCACCCCTCCGTGGTTCCACAGCTGTACAGCTGCTCCGCATGCCCTGCTTGCCTGCCTGCCTGCTTTGTTCTGTGGCTCTCTCTCTGCAGCGCAGCAGTAATCTGTCCAGACACAGCCACCTGATAAGCCTGTCTAATTAATGAGTGTGAGGCAGCTAGTGGGCTGACTTGGCTCCACCACTGTTTTCATAAGGCTGCCATACGGCTGTCAGTCCTCTCCCTATGAACTGTGCCCACATGTGCAGGGTACTTCTAAAGGGAAATATGGCTGGTACAATGGAAATGAGGGGAGCAAAGTAGTCTGTACAGTATAAGAGTACAGTAGGTCTTAGTCTGGTCTGAAGGGTCGCATGGCGTCTGATCCTCTCCCAGGTCCCCTACTGGTTCAGAGACCCAGACATCTATAGGTCATCACACAGTGTTCATGATATCACCAGACAACATTGGGCATAAAACTGATGGAAAGCTGCTCCCAGCTCTATGGCACCACAGGGCGAACCATTCCTCAGATTATTTTGATCTATTATCAAATCACCAGGAGGAAGAAACTATCATTACTTACCAATAAACACAACCAGTAAAACAGAGAGGCCCATAAAAGAGTGTTCACCTTTTATCAAATAAACTGCCATACACACTACCCAGGATTTGGTTTATTTGAGCTTTTAGAAGAAAGGAACCTTTAATTAGCCTCTTTAAAAATAGAAAAGGAAACGAGAACAGTGGCCCTTTTTACTGTAACGTTCCCAGAGAGGCTACTACCTCCCTTTCTCTTTCTCGCTCTCTCTCTCTGCACCAGATGTGCTGCAGCTGTCTCTAGATTGGGCAGAGTGGTGAGAGGCTCTCTGGTCTCTCTCTCTCCAGTCTGTCATCCATGCCTGGCTGAAAGAGTCAATCTTAGCCTCAGTCACCATAGGGCCCTGTCAGCAGTTCCTCTACTCAATGCTCATAACTCTGCTCTCAGCTCTGTCTGCCCTGTCTGTCTGTCACCATCTCTGTCTCCCTCCATGTCTCCTTGTCTGTCAGTATTTATGCCAGTCTGTGTCTGTCTGCCTGTCTATATCTGTCGGCCTGTCTGTCTGTTGGCCTGTCTATCTGCCTGTCAGCCAGTCTGTCTGTCTGTCTCTCGGCCTGTCTGTCTGTCTGTCTGTCATGGCTTGGCCTGGGACAGTTGACTGTCTGAGTTATGAGACTGTGGTGCGGCTCCTCAGACTGAGGGAAAAGTTATACACATATACAGTGCATTAGGAAAGTATTCAGATCCCTTGACTTTTTCCACATTTTGTTACATCACAGTCTTATTCTAAAAGTGATTAAATTACATGCTTTCCTCATCAATCTACACTAGAGGTCGACCGATTAATCAGCATGGCTGATTAATTAGAGTCGCTAAAAAGTTTTCATAACAATCGGTAATGGGCCTTTTTGGGCGCCGATTATGGCCGATTACATTGAAATCCACGAGGAAACTGCGTGTTACACGAGTGCAGCGTCAAAAGGACCTTGTGGCTGCAAGGAGCCAAGGTAAGTTGCTAGCTAGCATTAAACTTAACTTGTAAAAAAACAATCAATCTTCACATAATCACTAGTTAACTACATGTGGTTGATGATATTACTAGGTTAACTAGCTTGTCCTGAGTTGCATATAATCAATGCGGCGCCTGTTAATTTATCATCGAATCACAGCCTCAAAATGGAGCTCTTTGGCATCAACTCAACTCGCCGTGTTTGGAGGAGGAGGAATGCTGCCTATGACCCCAAGAACACCATCCCCACCGTCAAACATGGAGGTGGAAACATTATGCTTTGGGGGTGTTTTTCTGCTAAGGGGACAGGACAACTTCACCGCATGAAAGGGATGATGGACGGGGCCATATACCGTCAAATCTTGGGTGAGAACCTCCTTCCCTCAGCCAGGGCATTGAAAATGGGTCATGGATGGGTATTCCAGCATGACAATGACCCAAAACACACGGCCAAGGCAACAAAGGAGTGGCTCAAGAAGAAGCACATTAAGGTCCTGGAGTGGCCTAGCCAGTCTCCAGACCTTAGTCCCATAGAAAATCTGTGGAGGGAGCTGAAGGTTTGAGTTGCCAAACGTCAGCCTCGAAACCTTAATGACTTGGAGAAGATCTGCAAAGACGAGTGGGACAAAATCCCTCCTGAGATGTGTGCAAACCTGGTGGCCAACTACAAGAAACGTCTGACCTCTGTGATTGCCAACAAGGGTTTTGCCACCAAGTACTAAGTCATGTTTTGCAGAGGGGTCAAATACTTATTTCCCTCATTAAAATGCAAATCATTTTATAACATTTTTGACATGCGTTTTTCTGGATTTTTTTGTTGTTATTCTGTCTCTCACTGTTCAAATAAACCTACCATTAAAATTATAGACTGATCATTTCTTTGTCAGTGGGCAAACGTACAAAATCAGCAGGGGATCAAATACTTTTTTCCCTCACTGTAAGTGTCTTATATCGGCTGAAAGCTTAAATTCTTGTTAATATAACTGCACTGTCCAATTTACCTTTTTTATATCCTAAAAAGGTCCATATAGCATGCACGATCCATTTTGTATTTCCACTCATTCAATTTGCAAAGAAAGGAATCTGTGAAAATCTAACCCTAAATGTTGTTTCAACCAGTCAAATCACGTTCGTATGTATTCCTCGGAGATCCTAGAGCGTAACCAGACTTCACTATATCGTTAGGGGTGTAGTATATCCTATAGGACACCAAATTTGGTCAGAGAGCGACGCCTTCATGGCACGCCAATGACGCGGTCGGTTTTCACTTGATCGACTGTAATTTTGTCAAATAAGCACCAATCGGGGTCAAACAAAGCTAGCTAGATAGCCAATGAGCTGGGCTTTATGGGAGTATCTGTATCGGAAACCCTGTATCTGTCGGGAAATGTAGCTGCTAACCTTGTGCAACAGCCAGCCGTTTCCTTTTGGACAACAATTATAAGAATATGGAGAGTTATGAGGTTATGAAAACTGGTTGTTTGCAAATGTTGAACTTATAATGTGGCTACTAATACTGGAAAAGCTAAATCAAAGTCCAAGTATACAGATTTGACAATATTCTTGCAGAAAAAATGTAATATGAATGTAAATGCCTGGGTGACTTCACACTAAATGTCATGTAGTTTGCTCATACTTCAAGTTATGCATCTGAAACTTTGCACATACACTGCTGTCATCTTGTGGACACCATCGGAATTACAACCAGAGTGATGGCTAGACGTGGGACCATTCTGTTGCATTTCAAAGATGGTGGTAGAAAAAAAACGGTTGTTTTTTTCTTTGTATTTTCTTCTACCAGATCTATTGTGTTATATTCTCCGACATTCAATTCACATTTCCACTAATTTCAAGTGTTTCCTTTCCGGCGCTGACAAAGATGGCCGCCTCGCTTCGTGTTCCTAGGAAACTATGTAGTATTTAGCTTTTTTATGTGTTATGTCTTACATTGTTACCCCAGGTAATCTTAGGTTTTACTACATACAGTCGGGAGGAACTATTGGATATAAGAGCAACGTCAACTCACCAACATTACGACCAGAAATACGACTTTCCCGAAGCGGATCCTCTGTTTGGCCCACCACCCAGGACAATGGATCGGATCCCAGCCGGCGAGCCAAAACAACGGCGCTGCAGAAGAAGGGGCAGACGGAGCGGTCTTCTGGTCAGGCTCCGTAGACGGGCACATCGCGCACCACTCCCGAGCATACTACCCGCCAATGTCCAGTCTCTTGACAACAAGGTAGACGAAATCCAAGCAAGGGTAGCATTCCAGAGAGACATCCGAGACTGTAACGTTCTTTGTTTCACAGAAACATGGCTCACTCGAGACACACTATCTGAGTCGGTACAGCCACCTGGTTTCTTCACGCATCGCGCCGACAGAAACAAGCATCTCTCTGGTAAGAAGAAGGGTGGGGGTGTATGCCTTATGATTAACGAGACGTGGTGTGATCATAACAACATACAGGAACTCAAGTCATTTTGTTCACCTGACTTAGAATTCCTCACTATCAAATGCCGACCGCATTATCTACCAAGAGAATTCTCTTCGATTATAATCACAGCCGTGTATATCCCCCCCCCAAGCAGACACATCGACGGCTCTGAAAGAACTTCATTGGACTCTATGTAAACTGGAAACCACATATCCTGAGGCTGCATTTATTGTAGCTGGGGATTTTAACAAGGCTAATCTGAAAACAAGGCTCCCAAAATTCTATCAGCATATCGGTTGTGCTACCAGGGCGGGCAAAACCCTAGACCACTATTATTCTAACTTCCGTGACGCATATAAGGCCCTCCCCCACCCTCCCTTTGGAAAAGCTGACCACGACTCCATTTTGTTGCTCCCAGCCTATAGACAGAAGCTAAAACAGGAAGCTCCCGCTCTCAGGTCTGTTCAACGCTGGTCCGACCAATCGGATTCCACCTTTCAAGATTGCTTCGATCACGTGGACTGGGATATGTTCCGCATTGCTGCGAACAACAACATTGACGAATACGCTGACTCGGTGTGCGAGTTCATTAACAAGTGCATTGGTGATATCGTACCAACAGCGTCTATTAAAACATTCCCCAACCAGAAACCGTGGATTGATGGCAGCATTCGCGCAAAACTGAACGCGCGAACCACTGCTTTTAATCAGGGCAAAGCGACCGGAAACATGACCGAATATAAACAGTGTAGCTATTCCCTCCGCAAGGCAATCAAACAAGCTAAGCGTCAGTACAGAGACAAAGTGGAGTCGCAATTCAACGGCTCAGACACGAGAGGTATGTGGCAGGGTCTACAGTCAATCACGGACTACAAAAGAAAAATCAGCCCCGTCGCGGGTCACGATGCCTTGCTCCCAGACAGACTAAAAAACTTTTTTGCTCGCTTTGAAGACAATACAGTGCCACTAACACGGTCCGCTACCAAAACCTGTGGGCTCTCCTTCACTGCAGCCAACGTGAGTAAAACATTTAAATGTGTTAACCCACGCAAGGCTGCAGGCCCAGACGGCATCCCAGGCCGTGTCCTCAGTGCATGCGCAGACCAGCTGGCTGGTGTGTTTACACACATATTCAATCAGTCCTTATCCCAGTCTGCTGTCCCCACATGCTTCAAGAGGGCCACCATTGTTCCTGTTCCCAAGAAAGCTAAGGTAACTGAGCTAAATGACTACCGCCCTGTAGCACTCACTTCCGTCATCATGAAGTGCTTTGAGAGACTAGTCAAGGACCATATCACCTCCACCCTACCTGACCCCTTAGACCCACTTCAATTTGCTTACCGACCCAATAGGTCCACAGATGACGCAATCGCCATCACACTGCACACTGCCCTACCCCATCTGGACAAGAGAAATACCTATGTAAGAATGCTGTTCATCTATTACAGCTCAGCATTTAACACCATAGTACCCTCCAAACTCGTCATTAAGCTCGAGACCCTGGGTCTCGACCCTGCCCTGTGCAACTGGGTCCTGGACTTCCTGATGGGCCGACCCCAGGTGGTGAGGGTAGGTAACAACATCTCCACCCCGCTGATCCTCAACACTGGGTCCCCACAAGGGTGCGTTCTCAGCCCTCTTCTGTACTCCCTGTTCACCCACGACTGCGTGGCCATGCACGCATCCAACTCAATCATCAAGTTTGCAGACGACACTACAGTGGTAGGCTTGATTACCAACAATGACGAGACGGCCTACAGGGAGGAGGTGAGGGCTCTCGGAGTGTGGTGTCAGGAAAATAACCTTGCACTCAATGTCAACAAAACAAAAGAGATGATCGTGGACTTCAGGAAACAGCAGAGGGAGCAGCCCCCTATCTACATTGACGGGACAGGAGTGGAGAGGGGGGAGAGTTTTAACTTCCACGGCGTACACCTCACGGACAAACTGAAATGGTCCACCCACACAGACAGCGTGGTGAAGAAGGGGCAGCAGCGCCTCTTCAACCTCAGGAGGCTGAAGAAATTTGGCTTGTCACCAAAAACACTCACAAACTTTTACAGATGCACAACCGAGAGCATCCTGTCGGGCTGAATCTCCGCCTGGTACGGCAGCTGCTCCACCCATAACCGGAAGGCTCTCCAGAGGGTAGTGAGGTCTGCACAACGCATCACCGGGTGCAAACTACCTGCCCTCCAGGACACCTACACCACCCGATGTCACAGGAAAGCCAAAAAGATCATCAAGGACAGCAACCACCCGAGCCACTGCCTGTTCACCCCGCTAACATCCAGAAGGCGAGGTCAGTACAGATGCATCAAAGCTGGAACCGAGAGACTGAAAAACAGCTTCTATCTCAAGGCCATCAGACTGTTAAACAGCCATCACTAACATTGAGTGGCTGCTGCCAACATACTGACTCAACTCAAGCCACTTTAATAATGGGAAAATTGATGTAATCAATTTATCACTTGCCACTTTATATTATTTATATTAGATAATGTTTACATAACCTACATTATTCATCTCATATGTATATACTGTACGCCATACCATCTACTGCATCTTGCCATCTTGATGTAATTAGATGTATCACTAGCCACTTTAAACAATGCCACTTTATATAATGTTTTCATAACATACATTACTCATCTCATATGTATATACTGTACTCGATACCATCTACTGCATCTTGCCATCCTGATGTAATGTATCACTAGCCACCTTAAACAATGCTGCTTTATATGTTTTCATACCCTACAATATTCATCTCATATGTATATACTGTACTCCATACCATCTATTACATCTTGTCTATGCCGTTCGGCCATCACTCATTTATATATTTTTATGTACATATTCGTATTCATTCCTTTACACTTGTGTGTATAAGGTAGTTGTTGTGGAATTGGTAGATTACTTGTTAGATATTACTGCATGGTCGGAACTAGAAGCACAAGCATTTCGCTACACTTGCATTAACACCTGCTAACCATGTGTATGTGACAAATACATTTGATAAAGATAAATGGTACCAAGAATATGCATATCCTTGCTTCAGGGCCTGAGCTACAGGCAAACAAAAGCACATTCGCAAAAAAAATCGCAAAAAAAGCACACTCGTTTCACAAATGTCCCTAACCATAAACATCAATACCTTTCTTAAAATGAATACACAGAAGTATATTTTTTTAAACATGAATATTTAGTTAAAAGAAATTCATGTTAGCAGGCAATATTAACTAAGGGAATTGTGTCACTTCTCTTGTGTTCAGTACAAGCAGAGTCAGGGTATAAACAACAGTTTGGGCCCGCCTGGTTCGTTGCGAACTGTGTGAAGATCGTAATTAATTTGCCAGAATTTTACATAATTATGACATAACATTGAAGGTTGTGCAATGTAACAGCAATATTTAGACTTAGGGTTGCCACCCATTCGATAAAATACGGAACGGTTCCGTATTTCACTGAAAGAATAAACGTTTTGTTTTCTAAATGATAGTTTCCAGATTTGACCTTATTAATGACCAAAGGCTCGTATTTCTGTGTTTATTATATTATAATTAAGTCTATGATTTGATATTTGATAGAGCAGTCTGACTGAGCGGTGGTAGGCAGCAGCAGGCTCATAAGCATTCATTCAAACAGCACTTTACTGCGTTTTGCCGGCAGCTCTTAGCAATTCTAGAAGCACAGCGCTGTTTATGACTTCAAGCCTATCAACTCCTGAGATTAGGCTGGCAATACTAAAGTGCCTATAAGAACATCCAATAGTCAAAGGTATATGAAAAACAAATGGTATAGAGAGAAATAGTCGACACGTCATAATTCCTATAATAACTACAACCTAAATCTTCTTAACTGGGAATATTGAATAACTGGGAATATTGAACCACCAGCTTACATATGTTCACATGTTCTGAGCAAGGAACTTAAACGTTAGCTTTTTTACATGGCACATATTGCACTTTTACTTTCTTCTCCAACACTGTGTTTTTGCATTATTTAAACCAAACTGAACATGTTTCATTATTTATTTGAGGCTAAATAGATTTTATTTATGTATTATATTAAGTTAAAATAAAAGTGTTCATTGTTCATTCAGTATTGTTGTAATTGTCATTATTACAAATATATATATAAAAATTGGCCGATTAATCGGTATCAGCTTTTTTTGGCCCTCCAATAATTGGTATCGGTATCGGCATTGAAAAATCATAATCGGTCAACCTCTAATCTACACACAATACCCCATAATGACAAAGTGAAAACAGGTTTTTAGACATTTTAGCAAATGTATTAAAAATATGAAACAAAAATACCTTATTTATACAAGTATTCAGACCTTTTGCTATGAGACACAAAATTGAGCTCAGGTGCATTCTGTTTCCATTGATCATCCATGTGAAGTTTCTACAACTTGATTGGAGTCCACCTGTGGTAAATTCAATTGATTGGACATGATTTGGAAAGGCACACACCTGTCTATATTAGGTCCCACAGTTGACAGTGCATGTTAGAGCAAAAACCAAGCCATGAGGTCGAAGTAATTGTCCGTAGGTCTCCGACACAGGATTATGTCAAGGCACAGATCTGGGGAAGGGTACCAAAAAATGTCTGCAGCATTGAATGTCCCCAAGAACACACTGGCCTCCATCATCAAGACTCTTCCTAGAGCTGGCACGCCCAGCCAATCTGAGCAATCGGGGGAGAATGGCCTTGGTCAGGGAGGTGACCAATAACCCGATGGTCACTCTGACAGAGCTCCAGCGTTCCTCTGTGGAGATGGGAGAACCTTCCAGAAGGACAACCATCTCTGCAGCACTCCACCAATCAGGCCTTTATGGTAGAGTGGCCAGACGGAAGCCACTCCTCAGTAAAAGGCACATGACAGCCCACTTGGAGTTTGCCAAAAGGCACCTAAAGGACTCTCAGACCATGAGAAACAAGATTCTGTGGTCTGATGAAACCAATATTGAACTCTTTGGCCTGAATGCCAAGCGTCACCTGGCATCATCCTTATGGTGAAGCATGGTGGTAGCATCATGCTGTGGCGAAGTTTTTCAGCGGCAGGGAGACTAGCCAGGATCGAGGGAAAGATGAACAGAGAAAAGTACAGAGAGATCCTTGATGAAAACCTACTCAAGGGCGGTCAGACTGGGGTGAAGGGTCAACTTCCAACAGGACAACGACCCTAAGCACACAGCCAAGAAAATGCAGGAGTGTCTTCGGGACAAGTCTCTGAATGTGGTTGAGTGGCCCAGCCAGTGTCCGAACTTGAACCCGATCGAACATCTCTGGAGAGACCTGAAAACAGCTGTGCAGCGATGCTCCTCATCCAACCTGACAGAGCTTGAGAGGATCTGCAGAGAAGAATGGGAGAAACTCCCCAATTACAGGTGTACCCAAGAAGACTCGTGGCTGTAATCGCTGCCAAAGGTGCTTCAACAAAGTATTGAGTAAAGAGTCTGAATATTTATGTAATGTGATATTTTATTTTTTATTTTTATGTGCAAAAATGTCTAAAAAACTGTTTTTGCTTTGTCATTATGGGGTATTGTGTGTAAATTGATGAGGGGGGGAACAATTTAATCTGTTTTTAAAAAAGGCTGTAGCATAACAAAATGTGGAAAAAGTCAAGGGGTCTGAATACTTTCCGAATGCACTGTACATACAGTACCAGTCAAAAGTTTGGACACACCTACTCATTCAAGGGTTTTTCTTTATTTTTAACATTTTCTACATTGTAGAATAATAGTGAAGACATCAAAACTATGAAGTAACACATATGGAATCATGTAGTAACCAAAAAAGTGTTAAACAAATCAAATATATTTTATATTTGAGATTCTTCAAAGTAGCCACCCTTTGCCTTGATGACAGTTTGCACATTCTTGCCATTATCTCAACCAGCTTCATGAGGTAGTCGCCTGGAATGCATTTCAATTAACAGGTGTGCCTTGTTAAAAGTTAATTTGTGGAATTTCTATCCTTTTTAATGCGTTTGAGCCAATTAGTTGTATGGTGACAAGGTAGGGGTGGTATACAGAAGATAGCCCTATTTGGTAAAAGACCAAGTCCATATTATGGCAAGAACAGCTCAAATAAGCAAAGAGAAATGACAGCCCATCATTACTTTATTAAGACATGAAAGTCAGTCAATACGGAAAATTTGAAGAACTTTTGAAGTTTCTTCAAGCGCAGTCGCAAAAACCATCAAGCGCTATGATGAAACTGGCTCTCATGAGGACCGCCACAGGAAAGGAAGACCCAGTGTTACCTCTGCTACAGAGGTTCATTAGAGTTAACAGCACCTCAGATTGCAGACCAATTAAATGCCTCACAGAGTTCAAGTAACAGACACATCTCAACATCAACTGTTCAGAGGACATTGCGTGAATCAGACCTTCATGGTCGAATTGCTGCAAATAAACCACTACTAAAGGACACCAATAGAAGAAGAGACTTGCTTGGGCCAAGAAACACGAGCAATGGACTTAGACCGGTGGAAATCTGTCCTTTGGTCTGATGAGTCCAAATTTGAGATTTTTGGTTCCAACCGCTGTGTCTTAGTGAGACGCAGAGTAGGTGAACGGATGATCTCCACATGTGTGGTTCCCACCGTGAAGCATGGAGGCAGAGGTGTGATGGTGCTTTGCTGGTGACACTATCTGTGATTTATTTAGAATTCAAGGCACACTTAACCAGAATCGCTACCACAGCATTCTGCAGCGATACGCCATCCCATCTGGTTTGCGCTAGTGAGACTATCATTTGTTTTTCAATAGGACAATGACCCTCCACACCTCCAGTCTGTGTAAGGGCTATTTTACCAAGAAGGAGAGTGATGGAGTGCTGCATCAGATGACCTGGCCTCCACAATCCCCCGACCTCAACCCAATTGAGATGGTTTGGGATTAGTTGGACCGCAGAGTGAAGGAAAAGCAGCCAACAAGTGCTAAGCATATGTGGGAACTTCTTCAAGACTGTTGGAAAAGCATTCCAGGTGAAGCTGGTTGAGAGAATGCCAAGAGTGTGCAAAGCTGTCATCAAGGGAAAGGGTGGCTACTTAGATGAATCTAAAATCTAAAATATATTTTGATGTGTTTAACACTTTTGTGGTTACTACATGATTCCATATATTTTATTTCATAGTTTTGATGTCTTCACTATTATTCTACAATGTAGAAAATAGTAAAAATAAAGCAAAACCCTTGTGTCCAAACTTTTTACTGGTACTGTATGCATTTCATGAAATGGTTTAATAACCCTGAACTAAATGACTTAATGCCACTACCACGATGGCTTACCTCATTATTCACTTATTTCAAGGGAAAAGGGAGAGAATATTTTTTCTAAAATAAAACAATTCTCCAACTACGCCATGTCTGCATATTTGTCCTCTCTGTCTTTTAAATAAACACAAAGACACTGGCCAAATATACTCTGCAACTTGTCTAGAACTGCAGCAGCAAATATAGGCAGATTTCATGCCCTCAGCAAATTTCCCATTTTCTAATTCTGTTTTTGTTGAAGATTTTAATCTAGAATGACTTAAAGGGTTTACCATTCTGTGAGATAACAACTTACACTTGGCCAGGAGTCAATATCCATTGTGGGAGACATGACTAGCGTGGAGGAATCTAACAGTGGCGCTGTAATGTATAAGGCCAGACGTACTGCAATTGAATTTCAAACCATTAACAAATTAAGCTATGACCAACTTGTTGCATTTTCCAGTGAATAGTTGTGATAAATGCTAGCTAATAAAAAAAATATTACCGTCAATCATCAATAGAGCTGGTTTCATTTTTGGGTTAGAAAAGTGTCCAACTGGCCTCCCGAGTGGCGCAGTGGTCTAAGGCACTGCATCGCAGTGCTTGAGGCATCACTACAGACCCAGGTTTGATCCCAGGCTGTGTCACAACCGTCCGTGACCGGGTGTCCCATAGGGCGGCACACAATTGGCCCAGCGTCGTCCGGGTCGGGGGGGGGGGGGGCTTTACTTGGCTCATCGCACTCTAGCGACTCCTTGTGGCGGGCCAGGTGCCTGCAGGCTGACTGAGCTCGTCAGTTGAACGGTGTTTCCTCTGACACATTGGTGCAGCTGGCTTCCGGGTTAAGCTGGCGGGTGTTAAGAAGCGTGGTTTGGCGGGTCATGTTTCGGAGGACACATGATTCGACCTTCGCCTCTCCTGAACCCTTTGGGGAGTTGCAGTGATGAAACAAGATCATAATTGGATTGCAATTGGATATCACAAAATTGAGGAGAAAAAGGGGGTAAAATACAACAACAACAAAAATTACACAAAAAAGTGTCCTTCTAGAGCTTAGTTTAAACAGAGAACCTAAATGAATGGGCCTGTGGTGGTTTTTAAGGAAGCAGTGTGGCAGACAATTGGAAACATGACGTACAGGGTGCAGAGGTTAAGCATAGGAAATACACAATCAGTGCCTTGTTCTGCATGACAAGCCATGGACACTCTGGGTATTTACGTCCAAGCCTAAATGGGATTGGCCTGGCTGAGGAGTGGTGGGGTTGGGGTTAGGGGGTTGGCACATGGCTCTCTGTCTCTGGAGTTGATTTGTGAGAGCAGGGTTCAAGTTTAGCAGGGCCACTGCCCTGGTGTGGGGGTCAGGTTAGAAGACGCCCTCCCCACTGTATGGAACAGCTCATTGAATTGGTCCTTTACCTGTTTGAGTGAGGCACCAGGGCTGGAAATGTTGAAGCACTTTCACAGTTCAGGATAGGGAATAATACAATATGATAGTAATAATAGCATACTGCAATCATACTGTATATTCAGAATAAACATTTACACATTTAAACATGTCCATTTATGTCAAACAGAAGAGAAGAAAATAGTCGACCTGATCTCTGCTCACCTTGTGACTGGGTGAACTTTTCAGCAGTCTGACTTTCTGCGACCTCGGTGGCAACCATGACGATGATGACAACAATGCAGGCCAAGGTCCTCCATAGCATTTCCATGGTTACTACAGCAAGCTTCAGTGCGGTCCCCAGGCCTCTGTCCCAACATGTCTTCTGCCCTCTGATGCCCCTCGCTCACCAATGGGACGCAGTGCACTCAAGGGCCATGGCAGCAGGATAGACCTCTAGAGACTGGACTGGAGAGCTCTGGACACACAGCCTCTCAGCTTCCGTCTCTCTGGTTGAACCACGGTCAGGAGAAGATTCTGATAGAGAGACTGTCTCTGAGCACAGCAGCAGCAACAGCGGACTCTATAATGTACTGTGGCCTCCCTGTGGAAGAGAAACAGGTTAGTGTGAGGGGAGAGTGGGGAGGGAGAGAGAGAGAGCATGAGATCCACCTGACCCAAATGGTCCCCCTCTGACAACACAAATATATCTAGTCTGTAGTCAGTGCCTCATAAACAGCCATCTCCCACTGCGTCTTCAGCTAATCAATCATTCCTCCTGTCACAGGAAAACTGTGGCTGACAATCTGACGACTAGGGTTTGCAAGTCTCGACCTGGGGGCCCCTGTGTCTATTTTAGTGGTCTGAAAGGAGTTAAAGCAGAAAGGAAGACATTGATCTTTTAAAACGCTGTGCTTAGGCTGAGCAGGGTTGGAAGTGGGTGCTATGTCAATCGCTGTGGAGGAAAATGACACAATTTGAGAGAAGCAGCGGGTTTCTTCCACACTCACTCTGGGCCTAATGTGGCCTGGCCCCATTACAGGATAGAGCCAGACACACAGCGAGAATAGGCCATTAGCCACAGATCAGGCTTTTGTTGGGAGATCAAAAATGGCCTTTGAAAAGCAACATTGGTTATTATTACATTAAAACACTGAAGATGTCCTTTTCCCCATCGCACTTTGAAGTGTACAGAGGAGTTAAAAGCCTGGATGAAGAGGAGTCCTATTTACAGTAACATTGTGACTTTTGTTCCTAAGCCTCTTGGCAATGTCACTGAGAGGTCCAAACCCAATCTTTGATACCGTTCCCTGCCACACTGCCCACCTCCCTCCCTCCATTCCCCCTCTATTGCTCTCTCAGTGTGTCTGAGTAAAGAACAGAGAGCAGAGACACTGGCTCAGATAGGATGGCTGGCGGCAAACCAACTGTAGGCAAAGGTAATCGGAAGCAGATGGGAAATGATTTGGCGACGAGCGTGAGGGAACAAGTTGCTTGCCTCCTGACAAAAAAATTACTAACAGGGAGTTCAAAGCTCAAGGGGCTGAAAGAGAGATGGGAGAGAGTGTGCTGTTCAGTCCAGCTGGGAGGGCCATTCTTGAATACTAACACACTGGTTATGAATATGTGTAGGTGTGTGTTTGTATTTGGATGTGTAGGTGTGTATTTGTATTTGTGTGTGTGTGTGTATGTGTATATGTGTTTGGAAGCCCTCACAAGGATAGTAAAACAAGGAAAGTGGGGACATTTCGCCGGTCCCCACATGAAAAAAAGCTACTTTAGGGTTAGGTGTTAGGGTTAGGAGTTAGGGGTTAGGTTAAGGGTTAGGTTTAGGGTTAGGGAAAATATGATTTTGAATGAGAATGAATTGTTTGGTCCCCACAAGGATAGTAAAAAAAAGTGTGTGTGTGTGAGAGAGAGAGGGGGCAGTCCCCCCCCCCCGACACAGAGAGGTAAGTGCGATAGATGTAGGCTTAATGTGCCTCTGGTTCCCTGGGTCCCAGTGTTGCAGTGCAGCAGTTCATGGTATAATACAGTCCTAAAACACTAAGGGGGCTTTGTGTTCCAACTTAAATGTGGAGCAACTGTAAACCCCTCTCCTCTCTCCATCTCCACAGCCCTCCCTCCCTCCCTCTCTTCACCCCCTTCCGAACCCCTCCCTCCAGGCTTCTTTCAGTAATTTCCTGCTAGGCCAAACTCTCTTTTATTTCCATTACATCTTGTTGGAGTCTAATTTTATTGTGGGGTTATTACACTTGCAGAAATATACCAAATGTGTTCATTAAACTATTTCTCATCTTGTTTACTTAATCGGACCCCCTATGATTGCCTTTGTGTTTTTAAACAAGGCTACTTAAAAGCTTTACTGACTGTCTTCAAGTTCTCCCTACACTAACTAAATCCTTGCTCAGTTAGGAAACATAACAAACATTTGGTTGAATGGGGATTTTCACAATCTCTTGAAAGTGATTTTGTCATTTGTCTTTGGGGGTCTGTTTTGCAACAGTTTTCCTTTCAGAAAGATAATATTGATGTGTTAAGCTTTTCAACATATCTACTGCATTGGAAAAGGCAGTGAAAAGTATGTTTTTGCAGACTATCTATAGTGATGCTGCCAGGAAGCGTCCAGACAGAATTGAAAATACTAAACAAACACATATGACTCGCTCAATGTAAAGGCTCTCTAAGAAATGCAGATGCTAAATGTCCCCTGCTCAGCTCTTAACACCACCCTCACTGTGCTCCTCTGAAGAAACAACTATGATTGTCCACTCCCCCTCTCTCTCCTTTCTGATATCAGACTGACTCTTCACTCCCTCATATTATGTCATTTCTGAGTTATATTCAAGTAGGGGAGAGTGTGGCCTCTTCACTATACTGTAAACACATCAACACTAAGTGAAAGCTGGGAACTCATGCAACACATAGCCCAGATACTTGTATCCCCCTGACAGCAGTCATTCCCTCAGAAGTGGCTTTGAAAAGCAAGCTCAATTCAAATGACTCCTCCATGTTAAGCCTTCCACAACAAACAACAGATGAGGTGATACAAATAATAGGGAGAATAAAGCAAGGGATCTCAGTCTAAACACTAGTGGCATTCCTCGTTCCAAAAAAAACAATCTGGAGATGAAAAGGGTGAACATAAACAATTAGGCTTGTCAGACAGCCAAGGATGCGCACTCTGAAAATGAGCCATGGTCTAAGACAATATTTTCTGAGAGCTGGCTTCAGGTGGGCTGAGTCAGTCAGCAACTCTAGACCGTACAGAAGAGAGGCAGTTTAAGCCTTGAGTTCTTGAGTTTCATATTTCTCATGCTACATACTCACAGACAAAGACAGACTACAGATTTGTCCATTCTCCTCAGCCAGTTGAGAGAGACCTAGGTACCTCACATGCAGATCAAACACTGGGCAGCCCTACCATGGTGAAGCTGCTGGATGTGAAAGGCATTTACAATATGACCAAAACATCAATACGTTTTGTGACACAAATCCTTTCCATACATTTTTTGTTAATTTAACCAAGCAACACCAACATTGGATTTTGTTACAAAAGAGGCCACAAGCCTAATGTCAGCACTAGTTCACTTCTGGGTCAGTGTCATAAATCTGATCATTGGCTGAGGAAGAGGAGCACTATGGGGGGGGGGGGGGTATCTGTATGGACTGCTTGTACCAGATATACAACTCTGTGTTCAATGTTCAATGAATCCCTATGCAACTCCTTCAAGGTACTTGATTTGTGTTTTTTTTGTAAAATATTCGTTTGAGGTGTGTGTGTACGAGAGAGAGACAGAGAGAGTGACAGACAGATATCACCCAAACACACAAATATTCATCAAACACATTTAAACAGTGCAGTAGTTTACTGATGTCTTGAAGAATCCACTTCTGCCTATTCTTTCTCCAACTCTTGCAGGAGCATTGCTTGCTCCTTCGCCAGTCAGAAATCCTCATAAGACTATGGGCATGTGCCATTTGACACTACATGCTGCTGCTCCCAGGCATCAGACAAGCACCGTCTCTCATCGCCCACGACCTATGGGTTCAGCTTTTCAAATAACAGTATCCATTTCACTCAACTATATGGGGAAAGTGTTTTGGATCCATGACAGTTTCTTCATTAACCTTAACGAAATTAAACAAAGAAATACCACCGACAATGGTGTTAATATACAATTCAAAATATTCTACTTTACTGAGAAATCAACCCCATCCCAAAATATCATGGTCTGACTCTACCTGATAATTCCATGGTCCTTTTCGAGTTGTGAAAAATTACTGTAAATAGCTGTAAAATCGATATGGAAGACTTCTAAAGAAGTCGTCAAGCATTTTTGCGGAATGGACTGTGCTCTCATAGTACAGCCTACAGAGAAGTTCACACTAGGTTTACAAAAGATGCGTTTAAAATAAGTTTTAAAATGAGAGTCCAGTACCTTTTTCTTATCCCTGTCCAGGTTCACTATGGTTGCCTCTCAGGGTTTCCGATGTCTTTCTCCTGTTCTCCTTTAAGACGTGTCAGTTGCCTTGAAAAGTTATGTCTGTATTGAGCCGAGGATCGTAGATGAGTGGACCTCTCCTGCTCCCAGGGTCCCACTGCCACAGCGACGCGGTGGATGCCTGCTCGTTCGCTCGCTCTCACTGCTGCGTACTAGACCAGGAAGTGAAAATGGTAATGGTAGCGTCCGTACGCACGGAGGAGCTACACCAAAGATTTTTGGCTACAGAAAACAGAGGGGGCCCAATGTGATGTTTATAACACAACTACAACCAAACTTATGCAACAACATATAAAGACATACATTTTGTTCCAATGGACGTTTACAATATGATATTTCGATGAAAAAGTTCAGCTATACATCATGCTTGCAAGAAAAGCGACTTCCAAAATAACCTGGTTTAAGAGACGGGAGAGGCTGCAACATCTGGTTCTTATGGGGATTCTAATCAAAATAAACGTTTTATCAACGACAATGTTATTTTGAGAAGCCAAATTCATTTTGTGAAAAACGTTTCTATAATGTGTAGGATTTCCTACTTTCAGATTTTCGAACTCACTTCTTCGTTTTCACTGGTGCAGTTTGCTATAGAACATTCACAGATTAAACACTGCAAAAACTCCGATTAGCTAGATAAAAGGAGATGTTTTAATCGGAGTACTCATCAATTATGACTTTACCCAAAATAGGCCTATGGCATTTACATGACTAATGCTGGCATACATGTAACCCAGAATGGGGTTGCACTGTCAGGTCTGGTGTGGAGATGTTGCTGTAGTAGGTTCTATATGACCTAGTTGTACCCGTGTGTTATTAGTTATAATAAGATGACAGTGTAGTTACCTGAATAGTTAAAGTAGAAGTTCACTTTATTTTAACCAAATCTCTATTTTCAATGTACATTTATCTGCAATGCATATTTGATCTGCAATGTCAGAAAAAATATGAAAAATATCTCAATTGTAAATGTATCCGCAATGTAAATTTATCTGCAATGTTATATTCCATTTCACTGCACAGCTGGTAGGGGAAACCGTTTGATTTGCACAGAATGGATCATAGCATTACGGATAAAGTCAGAGTGACACAATTTCATGTGTACAACATCTAAAGACCTGCATCACTATACTGGTTGCGTTGTCGTTTCTAAAAGGAAGTATTTGGGTGTTTTTGGAGCCTTTGTTCATGTTTTTCTGTGCCCCTATAACTTCTGAAGAAGCATGAGGAAGTATATCACTGGTAGGGTAAGTTTCTCAAAAACAATTAAGATCACAAAGATCTAGGCACTTCTATAATAATGCCATTAACATCGAAAATAGAGATTTGGTTTAAATATAGTGAACGTCTCCTTTAATCCAGACGGCCCTCCGTAGTTGATTTTAAGCATGGCCTTCTTTAAACTTTTTTTGTAAGGTACGGTAGACAATGCATTGGCCCTGTTTTGAAATGTGGCCTCCAACATACAGTGCATTCAGAAAGCATTCAGACCCCTTTACATTTTCCACATTTTCCCTTATCAATCTACACACAATACCACATAATGACAAAGCGAAAACAAGGTTTTTAGAAATTTTTGCAAATGTATTAAAAATATAAAACAGAAATACCTTATTTACATAAGTATTTAGACCTTTTGCTATGAGACTTGAAATTGAGCTCAGGTGCATCCTGTTTCCATTGATCATCCTTGAGATGTTTCTACAACTTGAAACGTAGTAAATTCAATTGACTGGACATGATTTGGAAAGGCACACACCTGTCTATATAAGGTCCCACAGTTGACAGTGCATGTCAGAGCAAAAACCAAGTCATGAGGTCGAAGGAATTTTTAAAATTGTATTTATTTATTTCACCTTTATTTAACCAGGTAGGCCAGTTGAGAACAAGTTCTCATTTACAACTGCTACCTGGCCAAGATAAAGCAAAGCAGTGCGACACAAACAACACAGAGTTACACGTGGGATAAACAAAGGTACAGTCAATAACACAATAGAAAAATCTAGATACAGTGTGTGCAAAGTAAGATTAGGAAGTAAGGCAAGAAATAGGCCATAGTGGCGAAATAATTACAATTTAGCAATTAAACAATGGAGTGATAGATGTGCAGATGATGAATGTGCAAGTAGAGATACTGGGGTGCAAAGGAGCAAAACAATAAATAACAATATGGGGATGAGGTAGTTGGGTGGGCTATTTACAGATGGGCTGTGTACAGATAAGCTGCTCTGACATCTGATGCTTAAAGTTAGTGAGAGAGATATAAGACTCCAGCTTCAGTGATTTTTGC
Source organism: Salmo trutta (assembly GCF_901001165.1). NCBI lineage: Eukaryota > Metazoa > Chordata > Actinopteri > Salmoniformes > Salmonidae > Salmo > Salmo trutta. The sequence goes on along the minus strand of NC_042960.1, from coordinate 51,121,925 downwards.
AATTATTTCCAGTCATTGGCAGCAGAGAACTGGAAGGAAAGGTGGCCAAAGGGGAGTTGGCTTTGGGGATGACCAGTGAAATATAACTGCTACGGGTGGGTGCTGCTATGGTGACCAGTGAGCTGAGATAAGGCGGGGCTTTACCTAGCAAAGACTTATAGATGACCTGGAGCCAGTGGGTTTGGCGACGAATATGAAGCGAGGGCCAGCCAACGAGAGCATACAGGTCACAGTGGTGGGTAGTATATGGGTCTTTGGTGAAGAAACGGATGGCACTATGATAGACTACATCGAATTTGCTGAGTAGAGTGTTGGAGGCTAATTTGTAAATGACATCGCCGAAGTCAAGGATCGGTAGGATAGTCAGTTTTACGAGGGTATGTTTGGCAGCATGAGTGAAGGATGCTTTGTTGTGGAATAGGAAGCCGATTCTAGATTTAATTTTTGATTGGAGATGCTTAATGTGAGTCTGGAAGGAGAGTTTACAGTCTAACCAGATACCTAGGTATTTGTAGTTGTCCACATATTCTAGGTCAGAACCGTCCAGAGTAGTGATGCTGGACGGGCGGGCAGGAGCAGGCAGCAATCGGTTGAAGAGCATGCATTTAGTTTGACTTGCATTTAAGAGCAGTTGGAGGCCATGGAAGGAGTGTTGTATGGCATTGAAGCTCATCTGCAGGTTTGTTAACACAGTGTCCAAAGAAGGGCCAGAAGTATACAGAATGGTGTTGTCTGCGTAGAGGTGGATCAGAGACTCACCAGCAGTAGAGCTCCAAGAGCTCCAAGAAAGGATTGTGTCGGGGCACAGATCTGGGGAAGGGTAGCAAAACATTTCAGGCTGCATTGAAGATCCCCAAGAACACAGTGGCCTCCATCATTCTTAAATGGAAGATGTTTGGAACCACCAAGACTCTTCCTGGAGCTGGCCGCCCGGCCAAACTGAGCAATCCTGGGCCTTGGTCAGGGAGGTGACCAGGAACCCGATGGTCACTCTGACAGAGCACCAGAGTTCCTCTGTGGAGATGGGAGAACCTTCCAGATGGACAACCATCTTAGCAGCACTCCACCAATCAGGCCATTATTCTAGAGTGGCCAGAAGGAAGCCACTCCTCAGTAAAAGGCACATGACAACCCGGTTGGATTTTGCCAAAAGGCACCTAAAGGACTCTCAGACCATGAGAAACAAGATTCTGTGGTCTGATGAAACCAAGATTGAACTCTTTGGCCTGAATGCCAAGCATCACATCTGGAGGAAACCTGGCACCAGCCCTACGGTGAAGCATGGTGGTGGCAGCATCATGTTGTGGGGATGTTTTTCAGCAGCAGGGACTGGAAGACTAGTCAGGATTGAGGGAAAGATGAACGGTGCAAAGTACAGAGAGATCCTTGATAAAAACCTGCTCAGGACCTCAGACTGGGGTGAAGGTTCACCTTCCAACAGGACAACGACACTAAGCACACAGCCAAGACAATGCAGGAGTGGCTTCGGGACAAGTCTCTGAATGTCCTTGAGTGGCCCAGCCAGAGCCCGGACTTGAACCCGATCTAAAATCTTTGGAGAGAACTGAAAATAGCTGTGCAGTGACGCTCCCCATCCAACCTGACAGAGCTGGAGAGGATCTGCAGAGAAGAATGGGAGAAACTCCCCAATTGCAGGTGTACCCAAGAAGACCAGTGGCTGTAATCGCTGCCAAAGGTTCTTCAACAAAGTATTGAGTAAAGGGTCTGAAAACTTACGTAATGTGATATTTTATTTTTAGGTGCAAAAATGTCTAAAAAACTGTTTTTGCTTTGTCATTATGGGGTATTATTAACAAATTAATCAATTTTAGAACAAGGCTGTAACGTTAACAAAATGTGGAAAAAGTCAAGGGGTCTGAAAACTTTCCGAATGCACTGGATTTGAATGTTCCATCTAACCATTAAAACCTCCGTCATAGCCTCACTGCTGGAGGGTCGTGGTGGCAGGCTACAGGTGGAGACAGAAGACTGGGGCTGCTGTTTCAGATGGCTGTATAGAGAACTGCTGTCACTTCATGTAGCTGAGGTAAGGAAGTAGGTTAGTTTCTCTGTGAAGATTCCAGGACTGTATCGATCAACCGACATAGTTTTCCTGCACCCTCACACTATCACTGATGCCTCTGCTCTGTCACCAGACTCAGCTACTCTCTCTCTGAGGCCAACCTGTCTAGCTCTGACTTCTCTTCCCTTGGTTCCAGTCAAATAGTTTATGGTGAGTGCATCTTAAGTCAGTCCTGTGTTTTTTATATACTTATTTGCAATGGAGTAAATAGGATTATATTGATATATTTATATAACAAGGCTTTTGTCTTTCGGAGATGGAAAAAATCTTAAATTGAAATGCTATTACTTTTAATCTACTTCGAAATATACTAATACAATATTTTAGACTGAATTTATATCAATGATATATATAAAAGACTGTTCTGGAAATGTTTGTTCCCTTTTAACCAGTGCCTTGAACACATTTAAGTGTTAATACGTTTCTATTAGCAGAGTTTATGCTGTAACAAATGCAAAATGTCTTTACCACAGTGTGGCAAAGACATTCTCGCTGTGGCTTCAAAAGTAGAGATTATATTTATAAATAGTTGTTTTCATTGTGTATATGAATAGAAAGCCTAAAGGGGGTACGGTTTTTAAGCGGACACACCCAAGTGTTCTATGTGTGTTGTTTATTGCTTGTAACTTTCTTTTTGAATTATAGATTCTATTTTGAGACTTGTTGGCACATGTAATCACATAATTATTACAAAATAGATTACCAATACTGTGCTTTGTATGAAAATAAGGTGCTGTCTTTTTATATTATTTTTAAGAGACTCATTCTCGTCTAGATGACAGAACAACCTTCTGTGACATTTACGGACCTACTGGAATCCAGTTCAACCAATGCAATGGAATATCTATAAAATACAACATGATTTGCCTGTTGAGATAAGTCCCTGGCTTAAACATGACTGGCTAAACTAGTGTCCTGAGGATCTGAGGACTTCTGGGCCCATGTGTAGCTCAACTCTTTACAGAGATGCCACAACCCAGATCACTGAGACTGATGTGTTGTCGTTCCAGGGAAAGAGTTATGGCTTACAAATACTTAATTATACTCTTAGGTTTGGTCTTAAGATCGACTGGCTAAATATAGTTGGATGAGGGGCCACTGTCAGAAACCCAACAAGGCAACAGTAAGCACTTTGCATGTTCATAAAACAAAAGCAGGAAACGAAATTCAAAAAGCTTGATTTGAAATTGACAATAATCTTCTACGTAGGCCCATAGGAAAAATATACGCATTGGAGTCTCTTCGATTTTCCATTGACGTAAGCAATTTATAAGGTAGCAGTCTGGCCCACTGACTTCATTTGTAAATTAACCTCTTACTAGAGACCTCCCATCATTTGAATGTAGACCTACGCTTGATGTTTGTAGGCCTATTTGTGTGGTTGTTTCTACAAAACTCTGAAGGCGTTATTAAGCAACATGGTGTGGTTTATCTGTTCTAGAGGCCTAGAATTCTAACAATATAAAGAATTTCTGCATTGAACACGTGTATATATTTGGACATGTTCTGATAAGCCTAACTTATTAGATGTTTGCCTGATTTAAAACATGTTGCTAAGTGCATAGAAGCCAAAGTAATGTAATAATTTAGGAATGTTTTTGTTAGCGTAACTTACAAAACCGATACCCCTCCTGGTATATAAAGTCTTTTGAATGATCATTTGAATCCGATTCAAAGACAAATAATAACCCACACTTTGTTTTATCTTACTATGATTATATGAAATACAAGGCAAATATGCATTATTTTTGTTACAGTTCATGGCCATGAGCCAATGAACTAATTTAGCAACCCTGAGTCAACTGTTAATAGTTGATGAATGTCATGTCTTATAGCCAAACAAAAGACCCTCCATGTTATCCTCTGTGCTGCAGTGGATAGGGCATTCCATCTGTAGAGCTCACAGCCACTTGTACCTGCATGGGAAAAGCTGTGCGTCAGAACACAGGAGGGTTGCTGCTCTGCTATGTCCCCGCTCTTTAAAGCTACAGCCTTCAGCCTGCCGAGGCTGGTACTGTATGCCCTGTACTGGCTCAGCTGTTAACCACAACCAACCTCCAGGCAAAGCACAGTATGAGAATGCATGGCCTTCCAGTGGAGAGTATAGACCTACAGCTGTTTTCGATGTGGTCCTAATGTCTGTTCTGAGGTGGAAGGAAAGCAAGATGAGGGAAGAGAATTGGGGTGTTCAAAAGCAAACAGCATATTTATGCTCCAATTATTAAGTAGTGGTGAGACCTTTATGGTTTTGTCTGTGTTCACTCATAAATTCAGGACACTAGAAAATAAAATGTGGACATTTCCTAGTCAACAACTCTCTTGTTGACAATACGTCTTCTTTGACAGATTTTTTTTTTCTTAACATCTTTCAATTTTCATGGTAACTGACTTTTATGGTTACTCTCAAGTACTTTAGTCTGTCATTCAGGGTTTTAGCTGTTCAATTCAGCTCATATAATACCAGGATAAAAAGACAGGAAATAAAACGAAACACTAGTCAGTTCAGTTTGAGCCATTCACAACATGTAAAGACCCCTGTCCTTTAACCGTGTGGTGAGGGGGGGGGTTGAAGTTCTCAGACCATGGTGGAGTCTACGTGCGTTGTGGCTCATTGCGGCTCTCTGTGGGTCTGTCTGTGTGTCCGCCATAGATGTGGGCAGTCTGTCACAGGTACGCCCAGGAAACTGTGGTTGAATCACACTACACTTTTAAGCATAGACACAAGCTTCAGGTGATAGTCCTTACATTCTCCCCTTTTGACATACCCCACCTCAGAGAATCATTTCACCAAGCACAGGACTTCAGATCTCTGAAACAAAAATCAATATTGGCCATGAAGAGTTCCCATAAGGAGCTAGTAGTAATTGTGTATCATGTAATAAACTGAAGTGAAATTTTGGCAGGTCATTAACTGCAAACCAAACCAAGGAAAACCACCCTAACCTATGACGCACACCAACAGATTGGAAAACATGTTTAGCTAAAGCTTTCTTTTTCCAAAATGGGGGTGTCAATTGAAAAGAAAAAGGGGAAGTTATATGACGACCGCAAATAGAAAACTACATCAAAGTATCACTATGTTAACTGATTCAATGCCTATCTTTATTTTGTCTACCAAGCTCCTTTTTATAATTGTGTGTGATATGGTATCATGGTATCCATGTTTTGAAAGATATCATGATACTCATCTGTGTATTTCCCACCAACAGGCTTTTCTCGCTTGTCATCAAATAAAGCTAGCTCGCAGTAGAACAGACACAAAATGCTGTGATGCTAACCTATAGTCTACACTTGGTTTATTTTACATTTCCTGATAGTCAGTTAAAAGCACAGGTTGGGGGCTTTACATCTGTTTGGTTTTGTATTTTCATTTATCTAAAAATGATATGTTCCCTTAATCTTCATGTAAATTAGTCACTAGTGTGTTGAAAAGCTTTGGAAACAGCAGCACCTGCTCAACGGAAGAGTGAGAAACTAAAGAGAGGTTGGAGAAGGAGGATGGGGGCGGTTGTCAACTTCCTGTTGTGGCTGTGCTTAACACCAGCCTGTGCCTGTGCAGAGAAACACACACTCCCTATCTCAATTACTGCACACTGAACAGCCCAACCACACAAATACCTCAGTCACTCATCTGGGTCCATAAGATGGAGCCTCAATGTGAGTTATGATAAAGGCTGAACACTGTACCTCATCAACAACCTCAATTAGAAAAACACATATACTGTAGTAATTTGAATATTGTTTTTTTAAATAGTGGTCATCCATAATTATTTTCCATTCTCCTTATATAGATCTTTAACCAGGAGCCTCCAGCCATCTCCAACCCTTTTAACTGAGGAGTCTTCCCTCGTACTGCCTGAGGAGACTCAGACATGACGACCGACCCTGCGGCAGAGCTGCCTTTTTTCTACGGCAGTATCAGTCGTTCGGAGGCTGAGGAGCACCTGAAGCTGGCAGGCATGGCCGACGGGCTGTTTCTGCTGCGCCAGTGTTTGCGGAGCCTGGGCGGCTACGTGGTCTCCCTGGTGTGGAACGTGGAGTTCCACCACTACTCTGTGGAGAAACAGCTCAACAACACCTACTGTATTGCAGGTGGAAAGCCCCACTGTGGTCCAGCGGAGCTCTGTGAGTTTTACAGTAAGGATTCAGATGGCCTGGTGTGCACCCTGAGGAAGCCCTGTCTGCGCTCCCCAGACAACCCCATCAGAGCAGGCGTCTTTGATAACCTGAGGGACAACATGCTGAGGGAGTATGTACGACAGACCTGGAACCTGGAGGTGAGGGTTGGCTAAATTACATTTGAGTAATTTCACAGACGCTGTTAACCAGAGCGACTATCACAGGATGAAAGGCAGCAGGGCCTGAAGTCACATAAACACTTTCTCTGATGTAGTTTCCTGTCTGACTTTGTGTCTGTGTTCAGGGGGAGGCCATGGAGCAGGCTATCATCAGCCAGGCTCCACAGCTGGAGAAGCTGATCGCCACCACCGCCCATGAGAGGATGCCCTGGTACCACAGCAAGATACCTCGCCAGGAAGGGGAGAGGCGGCTCTACTCCGGGGCACAGCCAGATGGAAAGTTCCTGTGAGTCATGAAATGCATTTTAGTCAAACACTACGCAAAGGTTCTAAAAACACCCACAACATAGTTTGATTTGGGTTTTTATTCATCAGAGTCAGAGACAGGGAAGAGTCCAGCACCTTTGCCCTTTCTTTGATGTACGGAAAAACGGCCTACCATTACCAGATCCTCCATGACAAATCAGGGAAGTACTCCATGCCAGAGGGAACCAAATTTGACACTGTGTGGCAGGTAGGCTGTTCTCTCTTCTCCAACAAATGAGTCCAAGTTTATTATGTCTGCTACCTAATGTTTAAGACAAAGATAGTTATCTTTCCCTGCCACTCTCCCTCCCTTCTGCAGCTGGTTGAGTATCTGAAGATGAAACCTGATGGGCTAGTGACAGTTCTGAGGGAACCGTGTGTGAACCGCAACAACACCAAACGTACTTAATCAACATTTTGTTCACAGTCATCAAATTCTTCTTATTGTTTCACTAAACTTTGTCCCTCATGCCATTGAATTAATTTTCTTCTTTCTCAAATCCATTTTCAGAGACTCCTGTTGTGCCCTCGGGGGTGAGTATCAAGAACATTTTCTAATTTCTCCATGGTAGATACTTTCTTTCTAATGTATTTATTGAGGCATCTGCTAAATGGCTTATTATTATTATTACTATTATTATATTACTATTAAATACAGTACATTTCTTTCAGAGGCGGCCCAGAACAAATGCATACACACCGCCACCTGGAGGTAGGTCAATAACATTACAACAGACACACATGGCCTTTCCACCAAAACCCACACATACACAAATCACTAAATTAGTCTTTAAGACATTTCCCTGTGGTTGTCTCTTTCTTACAGTACCTCTGGGGGGCTCCAAGGAAATCAATACTTCGCCCCCCACAGACCGTCAGATGCTGCCCATGGACTGCAGTGAATTTGTCAACCCTTACCATGACCCCAATGACCTGAAGAAGTTCTTCATCAATAGGGATCAGCTGATGATTGACGAGGTGGAGCTCGGCTCGGGAAACTTTGGCTGTGTCAAGAAAGGAGTCTTCAAGACAAATAAGTGAGAGGGGGGTGACCTGCTTTTTGGATGAATCAAACCAGAACACCAGATCCTGAGTTTAGAACCTATAACATCAGCCTAGAGCCATTTGTAACAATTGATAACTACGTTTTAGGTCAGAGGTTTCTTATTATTTTTACTGACAAAATTAGCTGATCAGGAAAAAATCTGGACCCCAGTTACAGGCTATAATTAGGAAAAACATGGGGCCCTATTCATAACACCACTAATTTCTGTGTGGTTCCAGGGGCCACACTGATGTGGCCATCAAGGTGCTGAAGAGTGAGAATGAGAAGCTGGTGAAAGATGAGATGATGAGGGAGGCGGAGATCATGCACCAGCTGAGTAACCCTTACATTGTCCGCATGCTGGGGCTCTGTCAGGCTGAGTGCCTAATGCTGGTGATGGAGATAGCTTCTGCTGGGCCACTCAACAAGTTCCTCTCCACCAATAAGTAAGGCCAATTATTTCACACGTGTAGTACAGTATATACAGTTTCATAAGGCATGTTATTCTCTTAGTAGTGACATTGATCATAGAGAGTTATGGAAATGCCATTAATGATAGCACTACTAATACTCAAACAATACCATGACATACTGTAATTTCCCGAAAGGTTAATTTGAGTTCCCTTTCTGTCCTTCTACCTCTCAGGGATAAGGTCACAGTGGAGAACATTGTGGGGCTGATGCACCAGGTGTCTATGGGAATGAAGTACCTGGAGGAGAAGAACTTTGTGCACAGAGACCTGGCAGCTCGCAACGTCCTGCTGGTCAACCAACAGTTTGCCAAGATCAGTGACTTTGGTCTGTCCAAGGCTTTGGGTGCTGATGACAACTATTACAAGGTAGGAGTCTCTTGCACGTGTCATGTGCTATAATCTTGGTCTGTTTTATATAGTCAAATGCTGCAGTTCTTTATATATTATTCATGTGGTATGGTATGTGTGTGTGTGTGTGGTGGGCGTGCATGGGTACATAGGCACGCATAGCAGGAAAATGGCCGCTGAAGTGGTATGCTCCTGAATGCATGAACTTCCACAAGTTCTCCAGCAAGAGTGATGTCTGGAGCTTTGGTGTCACCATGTGGGAAGCCTTTTCTTACGGAGGAAAACCATACAAGGTACAATCTGTACAGCACCTGCAAGACATATAACCACAATATAGTTAAATGTTTATACTGTATTATAAACTGGGTGGTTCGAGCCCTGAATGCTGATTGGCTGAAAGCCGTGGTATATCAGACCGTATACCATGGGTATGACAAAACATTTCTTTATACTGGTCTAATTACATTTGTTACCAGTTTATAATAGCAATAAGGCACCTCGGGGGTTTGTGGTATATGGCCACTGTTAAGGGCTGTATCCAGGCACTCCGTATTATGTCATGCATAAGAACAGCCCTTGGCCATATACTTCATCCCATTGTGCATTATTGCTTAAATAACAGCCTCCAACACAGTGCTGTCTAGATTAACATAATCTGCGTCTTTACCAAATATGATCAGAAAATGAAAGGTCCGGAGGTGATCAGTTTCATTGCCAGTGGGAGCCGGATGGAATGTCCGTCTGGATGTCCAGATAGAATGTATGCACTGATGAAGGACTGCTGGACATACAAGTAAGTGAGAAACTAGAGACCTTCTATTAATTTTCACACCACATGGGAAGTAGGCTACTAGGCCACACCGCTGCCGATTTAAAAGTAGATGCATCACATCTAAAGTGTCTGACCTTTCTCTTCTCAGACACGAGGACCGGCCAGGCTTTGTGAAGGTGGAGGAGCGCATGCGAGTCTTTTATTACTCCATATCCAACAAAACTCCGCCTGAGGTGACCGCAGACGCTGCTGAGCCTCTCAAGTAGACCAGGGACAACAGACACTCTGTCCCCCTGCCATACAATGCATTCTTTAATATAGACAAAGAGCTTCTTATGTACTAGTCTGGGCACTAGCTGACAGCTTCAGCAACAGGCAGCTACAATAAACAGCTAAACAAGCTTTATATACACAAATGTGAGTTTGTAATTAAAGTCATTCTTGAGAGGATGCTCCTCTTCTGAAAGGTAGCTCAAGACTGCATCATCTGAGGTTTGGAATAGTTTGAAAGAAACGCTTCATAAAGAATTGTGCATGGTAAAATTGCATTTTGAAAGTGTAATGTTTCCTTGAGAGTACTTATACTATAGGTCTAGTGTGAATTATATTTAAGTGCTCCAGCACTGTATACATTCCTTAATATGTCATGATTAAAAATTTTCACAGAATATGGTGTATCTATATCAAGTAATTGTGAAAAGAATTTGTGAATGAATTATGAAAAGTAAAAAGGCCAGAAACATCGGCTCAAACAGGCAATCTGCAGTTGCTACAGTACATCCATTTTTGGACTTACAAATTAATGATATGTTCCCTTTGATTCTTGAAGAATATATCTTATAAATTAATAATATATACCCTTTGATTCTTGAAGAATATATCTTGTAAATTCTTCATGAGCTTAGATCAACTGTCGTACCCCATCAGATCCAAAATATAAGCTTGTTTTACTTCAATGCTTGTAAACAAAGTAAATATAAACAAACACTATATAACCTCAAAACATGATTAAAACTATACTGAACAACAATATAAATGCAACATACAATAGTTTTAAAGATTTTACTGAGTTACAGTTCATATAAGGCAATCAGTCAATTGAAATAAATTCATTAGTCCCTGATCTATGGATTCCACATGACTGGGAACACGATATGCATCTGTTGGTCACAGATACTTTGGGGTGTGGATCAGCAAACCAGTCAGTATCTGGCGTGACCACCTCATGCAGCGTGACACATCTCCTTCGCATAGAGTTGATCAGGCTGTTGATTGTGGACTGTGGAATGTTGTTCCATTCCTCTTCAATGGCTGTGCGAAGTTGCTGGATATTGGAACTGCAACACGCAGTAGTACACATCAATCCAGAGCATCTCAAACATGCTCAATTGGTGACATGTCTGGTGAGTATGCAGGCCATGGAAGAACTGGGGCATTTTCTACTTCCAGGAATTGTGTACAGATCCTTGCGACATGGGGCTGTGCATCACATGAGGTGATGGCGGCGGATGAATGGCACGACAATGGCCCTCAGGACCTCATCCCGGTATCTCTGTGCATTCAAATTGCCATCGATAAAATGCAATTGCGTTCATTGTCCGTAGCTTATGCCTGCCCATACCATAACCCCAACGCCACCATGGGGCACTCTGTTCATAACGTTGACATCAGCAAACCGCTCACCCACACAACACAATCAGTTGAAACTGGGATTCAACCGGGAAGAGCACACTTCTCCAGCGTGCCAGTGGCCATCGAAGTTGAGCATTTGCCCACTGAAGTCGGTTACGACACCGAACTGCAGTCAGGTCAGACGACGAGCACGCAGATGAGCTTCCCTGAGACGGTTTCTGGGCAGAAATTCTTGGGTTGTGCAAACCCACAGTTTCATCAGCTGTATGGGTGGCGGGTCTCAGACGATCCTGCAGGTGAAGAAACTGGATAGTCCTGGGCTGGCGGGATTACAAATGGTCTGAGGTTGTAAGGCCTGTTGGACATACTGCCAAATTCTCTTAAACAATATTGGAAGCAGCTTATGGTAGACATTAATTTACATGAATTTCTCTGGCAACAGCTCTGGTGGACATTCCTGCAGTCAGCATGCCAATTACACGCTCCCTCAAAACTTGAGACATCTGTGGCAATGAGTTGTGTGACTAAACTACACATTTTAGTGGCCTTTTATTGTCCCCAGCACAAGGTGCACCTGTGTAATGACCATGCTGTTTAATCAGCTTCTTGATATGCCATAACTGTCAGCTGGGTGAATTATCTTGGCAAAGGAGAAATGCTCACTAACAGGGGTGTAAACAAATTTGTTCACAACATTTGAGAGAAATACGTTTTTTGCGTGTATGAAACATTTCTGGATATTTTATTTCAGTTCATGAAACATGGGACCAACACTTTACATGTTGCTTTGATATTTTTGTTAAGTGTACTTTCCCCAAGCGAAGGTTCTTCTCTATGAAGTAATGATAGAAGTAGCTGAATACGGGCTACATAGACACTGATAAGACAATTCAAAGGGGGAAACACAGCATGAACAGTCGAAGTCGGAAGTTTACATACACTTAGGTTGGAGTCATTAAAACTCATTAAAACTCACTCGACAAATTTCTTGTTAACAAACTATAGTTTTGCCAAGTCAGTTAGGACATCTACTTTGTGCATGACACAAGTCATTTTTCCAACAATTGTTTACAGACAGATTATATATAATTGACTGTATCACAATTCCAGTGGGTCAGAAGTTTACATAAACTAAGTTGACTGTGCCTTTAAACAGCTTGGAAAATTCCAGAAAATGATGTCATGGCTTTAGAAGCTTCTGATAACTTAACATAACTTGAGTCAATTGGAGGTGTACCTGTGGATGTATTTCAAGGCCTACCTTCAAACTCAGTGCCTCTTTGCTTGACATCATGGGAAAATCAAAATAAATCAGCCAAGACCTCAGAAAAAAAAGTAGACTTCCACAAGTCTGGTTCATCCTTGGGAGTAATTTCCAAACGCGTGAGGTGTGAGGGAGGATGAATATGAATACGTTTAGGAGGGCGGGAGAGAATGGGTGTGTGGATGCATAGGGTAGGGGTTGTATGTGAATGAAGGAGAATGGCTATATGGATGGGTGTAAGGGTGTCTGAGGGGAAGAGAGGGTGGGGGGGGGGGGGTTCTTGAACATTCAAGAGATTATGAGAGGATGTGGTTTTCACTTCAAAAAGGAGAAGTATCATATTTAAAGAGGAGCTGGGTTAGAGAGGCATATACTGGTGTAGGCATCCTGATAAATAAGTAAATAACAATTTTCCCTTATATCCCAGCACACGGACCAAGAAGGCCATTTTCTAATCTTAAATTGTACCTTACATGGTACAATTCAAGGAACCTCCAAAGAGACTGAAAATGTTCATCTCCACAAATAATTTACAGGAAACCTAGAGATTACTATTCCCAACTACAAAAGACTACTCCTTTTTTTCTCAAAGTAAGAAATGCTATTCAAGAATTGACTAAATTGTAATTCCAAAAATGCACTCAACAATATACTGGGTTAAAAAATACATGACATAGCGATATTTGATCATTCTCCTGTATCATGCTTAATTACACCAATAGAAAATTAATTTAGTGACAGAATATGGAGAATGAACAGAGCACATCTTCAAGACCTGAAATGTATTAAATACATAAACAAAAACATAAAGACCTTTACCATTACAAATGTAGACATATAGGACAGAGAATAGCCGACCACCTAAATAATTGTGGATACTTTTAAGGCGTATGTGGCGGCAGGGTAGCCTAGTGGTTAGCGCGTTGGGATAGTAACCGAAAGGTTGCAAGTTTGAATCCCCGAGCTGACAAGGTACAAATCTGTCGTTCTGCCCCTGAACAAGACAGTTAACCCACTGTTCCTAGGCCGTCATTGAAAATAAGAATTTGTTCTTAACTGACTTGCCTAGTTAAATAAAGGTAAAATATTAGGGGAATGATAATCTCATACTCGGCATTAGTTAAATCTGAGTTTGAAATTAAAATGAAAGAAACATTTTAAATAAATGACTATCTTAGAAAAATACTATAAAAAATCTTTACAAGGCAAAGAAGAAAATATAATTTCTGAACTTAAGCAGGAGTATGATGTTTTACTTTTGAAGAGAGCCAAAAACTACAGGTTAAACATTTTGCAGCCGTCACAAAACGAATAAATGCCAAACCAGTTCTAATTTTAAATGACAAGGACACAAATGCTTTATTTAGAAACAACAACTCTATTAATATCAATTTAAAAGCTTCTATGAAAATCTACATAAATCAGAATTAAACAACAGTTTGACTGATCATGCAGCCTTCTTAGTATTCTTAGACTCAATAACCCTGAACCAACTATCAGCAGACAGAAAATATCATACAAATTTGAAATCACACAGAAATAAATACTAGACACTGTTGAAGCATTCGCACGGAGAAAAGCACCAGGTATGGACGGCTTTCCCATATAATTTTATTTGAGTCCGTTTTTAATTGAGGGTTACTCAAATGATAACACACGTCACTCAATTCAGTGCTTCCAAGTTCCATGTATCATACAGTTATTTCAGTTATATTAAAACCATGAAAATCTGGAGAGTCCCCTGAAGATTACAGACCCATAAATGTAATAAATTATGACAATAAAATAATAACAAAACTCAAAAGCAACAGAATGGCAAAAGTCTTGATACATATTAATCAATCACGGTTGGTAGAAAATAGAAATTTACAAACAAATACAAGTACATGTTTCAGTATAATGCAATACACTAAAAAACAAGATATAGATTTATCAATAATGGCTGTTGATGCCAAGTTTACATCTGAAACAATAGATTTTATAAAAAATATTATATAAATATCCTAAAGCTAAACTATACACAAATAATACATTATCTGATTAATTTGCTTTAGAAAGGGGCACAAGACAGGGATGTCCTCTCTCACCCCTCCTGTTTGCAGTGGCAATTGAACTTTTTGCAGAAAGAATTAGACAGGAACCAAACGTAACAGGTATCAGTATTGGTAAACATAAATAAACGAACTTTATTTGCAGACAATCTCCTGATATACCTGACTAATATTGATAACTCAATGCCCCCTTGTTAAACATATTTTCAGAAGGCTCTAAAATCTCAGCATATAAAATGAAGGTGGAAAAAATGAAATAATGGCAATAGAATTTTTTTTATTATAACTCATGATCATGTAAGTGGAGCACAAAAAAAGATTCAATATTTAGGATGCTTAATAAGTGACAACAAACAAAGATAATTGTCTCCCTTTACTCAACAACATGAAAGCAGATCTAATTAAATGGAACAATATTCCCATAAATCTTACAGGTAGAATAAACCTCTTTGGAATGGCATGGCTCCCAAAGTTTCTATATTTATTTTTCGGTAATACCAATTACCCTACCTAAGACTTATTTTAAAAGTGTACTTGACATAACAGACTTTATATGGGAAAATAAACCTCACAGAATAAAAAGCAAAGTTTTACATCTGGGTGGTTTTAACTTTCCAAACCTGTGACTTTATCAACTCGCCCCCCAAGGCTTTTACTTGCGACATATTGTTAAATGCACTAAAGACGAACAATGGGTACATATTGAAGATGTCATGCACATCCCCAGAACATTTTCACGTGTCTATTTTCAATGGATAAAGCTAAGAACATGAACAACTTCATAACACTATAACAATATGGAAGAAAATGAAACAGATTCTACTAGAACCAATATCACTCCCCTAAAAACACACCCATATGGAACAATCCTTGGATAGCTTTTCAGAATTAACAGATAAATTGGCCCACATGGGAAAACAAAACAAAGGCATAGAAACCGTAAATTACTTGGTAATAGGAAATACATTTATTTCCATAACAGAAATAAAAAGCCAGTTTGGACTGACCAATGTAGACATTCTCAAATACATGCAACTTAATTAAATACAAAGAAAAACCTGTCAAGCTCACTTAGATCTTGCTGTGAAACTGTGTGTGTGTCTGTGTACTGTGTTCGTATGTCCTGAATGTAAACACATTTTGCTTTCACAATTTAACATTCGTTAAACAGCACCCCCGGTAGGCAACTGCAACCAGGAAACTAGGAAATGTCCAACTTGCTAACAGACTGGCCCCAGTTATACTCGTGTCGTGTACACCAGTTATCGAGTAAAAAAGTCCAAGTTTCCGAGGTCAGACTATCCTTGAACGCGCCAATAATATAAAACGAAATACTGTATGTGCGCCTGCTTGGTCGTGTAAAGTGACGTAAAATCAGAGGAAGTGCTTGTTATTTCTTTTCTTTTTTGGTAGGGAGGGGTTTATTTTAGTTGCCTAAGTAAAGACTTAGCTATGCTCAGAACTACTGACGTTATACATTAATTAAAATGTAGCCGTTGTAATACATTTAAAAAGGATTAGCAAAGTTTATTATATTCAAGAGAACACAGCAAGGGAAGGAACATTAAAGCGGAACAAGTAAGTGATAAAGTTAGCCTATCTAAGTTCGGGGAAAGTGGTTGCGTTTACGGTCAGCTCGTTTGGGAGCAATTTACTCCCATTATTTCTACGTTAAATGATATAATGAATAACATGTTTTGAGGAGTAGTTTGTGGTTACCTTAATCATGCGAAAAGCAAGAAGTGCGATTGTTATCCTTTTTTCTCTCATGAATAAACGTGGCGCCCTCATCTTTGAAGCATCGTAGCATCAGTGCTCCGGCGACCGCTAGGATACATCATGAACTAACGTTAGCTTCTATACTTAGTTTGTTTAACTTTTGCTCCTGACCACTTTATCTGTCTGCTGGCTGGATATAGTCATATAAGTAACCTCAATATATGACATGGCGTTATTGTCTGAGGTCACTTCATAAAGTTGTGCAAGGTTGTACATGCTGTCTCGCTTGCCTGAACCAGGCCATAATGTATTGTGAAAAGTAGGAAATGACTCATATAGCTTGCAACAAATTGTAACTACATTCTAACAACCCTCACTTTTTGCAACGTGGTAACTAACTCTGTGACAATACTCACTTTGCAACGTTGTAACTGATTGGGGTTATTCTTCTCGAAGTTGATGTTCAGGTTATGTTGGAGGACAGACTTCCATGAATTTACCACTCTTTGGACAGCAGTCATAGAGGTGTTATATATTTTGGTTAGTTAAATATGGTTTATTAATTTGATTAACTGATTAATCAATATATATTTTTTACATTTGTTATTAATTTTCAATAATGGATCAAGACACCACAAACACTTACACTATTATGCATTTGTACCAAACAACAGAACTAATGGTGATGCAGATTTGTGAAATGTTACAGATTTATAAAAGTGCCTCCAATAAATACATTGTGGGCCTACGTTGTTGGCATTGCAGCACCAGACTGAATACTGCACGTTACTGCTGAATTGGACAATATGGAATATATGTGAATCTGACAAAAAATATTTTTTTCCCCTCTGATTTGACCCTTCATCAGCCTCAGGACCAAAGCCAGCTGCAAGAAAAATACAACCATTGTATAACTGCTCCACTGTTTATATCTCCTCGTTCTAACCAGTAAATCATTCATTAACACATAAACAAACTGACACATGCAACAATGTCCATGGCCCTGAAGCAAGTCTTCAACAAGGAGAGGACATTCCGTCCGAAGCGTAAGTTTGAGCCCGGGACACAGCGCTTTGAGCTGCACAAGAAGGCCCAGGCGTCTCTGAATGCAGGCCTGGACCTGAAGCAGGCGGTGGCGTTGCCCCATGGAGAGGACCTGAATGACTGGGTGGCTGTTCACGTGGTGGACTTCTTCAACCGCATCAACCTCATCTACGGCACCATCAGTGACTCCTGCACCGACCAGACCTGCCCCGTCATGTCCGGAGGGCCCAAGTACGAGTACCGCTGGCAGGACGAGCACAAGTACAAGAAGCCCACAGCCGTTCCAGCCCCAAAATACATGAGCCTGCTGATGGACTGGATTGAAGTACAGATCAACAACGAGCACATCTTCCCCACCAACGTCGGTATGTGCAAAGAATGATAACTAGGTAGATGGGATCTGTTATTTGGCTATTCATGATGATGATAAATAGGTCTGAATCATCTTGATGGGCTGAATTCCTTGAGTTCTCTGTCATTATAAAGTGCAACAGTTGTATCGGTTAATCTACTATAATTCAGACATTCTTAATACGTCCTCCCACCACACAACTTGCTGTCTGACTAGCTGTAGAAACAGCCAAGCAATGGCTTTAGAAATGGTCACAAAATCTACAGTAGGGTATAAATAGGAATGCATGTACAGATGTCCCCAGGAATGCATTTTAAAATGCTATTAGATTAGTGTAAGAGGATAGACTGATAACGTCATCTATTCTTGATGGATGAAGGGAAACATGAACCCTTGCCCTAGGGGTGGTAATTTCCAAGGCTCACATATCTCAATCAAGTGATACAAGCATGATCCTCCAGTACACAAGAAAATAACAGCCCTCACTTGATTTACAAAAACCTTGAATATTTATATAAATTGTATTTGCACCCAATGGAATATTTAAAGATGAGAATTAATCTGACAATTAAACTGAACCAACCACAGAGATGAGGTTGAGAGCATGACCACATTTGTGTTTACTTTACATGTCCCAGGAGGACACGTCTTAATCTTTTTTGCCATCTTATGTTTGGATTTTGAAGGTACTCCCTTCCCAAAGACCTTCATGCAGGTAGCTAAGAAGATTTTGTCTCGCCTGTTCCGTGTGTTCGTCCACGTCTACATCCATCACTTTGATCGTGTGAACCAGATGGGTGCAGAGGCCCACGTCAACACCTGTTACAAGCACTTCTATTACTTTGTAACGGAGTTTAACCTCACAGACCACAAGGAGCTCGAGCCACTGGTGAGTGAGAAAAAAGGATTCAATTGTCTATCTTGTGGAAGGCGAGCTGAAATTGTAATTTTCATATATTTTCTTACATATTACATGTTTGTTTTGCAAAGGAAGCTGCAAAGGAAGTTATGATGCCTGTAATGCACCCTAGAATTGTGATGTTTACAAGCACATTTGTGTACTTTTGTTATCATAATGTTGCCATCACTCCTGCCCCTACAGAAAGAGATGACATCACAGATGTGCCACTAAGGGAGCACCACTGACCACTTGACAAATTCCAGCTTGAAGACTAGTTCCGTCCATGTAGATGACTGAAACAGGAAACCAAATCTAAAATAGTCTTTATTTTTATAAACAAGTATCTTGTAAACATTATCTTTTTTAATCATGTAGGTTTGTTTAACCAGGAATCTTGTAAGGCAATCTCTTCATTTTAATGTTTAGAAATTGAGCACAGTATGAAGAGATTTTACTTTTTTTAAATTTGAAGTTGAATCAGTCCTGTAATTTAGTTATTGTTCTTTTATCTAAAATGAATATATGTTTGTTTGTACATATCTAAGATTGTAGTATGTGGAGACATTAAATGTATTCAGTGTTCCTGCTCTAAACTCAGTGTCATATGTTTAATTATGAAATGGGTAGTTTTGATCCTGGATGCTGATTAGACGAGCAGCGTTCGAAGCCGTGCAGTATTGTCATACATTGTTGTTTTTCCAGAATATACATTCAAACTGGTATATTGTTTGTGTATTACATCTATTCAATGGTGTTGTTTTGTAAAATAACTGAGAACAAGGCCTGTGGAGTGAGGCCAATCAACGTAGTAAAACAGTCATGCAGGTCTTAAGTTAGTCCACAAGGTGGCGAAAGGAGCACACATAAATACGGCTGGTGAAAGGGTTGAGTTTATATTGTAGCAGGAAGTCCATTCAGTGTTAAATACCCCATAACTCAAATGAAAAACATATCTGGCTACCTTAGTACCATGCAAATACATTTTTAAGGACACCTTTGGCAATATAAAGTTACTTTTTAAGTTAAGGTTGTCTGTTGGAAGTGATTGATCTGGACTAGCCCTACGTTTGAGTAAAAGCTTCTTCAAATAATATACCAAACATAGTAGTCTTGAAGTGAACTGAATATGTTTCATCCAGGTGTGCTGATTGTTCACTGATCTCCTTTGTTACTATTGTCCCAGTTTGAATAAGATGAAATGAATGCCATATTGTTGGGTTCCCCAACTGTTGTTGGACCTAAAAGACTTAAAAACACCAACTCAGCTCCTAGTCATTTTAATTCTGGAAATCTTTTCCAAAGTATTCCCACGCACAATAAAGAGAGACCGTTGAAGTCGGAATTTACATACACTTAGGTTGGAGTCATTAAAACCCGTTTTTCAACCACTCCACAAATTTCTTGTTAACAAACTATAGTTTTGGCAAGTCATCTACTTTGTGCATGACACAAGTCATTTTTCCAACAATTGTTTACAGACAGATTATTTCACTTATAATTGACTGTATTACAATTCCAGTGGGTCAGAGGTTTACATACACTAAGTTGACCGTGCCTTTAAACAGCTTGGAAAATTCCAGGAAATGATGTCATGGCTTTAGAAGCTTCTGATAGGCAAATTGACATCATTTGAGTCAATTGGAGGTGTACCAGTGGATGTATTTCAAGGCCTACCTTCAAACTCAGTGCCTCTTTGCTTGACATCATGGGAAAATCGAAAGCAATCAGCCAAGACCTCAGAAAAAAAATTGTACACCTCCACAAGTCTGGTTCACCCTTGGGAGCAATTTCCAAACGCCTGAAGGTACCACGTTCATCTGTACAAACAATAGTACGCAAGTATAAACACCATGGGACCACGCAGCAGTCATACCACTCAGGAAGGAGACGCGTTCTGTCTCCTAGAGATGAACGTACTTTGGTGCGAAAAGTGCAAATCAATCCCAGAACAACAGTAAAGGACTTTGTGAAGATGCTGGAGGAAAACGGTACAAAATGATCTGTATCCACAGTAAAACGAGTCCTGTATTGACCTGAAATGCCGCTCAGCAAGAAAGAAAACCGCCATAAAAAAGCCAGACTACGGTTTGCAACTGCACATGGAGACAAAGATTATACTTTTTGGAGGAATGTCCTCTGGTCTGATGAAACAAAAATAGAACTGTTTAGCCATAATGACCATTATGTTTGGAGGAAAAAGGGGGAAGTTTGCAAGCCGAAGAACACCATCCCAACCGTGAAGCACGGGGGTGGCAGCATCATGTTGCGGGGCTGCTTTGCTGCACTTCACAAAAGAGATGGCATCATGAGGATGGAAAATTATGTGGATATATTGAAGCAACATCTCAAGACATCAGTCAGGAAGTTAAAGCTTGGTCGCAAATGGGTCTTTTGAATGGACAATGACCCCAAGCATACTTCCAAAGTTGTGGCAAAATGGCTTAAGGACAACAAAGTCAAGGTATTGGTGTGGCCATCACAAAGCCCTGACCTCAATCCCATAGAAAATTTGTGGGCAGAACTGAGAGAGCGTGTGCAAGCAAGGAGGCCTATAAACCTGACTCATTTACGCCAGCTCTGTCAGGAGGAATGGGCCAAAATTCACCCAAATTATTGTGGGAAGCTTGTGGAAGGCTACCCAACACGTTTGACCCAAGTTAAACGATTTAAAGGCAACACTACCAAATACTAATTCAGTGTATGTAAACTTTTGACCCACTGGGAATGTGATGAAAGACATTTAAGCTAAAATAAATCATTCTCTCTACTATTATTCTGACGTTTCACATTCTTAAAATGAAGTGGTGACCCTAACTGACCTAAGGCAGGGAATCTTTACCTGGATTAAATATCTGGATTTGTGAAAAACTAAGTTTAAATGTATTTGGCTAAGGTGTATGTAAACTTCCGACTTCAACTGTATATGTGCAAGATGGCATCGACAGATAGAGCAGCTCTGCTTCTAGCTCCTATATTTCTTACAAGCATTTCGCTACACCCGCAATAACATCTGCTAAATGTGTATGTGACCAATAAAATATCATTTTATGTGATCGTATACAAATGTATGCAAGGTTTGGAATTATTATGTTTTAGTCAAATGGTATATGTATGATCTTCTTGTGGTCAATTCGCTGTCTACAAATTATTTGTAATTATGTTCCGGACCTCTGACCATCTGCCAAAAATCGGCTTGCGGCTTAATCTTGTTGATGATCCCTGACATGGGGTGGGCTGACCAATACTATACCCATTCAGTGCACATTTGAGCAATTGTACATTTCCCTAGTGGGAATTTCGTGGAGAGGGCATTGGGTCGGCAGGCTGTATCATGTGTTGTCTCTGGTACCTATAACTTACTATAATAACATTTGATTTAGCTTAAAACGTGTAGTTCTTTTCAATAAGCTGTGCACCCGCACCCACACCCACGATACATACTGTAACAACTGTCTTCAAGAGTGGACCAAGGCGCAGCAGGTATGTGGATACTCATGTTTTTTAATTTAAAAAAAGGAGTAAAGTATCCACTGGACAAAAACAATAAAGACGACAGCAACAGTCTTGCAGGCACATACAACGCAGTGCAAGGACAACTACCCACAATCCCAAAGAAAAACACACCCTTCTATATAGGACTCCCAATCAAAGGCAACTCAACACACCTGCCTTCAATTGGGAGTCCAATCCCCAACACAAACCCTTAACATACAAAAAACCTGCCACATCCTGACCAAAACTGATACAATACCTCCCTCTGCTGGTCAGGACGTGACAGTACCCCCCCCCCTCAAGGTGCAGACCCCGGAATGCACCTAAAAGAAAAACAAACCCCCAAACAACAAAAAATATCCCCCTAAACAATAAGGGAGGGAAGGGAGGGTGGCTGCCGTCAACGACGGCACTGTGCTACACCCTCCCTCCCCAACCCACCTCTCCAGGAGGTGGCTCAGGTGCAGGACGTGGACCTCGCTCCACCTTCAGCGTAGCCCACTTCGGTGGCGCCGATAGCTGCGCCGGGCAGACGGGCCACTCGGGCTGACCCTGGCAGACGGACCACTCTGGCTGGACCGGAGGACAGGCCGGCCACTCGGGCTGGCCCGGAGGACAGGCGGGCCACTCGGGCTGGGCCGGAGGACAGTCGGGCCACTCGGGCTGGGCCGGAGGACAGGCGGGCCACTCGGACTGGGCCGGAGGACAGGCGGGCCACTCGGGCTGGGCCGGAGGACAGTCGGGCCACTCGGGCCACTCGGGCTGGGCCGGAGGACAGTCGGGCCACTCGGGCTGGGCCGGAGGACAGTCGGGCTGGGCCGGAGGGCAGGCGGGCCGCTCGGGCTGGGCCGGAGGACAGGCGGGCCGCTCGGGCTGGGCCGGAGGACAGTCGGGCCGCTCGGGCTGGGCCGGAGGGCAGGCGGGCCGCTCGGGCTGGGCCGGAGGGCAGTCGGGCCGCTCGGGCTGGGCCGGAGGGCAGTCGGGCCCTCGGGCTGGGCCTGAGGACAGGCGGGCCGCTCGGGCTGGGCCTGAGGACAGGCGGGCCGCTCGGGCTGGGCCGGAGGGCAGGCGGGCCGCTCGGGCTGGGCCGGAGGGCAGGCGGGCCGCTCGGACTGGACCGGAGGGCAGTCGAGCCGCTCTGGCCGCTCCGGGCAGTCGGGCCGCTCGGGCTGGGCCGGAGGGCAGGCGGGCCGCTCGGACTGGACCGGAGGGCAGTCGAGCCGCTCTGGCGGCTCCGGGCAGTCGAGCCGCTCTGGCGGCTCCGGGCAGTCGGGCAGCTCTGGCGGCTCCTGACTGGCGGGCAGCTCTGGCGGCTCCTGACTGGCGGGCAGCTCTGGCGGCTCCTGACTGGCGGGCAGCTCTGGCGGCTCCTGACTGGCGGGCAGCTCTGGCTGCTCTTGACTGGCGGGCAGCTCTGGCGACTCTTGACTGGCGGGCAGCTCTGGCGACTCTTGACTGGCGGGCAGCTCAGGTGACTCTTGACTGGCGGGCAGCTCAGGTGACTCTTGACTGGCGGGCAGCTCTGGTGACTCTTGACTGGCGGGCAGCTTTGGCGACTCTTGACTGGCGAGGCTAGGCTGACGCACTAGACGCCTGATGCGTGGGGCTGGTACTGGACGTGCCAGCCTGGAGACACGCACCTCCATGCTAGTGCGTATAGCGGGAAACACCAGACCGTCGAGGCGCACTGGCGGTCTTGAGCGCAGGGTTGGCATCACCCCTTCCAGCTCAATGCTCACCTCACCCTGGCACATGCGGGGCGCATGTACAGGGCGGACTGGCCTGTGCGTCCGTATAGGCGAGATGGTGCGTACCTCAGCGTAACATGGCGCCCTCCATCTCATACGCACCTCCCTGTAATCACGGGTAGCTGGCTTACGGCTCTTCCTTGGCCTGGCCAAACTACCCGTGTGCCCCCCAAAAAATTTTATTGGGGGTGCCTCTCCGGCTTCCTCGCCAGCCGTGTTCCAGCATAACGTTCGTGTTGGTTCCTCCACTCTCCTGAGTGCCTCCACCTGTTCCCATGGGAGGCAATCCCTTCCGGCCAGGATCTCTTCCCAAGTGTAGACTCCCTTGTCGTCCAGGATGTCCTCCCATGTCCATTCATCCACCCTGTTCTCCTGTGGCTTCCTCCTCTTCCGCTGCTTGGTCCCTTTGTGGTGGGTAGTTCTGTAACAACTGTCTTCAAGAATGGACCAAGGCGCAGCAGGTATGTGGATACTCATGTTTTTTAATTTAAAAAAAGGAGTAAAGTATCCACTGGACAAAAACAATAAAGACGACAGCAACAGTCTTGCAGGCACATACAACGCAGTGCAAGGACAACTACCCACAATCCCAAAGAAAAACACACCCTTCTATATAGGACTCCCAATCAAAGGCAACTCAACACACCTGCCTTCAATTGGGAGTCCAATCCCCAACACAAACCCTTAACATACAAAAAACCTGCCACATCCTGACCAAAACTTATACAATACCTCCCTCTGCTGGTCAGGACGTGACACATACACACATTAGTGGACATGTAGACCCCCCTGAACAAAACACAAGAGACACACGCAAGAGACAAACAAACATGTTTGTTTTGGTTTTAATTCCTCCACAGTTATTATTGTAGTTGTAGGTCTATATGATGTAAGTACTTACTGCAAGTATGTTGTTTAAATTAATTAGTTACGTCGCTATGTTGTGAGCTACTACACATTAAAAACGGTGTCAGTGTACAGACAGCTGGTTGTTAATGTATAGTGAGCGTTCTGATTCATGTCAGTCATACATCACTCAGGTGATTGGGAGTGAATGATTAGCCTGTTACAAGTGCTTAGCAAACTTTTGGAAAAAACTGTGTTTGATCAAATACAAAGTTATTTTACAGAAAACAAATTAAGAACAGACTTTCAACATGCTTATAGGGAAGGGATCTCAACATGTTCGGCACTGACAGAAATGACTGATGACTGATAGAAGATTGTGGGGGCTGTTTTGTTAGACTTCAGTGCAGCTGTTGATGTCATTGATCATTATCCATTGCTGAAAAAACATAGGTGTTATGGATTTGCATCCTCTGCCTTATTATGGATTGAGAGATACCTATCTAATAGATCTCAGAGGTTTTTCCTTCTAACCCCCCCCCTTAAAAGATTTAGATGCACTATTGTAAAGTGGTTGTTCCACTGGATATCATAAGGTGAATGCACCAATTTGTAAGTCGCTCTGGATAAGAGCGTCTGCTAAATGACTTAAATGTAATGTAATGTAAATGGTTTTCATAAATGGAAGCCTCTCATGCAAATTCGGTTGAGTGTGGTGTACCGCAGGGCAGCTGGCTAGGGCCATTATTGTTTTCTGTTTTTACAAATGACCTTCCACTGACCTTGAATAAAGCCTGTGTTTCTATGTATGCTGATGACTCATCAGTATACACGTCCGCTGCAACAGTAACAGTGGTTATTTAACAAGTTGAGGAGACTAAACTTCTGGGTGTAACCCTAGATACAGTAGCAAGCTGTCATGGTCAAAACATTTATACTCAATGGTTGCTAAAATGGGAAGAGTTCTGTTCATAATATGGCGCTGCTCTGCCTTCTGGACATCTCAGTCGACCAGACAGGTCCTATAGGCCCTAGTTTTGTTGCACCTGGACTACTGCCCAGCTGTGTGGTCATGTGTGGCAAAGAAGGACATAGGTAAATTGAAGTTGGTCTGGAACAAAGCAGCACGTATCGCACTTAAATGAACACAATGGGAAAGTGTCAGTAATATGCATGTCAGTCTCTCCTGGCTCAAAGTTGAGGAGAGATTGACTGCATCACTATTGGTATTTGTGCAAGGTATTGATGTGTTGAAGGTACCGAACTGTCTGTTCAAGCAGTTGACACACAGTTCGGACAATCATTGGTACAACACAAAACATGCAACCGGAAGGTCTCTTCACAGTGCCGAGGTCCAGAACAGAGGCTGGGAAACGCACAGTATTAAATAGAGCTATGACTACGTGGAACTCTCTGCCACCCCAGGTAACTCAAGATAGCAATAAAACAAGTTTTAAAAAAACTGATAAAAGAACACCTTAGTGCACAAAGGGGACTGTAAAGAGACAGACATTTTATATATATTGTATTGTAATTTGCACTGTATTATATATTAGACCTAAATAGTATGTGTATGTAGTGATATGTAGGCTATGTGTGATGTTTTGAATGTATGTATTTCAGTCTGACTAATAATGTTCTGTACTATGTATTGTCATGTTTCATGTGGACCACAGGAAGAGTAGCTGATGCTTTTGCAACGGCTAATGGGGATCCTAAAAAATACCAAATTAATTTGTATGACTGTAGAACACAAAGTGCGATATAAATGCAATCCATTGTTATTGTCATCCTGTAAGCCACACCTCCTGAACTCAGCCAATCTGTGAACAGGCAGAAATATCCCCTCTAAAAGAATACCTACACTAGAATGTTGTTATTGATTTTGAAACTCATTCATGTCCACTGAGGAATGAGGCTGCTACTGTTACCCTGTAGAAAAAGTTCCCTCCTCAGCCCCATGGTTTGTTTTCCAACCTAACTTGGGATTGTGTCATGTGGTCCTGGCCCTATTGAGTAGCAGCCAAGCCTTTTGCGTAATGTTCGCTGCAGTTTAAGGCCAAAGTTTATGGGCCAAAATACACTGAGGGCCCAGGGAGAGGAAAGAAGAGAGAAAACACAGTCACACAAGATGTTCCTCCCCTCATAAAGAAGCTGTAAAGGGAATTTCAAGGTGAAACAAAAAGGAGAGCAGTCGTTGGTAAAGTCAAACAAAAATCAACCTGGTTTAATACAAGTTGCAACAGGGAGACAACCTCCAGCATGGGAGCATAGAAAAATGTCTAACGAGCCATCTCTGAGCAGGCCATGATATCACATACATTCTGTAAACACATTTCAAAAGACATAACACAAGGAAGTGAACCACAGTCTCACAGAATACAATAATAACACGTGTGTCCTCAGAACTGGTACCTTTAGACTGGCACCAACACCATCAGCAGATAGAACTGTCCATAACATTCAAGTCTAGTGACCATCAACCTTGCACAAACAGAATCATGTGTATTACAGAAAGAAAAAGTATATTACAATGTGTTAATAATCACTTAACTGAATATGAACTTCACTCATCTTAAATGTCCCATTACACAAGCCCTACAAGGAAACTAGCACAAAGCATGCTTCTCATGGCAACTTTACAGTTGGTAACAAATAGGTAAACAATAGAAAGAACATTACCTACAAGTATGGGTCATGGCAATAATTCAACATATTTTGCACAACCATTGAATTTGAACATATCAAATATTTTTTGTGTAGTATATGTAATTGATCATTTTTTAGAACTTGCTCAAGCTTGTTTTAAACATTGTGAGACAGCAATCCATTGCACATGACCAAAATAAATGGAATCACTCTTTTACTCATTGTGTCAATGTTGCTTAGGCTTAACTTGCTCTTTAAGCAACAGGAAAGATAACTCATTTGAAAATCCTCATCGAGAGTTATTTCATTATCACTGCTGTGAGAGAACATTGATTGGCTGCGTATCCCCTCCTCAGCAGTTTCTGAAATGTGTCGATACTAAGTCACGACTCACAAGATAGCATTGTACTTGGTGAAGACAAATATCACATGAATACACATTAGACATGGCAAAATGTATAGAATTGCAAGAAAATGAACTTTGAAAGTGCTAAACTTTCTCTGCATCTGTGACAAAATGTGTAGAATTGCAGGAAATAAACATGATCGGTGTGAACAGTTTTAGTCATGAACAGTTCTTGTGCCCATAAAAACAGAAGTGGGATGTTCCCCAATGCTGGAAGGGGGGGGGGGGGGGGGGGGCTTGTGTGAAAATATTTGGGATACCCTGTTTTAAATAATCCCACTCCTCACCAAAAATTAAAAAACGTTCCTAAACAACACTTGCACTTGACCCCTCCTTCTAGCTCTGACTTTTCTGATAACTACTTTATTGAGGAAATTAGTACTTACTATGCCTGTGATGTGTGGTTGTCCCACCTAGCTATTTTAAGAATAATGTACTAACTGTAAATTGCCCTGGATAAGTGTCTGCTAAATTACTAAAACGTAAAAAATGAAAGCAATCCACTTTCGCCAAGTTCCATTTATGTCCCCTGTCCCTTCTCCTAAAACCAATCACTCAGATTTCATATAACTAGTAATATCAGATCTGTGAAGGGTGAAGGAGACGAGACGGTGTTAGGAAAGAAGGAAGATATATGAACTGAATTTGAATCAGACCTGTAAAATACACACGTCACCCCAGCCCATGTGATAAACTGTCGGTTGCTGTGTTTCGGGGGCGAGTACTCAAGTGACTGGATTATTCGAGAAATGGGCGGAGACAATGTGAAATTATAAATGCTTGTTGGGCTGCGATTCGTTCTACCTTCCACACACTCTCGTTCTACCTTCCACACACTCACGATCTGGCAAGTCCTCGACCATCGCTGCGGCTTTAATGAAAGCAGTGTGTCAAACAACGGTGTTTACGCTGGAGCTCTGAAAAAAGACAAGAGGGTAAGTTCAACGTAGTTTGTCGATAAGAGGCTAGTTACTTTTGCTTAACGTGCTTTGTGCTCGGCGTTAATCGAAATGAATGCTTCTGGCGGTGGTTTATTGACAGCGTTAGCATAGCTACAGTAACAGTTAACGTTAGCTATCTGGCTAGCCAAGGCGATCAATTGACTTAAAATGTCATTCCATATTGCTTCACGCTTATTTTTTTTGTCGGTTGACGTTGGTAATTCATTATGAGTAGGATAATGATGTAATTGATTGATTTTTAAGTAGCTAGTTGACTAACTGCGTATTCGTGTTACTGTGCAGTGATCCAGCAGTGTCCAGTGTGCACATACGCAGCCAGTGTTTTCTTCTAGTCTGACTAGTGTGTTCAATTAACGTGTTTTGATGTCAGACAACGGGCCATGCTGCGATACTTGTGAACTATTTTGAAATGTAATATTAAGCTCTTCGGTCAAGTATCGGAGTATTCTTAAATTGTTTCACCGCATATTTATCTTGGTGTATGGCCTAGGCTATTATTGACCACTATTCCCGATTGTTGTCTAACGTTATGTTATACTTTTTTTTTAACAGTGCTCTGGTTAAGCGCTGCATCATCTTGACCAGAGAACGCAGGGATCATTTGCTTCAGTCTCTGAAGAAACATTTTGTTTCGGGAGAGGGTACAATTTGATAGTACTTACATGCTGCAGCCGCCATCAGACCTTCATAATAATCTTTAATCGAAGCAAAATGGTGCAAAATAAGATCACCGAAGTCACTGGATTCCATCGCTCTTTCAAGGTGAGTTAACGTTACGGTCTCTATTAGGTTGCGTTTGTTACAAGATAGAGAAGTGGAACTAGGCTACATCTTGCAA
This sequence comes from Salmo trutta, assembly GCF_901001165.1. Taxonomy (NCBI): domain Eukaryota; kingdom Metazoa; phylum Chordata; class Actinopteri; order Salmoniformes; family Salmonidae; genus Salmo; species Salmo trutta. The sequence goes on along the minus strand of NC_042960.1, from coordinate 51,092,696 downwards.
TATTTAACTACATCCGTCTATATTTAATGACATCAGTCTTCACATTTGGGTGAAACACGTGTCCTTGCCACCAATGTTCACAAGTGCAAATATGGGTAATGACAGTTGTCTAGGGAACAGGTCTACTTGGACAACGTTAAATGGCACAACAGATTGAGTGAAATTTGGTTCAGATGCTGTTATTGGATATGAAGCCTTGGTACAAGTGGGCAGTGCATAGAATATTTCACTGGACACGTATCAGCTGTGAAATTCTAAAATTGATTCCAATATTGTAGTGGATGCCATGAGACCATGGCCGCTGGAGCTAATGGGTTGATCATTTTATCATACAGTTTTATGGGTCATTTTGAATGCTGAACTGTTATTCGTTGAAATTCACACATCTGTTCTCATGTAGGGCCAAAATCCCTTTGCGGGTGATGAATTCACAAATGGTTCCCTCCTTAATTCAGACTTCAATTTTGATTCGTCAAATAGACATGGTAAGTGTGTTCCTTATTTTTTTTTACTGTACACTTAATCCAAGAGGCTAATGTCAGCATCCTGGGACACCAACTCAGTAGTAGCATTTCCTATGTTAAGTAGCACCCTAGTATTAATACAGGTTTTTGTGATTGTGTAGATATTACCTCCAGCAAGCCTATTGACATCCCTGATGCCAAGAAGAGAAATAAGAAGAAAAAGCGTTGCAGGGCAACTGACAGCTTCTCTGGCCGATTTGAGGGTGAGACATTTTCTTATCTCATCTAAAGGACAGATTCTCTAGATTATGGTACAAAATATTTTATCTATCTGGTGAATTGTTTTAACATACATTTGTCCCACCAGATGTCTACAGCCTGCAGTCAGAGGTTCTTGGAGAGGGGGCTTATGCAAGAGTACAGACCTGCATCAACCTCATCACCAATAAAGAATATGCTGTGAAGGTAAGATGTTTCTCATGCTGCACAAGTTCTCTGAAAAGGAACCCCAATATAATTTGTGTGCCTGAACATGTTATTGTCTTGAGTGGTTTGTTTCAAATTTGGATGAGGATGTTTTTTTAGGAATGGTTGAAAGCTCTCCCAGGATGTTTTGACCCTCAGAGGATAATGTTTGACGTGTGTCACACTTCTGACAAGGGCCTGTGACTGCTGTCATCTTAAATTTCACTTCCTTGCTGCCTTGGCATATGATCAATATGGAGATAACTGCACGGTCACCTGATCATTAGACACACTGGGAGGAATTGCTATGGAAATGTAGACCCTGAATCAATTTAATGGTTTTAGTGGTATAACCTATAGATACACTTGAGGGTGTGGACTACATCGATGTCCTCTCTGGCATCTAAATTTGTAGCATGTACTCTTGGAAACTTGTTTGGGACATTGTTCAGTTCCCTAGACAGATGTCGTCATGTTTGTTCTGTTCAGCCCTTTGAAACGGATGTCTGAGGCTCTCACTCAGTGTTGTGCTGCTGCTGTAGTTTTATGGGCACTGGGGGCCTAGCTACTGCTAGCACAGAAACTTCCCCTCACTGTTTTTCTGACTCTGTCAGCCAATCCGAGCCAGCGGAAGGCTACATCCACCCCCTCTCTTTTCTCTCATTTGTCAGCCAGGCTCCTAGTGGTGAGAACATTGTGTACTGGCAGCAGTGCCAAAACATGTTAAGGGTTGTGACCTAGGGTGTTTACTTTTTTTTGTTCCTCTAGAACTTTTTTTTTTACAAAAAAAGGGATGTAGATTGTAAAATGTTTTGAATTCCTGTGCCTTGCTGCTTTTCCTGTCTTTCTGCCTTGAGCAAATACATGTTGTGAAATTCAATTTTGGCAGTTTTTCATTTTGCAGAAGTGTTGAAAGATTTTAGTTTGTTCCATATTTTGTATGGATTCCTTGTATACTGCTGCAAGACTGTTACTTTTGCATCCAGTATATTAATATTTGTTCCCTTTCTAATAAACATACTGGTGTTAAGTAGTTTACAATAGAGGAATCCTTTGAGGAGAATTCTAGGGTGGGGTGTGGGAGAACCAATGACTCGAGGTCAGTTGGGTCTAGGAGGGGACTTCAACTGCCCAGATGTCCTTGCCAGCCACCCCTCCCCCTCTCGACAGCTAGAAGGGGGGCGGGGCTCCTGGTGTTGCAATCCCAACAAAATCCAAAGCTGCAGGAAAACAAAGGGGCCTGCCTGGCTGCATCCTGGGGTCCTGCATAAGGAGTGCTCCTGGGTGTTCATACATCTGATTTACAAACCTGCAGTATGACTCAATGGGGCCCTCCTAAAGCCATGCTGCAGGGATTTATAGCCCCTGGAGGTGATGGGTGACAGTTTGAAACAGGACAGTAAAACCCCCACAGCCCTCCAAGGACAAAGGGTGCCCACCCCCACAGCGTTAGCTCTTCATTTAGCTATCAATTTTTCCATTATCAGTTAATCGATACTGGTGTCTGCTGTGCTACATGTAGGCTACTCGTTGGAGGTTGTGATCAGGAGAAAGTTACTGGTTGGGTGTGGACTCTGTTTAGAACAGTGCCTAGGCTTTGGGAACACACAGGCCCCTAATCCTAGACACTCATTGTGCTCTGACCCGGTGGGGTTCAATGGCAGCCCTAATCCAGCTAGCAGGAAGAGCATCACGTACACCCTCAGACAATGAGAGGGGGTGGCTGGAAAATTCAGGCCTTTGCTTTTGGTGTCAGCAGTCTCCCTTGGCTGTGCAACAAGCTGGGCTGCCAGGCAGCGACCCATAGCAGCACTAGAACTATATTTAGTCGTTGCTCTATTGTCAATACAACTCTTTGAGAACCCTTTGCCTTGTAATTTCATGGTGCAAGCATGGAAGGTTGGAATATGGTATACATATGTAAACAACATTTAGAGGTGTGGGGCCTTGATTCTCCACCCGTTGGCTCTCTGGGTGGGTAGGCACTTGGCAGACCCCAGAAGTAGGTTAACCCTTCATCCTAACTGTGCCTGAAGGTGAGAAAAGTGAACCTAAGGGCACAACGGTATATTTACAGTCCTTACACAGTATATTAATAGGATGTTATACATGTCATTTTTACCCCAGCGGCCCTTAACCCAGACTTCTCCATTCCAGATTATTGAGAAGAGACCCGGTCACAGCCGCAGTCGCGTCTTCAGGGAGGTGGAGATGCTGTATCAGTGCCAGGGTCACAGGTAAGATTACTGCTTAGACACCCAACCACAGTGACTTCTGAAGAATAGATTTGTGGAAAGCAGCTTACCTCATTAGACCTTCATGGCACTGTAAATGAGCAATGCCCTGCGCATAGTCTTTTATAGTTATTCAATAAATAAATTCCTTGACTGACAAATCTTTTTAAGTAATGACTGTCGTGTGATTAGTTGTGACCAGTGTCCTGTTTCCTTCACTGCAGAAACATCCTCGAGCTGGTGGAGTTCTTTGAGGAGGAAGACAAGTTTTACTTGGTGTTTGAAATGCTGAGAGGAGGTGAGTGCTTCTAACAGGGTTTAAAAGTAATATGCACCATTTCCTTCTGCATGCTTCACATATTGAATTTCTTAGTGCATCTTAATTAGGGTGGCAAAATTCCTGCAGCTTTCTATAAATTCCCTGGTTTTCCAGAAATCCCGTTTAGAGGATTCCTGGAATAAGGAGGAAATCTGGTATCATGCAACCAGGATTTCTGGAAAACCTTGGAATTTATTGATAGTTACCGGAATTAAGCAACCCTAATCTTAATATAGGCACTCTTAATACAAGCCAATGTGATAGGGTTGAGCAGGGTAATAAGTGTGGTGTTAACCTGCAGGTACAGTCCTGGCTCACATCCACAGGAGACTACACTTCAGCGAGCAGGAAGCCTGCGTTGTGGTGCAGGACATCGCCAGCGCTCTGGATTTCCTGCATAACAAAGGTAAGTCTGCTACAACCGGGTTGAGCCACATACCAGGCTTGCCTGGCAGGCCAAGGGGGTGGATGGGGATTCGTATGGGGACTGGGAAGGGCCTGGCGATGGGCTGGCTGGCATTTATCATGAGGGCTTTACAATGCAACTCTAGCTGATCTGGTTTCAGCAGATAAAAGGCCCGGCCCACTTTAAACTACTTCTGGGTAGAATAACAAATGGTTCAAAGGTCTCGCGTGTTCCCTCAACACCTGGGCTGTTAAGTCAAAGCCATGGTTCCCATGTGATCCCTAGCAGTGGCCCAGGCTGGTCATTTGACACATGCTAAAACACATGCCCACCCCTTCTGTCTATTGTCTAATTATACATGCATCAGAATGACTGCTTTTCATTTTTACAGGAATGGCACATAGAGATCTGAAGCCGGAGAACATCTTATGTGAGCATGCGGACAAAGTACGTTTCCATTTACAGGTGTCTGATTTGTAGATATCTGTAGCCACTGGCGTATTGGCCACTCTAATCTGGAGTTGAAGTATGATTACGCAATAAGGCCTGGGGGGGGGGTGGTATATGGCCAATATACCACAGGTAATGGCTGTTCTTAATGCCTGGTGCAACGCAGTGCCTGTACACAGCCCTTAGCCGTGGTATATTGGCCATATATCACAAACCCTTGAGGTGCCTTACTGCTATAAACTGTTTACCAATGTAATTAGAGCAGTAAAAATAACTGGTCATACCGTGGTATATGAAATACCACGGCTGTCAGCCAATCAGCATTCAGGGCTCGATCCACCCAGTTTGATTGGCCATAAATCGCCTTCTGTCATCACACTCAATGGAGCCGTAGACCACAACCAGCACCCTAGTCAACAATGTTTTGAGAAACAGCAGAATTGTTTTTTAACATTTCTAAAACGTGCCCATTTCCCTTCCTTTGTAGATCTCACCTGTGAAGATCTGTGACTTTGACCTGGGTAGTGGGATCAAGCTAAACAGCGACAGCTCTCCCATCTCCACCCCAGAGCTCCTCACTCCAGTAAGTCTGTCTACTACACTCTGTTCAGCCAGTCCATTTTTGACTCCATGTAAAAATAGGCCTGTGGCAATGCTTTGGGCAGGAAACAGAAATTCTATGAAAAGCAGAGGTGGTGTGAATATTGGCATGTGGCACAGCAAAGCCCCAGTGAGGGCTTTCTTGTGCCTTTGTCTGAGGCAGGGTGGTTTTACAATTCTGCTCCCTATGTAGATTGTCTTGCCTGTACGGTATTGGACAAGCCCAGGTGGTGTCACTTGCAGGAAGCCCTCTCATTGGGAACCAGGGAGAAAGTGTGCTGGTATCTAAGGCCAAGGACAAAGTTAACTGTCGGCTGGTTTCATTGTAATGATGGGGATTGACTCTCAGCCCGTGTATAAACACATGCTCCTATCTGGCAGCTCCTATGCTTAGATATCTGAAGTACTTATCAGCGCCATTCAGATTCCTAAAAGTCTAATGTCCACATCCTGTTACTTATCAGTGGAAATGGTGAGGCACATGGGGCTAGGCTATGATGGGTTAAGCCAAAGTTTCATTAAAAATAAAAACTGCCTTTAAACCCTGACCGGCACAATGTTACTAGAATGCTTCAAATGTAAAGGGCACCCATCCCATTCTGTGCCTCTCCTGTCAGGGAGATGTATGTGAGCAGGTGACCCAGATGACCAGGCTAGTTAGAGGGAGAAATGTAGGAGGTGGGGGATTTTGCATTGTAACCTGACCTAGCTTGGGTAGCCTGTTGGCAGGCCAGCCCTGGCCTGGACTATTTGTGGGTATTCTAGTTTGGCCCATGTTGGAGACAGACAGGGTGGTGTGAGCACTGAGTGGTCTCCCCCTCTGTGATCTTGGGTCTCAGCTCTCAGGGCAGTCTGAGGATAGCCTTGTCTGCATCTCCCCCCCGTCCTCAACAGACTGGTCTTTGTTATCAGAGATTGACCTGGCCCTGGGTCAGACTGACGGACCTCTTTGAATAAAGGCATTTTGTCATTCCTGTGTAAAGAACTAGATATAATATCCTTGAGGCAAGGCTACAGGGAATAGATTGCATGTTTGCGCAGACCGCGAGGCCAAACCATGCTACAGTATGTGGAAGTGGTTGAATGAGAAGCTTATTTTCCTTAACAGTAATTGGAACGAGACCATGTCTCCCGTCACTGATCCTCTGCTACATTCCCCTGGTAGCACTTGAGCTGTAACATGCAGAAACCAAAATAACATTGCTGCCCACCCTCTGGTCTCTGCTCTTGCACTGTAATCTCCACCCACTTTCTCACCACATTTGTGCAAGCCTGCATTTCTCTTTGTATTCATAACACAAAAGCCCCATGTCTAACGGTTGTTCTAGATAAATTGCCCTTGTGCCTACTAGCAACTGTGCTTTGATTGGTTGAGCCAGGGGGAGAGGGAAGGAGTGCGGGGGAGTGGTGTATGTACCCAGCACTGCTCATGCGCCTCTCCCTTGTTTTTCCTAGTCTCTGTTCAGGCCAATCTTATCTGATTTCTTTCCTGACATACTTTTTCCCTTTTCCCCACATGCCTGCACTTAGTGTGTTATTCCCCAATGTTTCATAGTATTTACAGATGTCATGTGCTTGAGTAAACTGAATTTGAAAGAAAGGGCTGCCCCCCCCCCCCCCCAAAAAAAACCTTGGTCAACCAAAACCCATCCTGTTCTTTCCACCAATCAATTGGTCGAAATGTTTAAACGTATTTTTCTGTGTTAATAAAAACTACATATGCACTGAGCTTGTCTGCTGCTTTAAGCACACTGATTAAATAATTAAGACACACAAATGACTCGCGCTTGATGTTCACTGTTAAATAAAATGACAGCCTGTGACTGGCACATGTTTAAAGAAATGTGATGTGTGGATGACATTGTAGTTAAACTACTGGAGGTCAGGAAAAAGGAGGGTAAAGGCTCAGGTGTTGTGAGCATTGTGCCAAACAGTTGCTGTTAGATTACAATATTTTTTTCCTGACCATTTGGAACAATTTAAATACTGAAGTGTACCAGAGTCTGTTCTAACAAATGTATAAAGCCTATATTACAGCAGACTAAACAGTTTCATGCATTTTTGAATTGCGGTTTATTTATTGTTTAGACTAATTATTCAAGTCTCCCTTTAGTTTCATTTAAAAAAATGCTTGATTGCATTTCAAAGAATGATTGATTCAGTAGCCTATTTATTTGATAAAAAAATTGGTCTAAGTAAGTTGAGGTATTAAGACTAAACAGGACACACTCTTAGGCCTACAGCTTGATGGTGGTTATAGAAGGATAGTACACAAAGCCTATTAATGATAACATGATGTATTATAATTGTAACAATAAGGAGATCAAGAAAAAGGGTGGTATAGGAGCAAGTGCTGCATGTATGTGTTATGAGGTGATGTTAGAATATAATATTTTTCTGCCTGTTTGGAACTGGGTTAACACTTAATTATAACTACCATTCTGTTCTAACAAAACAAATTGTAAGGGAAGGGCTGTTTCCGAATTGTCATCCCAATATCTTGGTTAACTTGGCTATTGTGCACATAGCAACACAGGGAAAGGTGCCAATTTTACGGCGCACTGAAGATTGTTTCAGAAAGTGCATTTGATATAAAATATTAGATTTCTGTTGCATCATAATTTGAAATACTATAACATATAATATTTCAGTATCATGTCTTAGAGTGGACTGTGCCATCCCCTTGGCCTCCGCAATGGAATAGTCCACTGAGAAAGGCACGAATCAGACAAGTCCTGTGCACCATGAGGTTTATTTTTATAAAGGAAAAAGATCTCGACTAACTGGTCAGTCCTATAGAAAGCACACTTATGCAATGTGGTTACTGTACTTGTAGCGTTTGAGCCTTAAGGGGGTTTACTTTCAGGGAATGGTCTCTGTTCTGAGAATCATGTTCAAGTGGTTTCCTGAAGTTAGTGGTGTAATCAGGTCTGCATGAGGCTGTGTGCAGCAGTGTACATACAGGCATGTGGTGCACCTTGAAGCTTCAATGGAACTTTTTGGGCTTCCTGACCAAACTCGCACGTGAGTTATAGATTTGTCATTCTCATTGAAAGCAAGTCTTAGAGGCGGTAGATCTGTTCTGTGCTCTATTTCTATGCTCCCTGTTTTCTGTCTTGATTTTGTACACCAGCTGAAATTCAATAGCGGTTTAGCTAGTACAATGCTTATTTTGTCAAACTGAAATTAGGGCAACTTATTTTAACAAACTGGAAATGGGGCAGGAATTCTGTTTACTGCAGCTTTAAGGGGAATTGACAGGACTTTTCAGACATTTGTCAGGCGCTGAGGTGCTAATGAAAGACCAGTGCCTCTTTCTGTAAGCTGTCAAGCAAAGGCAGCTGTGTTATGAGTTGACTGGTCATATGGTTAGGAAAGCTCCAGGTTGCGGTGATTTCTGTCAACAAATCCTCAATGTCGGCTGATTAGCCACCATCTGTCACCGCAGGAAGGATTAAAGAGTCGAAGACTGCAAGTCTTCAATAGTATTGCACCAGCAGGATGATTTGTCTGCTGCTCTACACATCAGTTGATCAGAGCTCCCTCACCGTGTCCCCTGTTGCTGTCCCATAGCCTTGTCATAGGCTGGCTAGCTCAGGCTACTGGGCTTAGCCATGTTTTTGAAGCGTGCTCTGAAACACGAGTACTCTTTTGATTATCAAACTCCCATTCCTCCTCAAGCACCTTGGTGGACATATATTTTGTTCCATGTTGCTAGGCAGGGCAAGCCCATTTTGCTGAGTTCTGATATCATCAAAATCAATTGCACTGTTTTTGGACTCATTCAGTATTTTCTTTAACTTGATTTAAGTACAATACCATTGTTAATGTTCAATTTATATTCCTAAAACTTAAGTTGAAAATGATGCGGTCACTGCTTCCTTTAATAAATGGCCCAATGTCAACAGTTTAACTTTGTCCAATTCAATAACCAATCAACGAGCACCTTGCACACTTACCAAAAACCCTGTTTTGACTAGTGGCAAATCACTAAGCACATTTTTCAAAATAGTTTTTTAGTGGAAATCGGGTTGTACACGCTTTTGAAACTAACACAAAAAAAAAAAAACTTTTTACAACCTACAGGAGATGGTGAGCTACATTTTAGTGACGTATTTTGAGTTGGGGTCGCATTTGCGCAATGCAAATGGTCTGGATAGTCATTTGTTCAGGAGCCTTAAGGCTTGGGGGTAGAGGCTATTTAGAAGCCTCGTGGACCTAGACTTTACGCTCAACTACCGCTTGCAGTGTGGTAGCAGAGAAGTCTGACTTGGGTGGCAGGAGTCTTTGACAATTCTTAGGGCCTTCCTCTGACACTGCCTGGTATATAGGTCCTGGATGGCAGGAAGCTTGGCCCCAGTGATTTACTGGGCCGTTCGCACTACCCTCTGTAGTGCCTTGCGGTCGGAGGCCGAGCAGTTGCCATACCAAGCAGTGATGCTCTCGATGGTGCAGCTGTAGAACCTTTTGAGGATCTGATGACTGTTTGTGAATGTTGACCTGTAAAGGTTTTACTCACATTGGCTGCGGTGAGCGCGATCAGTCTTCCGTTACAGCTGGTGCTCTCATGCATGTATCAGTGTTATTTCCCTCAAAGCGAGCATAGAAGTAGTTTAGCTCGTGCCACTGGGCAGCTCTTGGCTTTGCTTCCCTTTGTAATCAAATCAAATGTATTTATATAGCCCTTCGTATATCAGCTGAAATCTCAAAGTGCTGTACAGAAAACCAGCCTAAAACCCCAAACAGCAAGCAATGCATGTGAAAGAAGCACAGTAGCTAGGAAAACTCCCTAGGAAAAACTCCCTAGAAAGGCCAAAAACCTAGGAAGAAACCTAGAGAGGAACCAGGCTATGAGGGGTGGCCAGTCCTCTTCTGGCTGTGCCGGGTGGATATTATAACAGAACATGGTCAAGATGTTAAAATGTTCATAAATGACCAGCATGGTCAAATAATAATAATCCGAGTAGTTGTCGAGGGTGCAACAAGCACGTCCGGTGAACAGGTCAGGGTTCCGTAGCCGCAGGCAGGACAGTTGAAACTGGAGCAGCAGCATGGCATTTGTAGTCTAATGGTTTGCAGGCCCTGCCACATCCGAGTGTCGCAGCCGGTGTAGTATGACTCGATTTTAGTCCTGTATTTACGCTTTGCCTGTTGATGGTTCGGAGAGCATAGCGGGATTTCTTAAGCTTCCGGGTTAGGGTCCCGCTCCTTGAAAGCGGCAGCTCTAGCCTTTAGCTCAGTGCGGATGCTGCCTGTAATCCATGGCTTCTAGTTGGGATATGTACATACGGTCACTGTTGGAACGACATCATCGATGCACTTATTGATGAAGCCGAAGGCGGATGTGGTGTACTCAATGCCATTGGAATATGTTCCGGGATTCCGCCAGTCTGCTAGCATAACAGTCCTGTAGCTTAGCATCTGCTTCATCTGACAAGAGGCTAGCTGTGTGCAAACAGACCCCTCTCCTCGGACCGAGGAAAGGGATTTTTTTTTTAAGTAAAAGGAACACAAGTCTGCTTCAAACCACCCCCACAAACCTGAGCTGTTCAGAGCCCTGGTGCTGTAGCAGGCTCTCATTCATAACATGTTTGATTTTTACCAGAGGCTGCTTGGGTCTCCTTCAACCAGAGCACTTGTCATGATATAACACTCCTGATTTAAGTGCATCCTTGATACCTCTGCTGACCTGAGCTCTGGGTTTAGTTTCTGTGGTCTGGTCATTCTAACATCACAGATTGAATCTGTTTTTTCAGAAATGTTTTTGACTAGTTCCTTAAGGTTAAGCAGAGTTTTAGCCTTACTGGAACTAAAACTAGAATCTTTCAAACACCTGCATTTTCCCAGCGGTTGTTCAGTTTCTCTGAAAGTAAACTAAAGAGAAGCTCATTTGATGAGTAGGGCAAGCCAGCTCCTAAGGAATGTCTTTGTTCTCCTGTACTGCAAAAACCAGCAGTGACCCACATCTCTTCACCGTGTTTTGGAAAGTATTAACCCCATTTGGTAATTTGTTTGTTGGCGTTATGCAACTGCTTTCTTGGACGCCGCCCGCCCCCCCCGCCCGCCTGGCAATTGTCTTTTCCTAGCTCGGTGTTTGACCTAGTTTCACATCCTACGCAGGCAATCATGCTGACCCTGTAGCCTGTTCAGTCAGTCCAGTGTGAGCTTTAAGTGCTAAGAACAGGCTGTCGCACAGGGCCCTAGTCATCACTCACTGCCCTACCCTACCTAGATCATTGAACATGTTCTCCATGCCTCAAATTTTCCACAGAACAGATGTTTTGGAAAGCAGGGGCACTTAAAGGACTCCATCAGTGTGGATAATCCTTCCCACTAGTGAAGAATGCCGCTGTCCAAAATTTTTTTATTGTTCAGGGACATTGGACAGCATAGACACTTCCTTTTCACTGTTGTACCCACAGCATTACACTTGGCTCTGTTTAACCGCAGCAGTAGCCTCAAGTGGGGTGTTGACTGCTCCCAGCCCAGAGCTAACTAACCCCGCTGTGTCGGTCTGTTTCCTGCAGTGTGGCTCGGCAGAGTACATGGCCCCTGAAGTGGTGGAGGCCTTCAGTGAGGAGGCCACCAACTATGACAAGCGCTGTGACCTGTGGAGCCTGGGGGTCATCCTCTACATCCTGCTGAGCGGCTACCCGCCCTTTGTGGGCCGCTGTGGCAGCGACTGTGGCTGGGATATGGGAGAACCCTGCCACACATGCCAGGTAAGAAAGGCAAGGCCACCTCTGGCTGACCTAGATTCTCTCATTTGTTTAATGTGCTTTCCAGAAACTGTCCTGTTTAGGGGAAGTATAAGTCATATTCCTAGGTGCACATTAACAAGACACTGACATGCACACAATTGTGAAATTCAAGCTCTGAGTTTCCTTACTATGTGATGGTAATGAAAGCTCTTTATCCCTAGAACATGTTGTTTGAGAGTATCCAGGAAGGGAAGTATGAGTTTCCAGAGAAGGACTGGGCTCACATCTCCTCAAGTGCCAAAGACCTGATCTCCAAACTTCTTGTTAGAGATGCCAAGAACCGCCTGAGTGCTGGCCAGGTTTTGCAGCACCCCTGGGTGCAGGGGGTAAGTCGTCACCCCCCCCCCCCCCCCCCCCCCACACACACTCCTTTAACTATACGTACATTTCAGTGTGTAGAATGGGTGGGCTTTCTTTTTCATCTAACCACCTGCTAAAACAGATTTTTTTTAATTTATTTTTATTTTTTTAGGGATTCTCTGACACACTGCCAACATCCATCCTACCTCAAAGGTGAGTTAATCTTTGAGTCCCTGAGGGATATGGGCTATGTTCTTTAGTATAGTGTATCCTCATCACTTCCATTATAGGAAAGTACAACTAGTGTAACTAATGTCAACTTCTGCATTGTTTGGTTGCTCCTTCTACCCTTTCAGGAACAGTGCCAAGGACCTGACGTTCTTTGCTGGCAAGGCAGTGGCCATGAACCGGCAGCTGGCTGAGCAGGCTGTGATGGCGGAGCAGCAGCAGCTTGACGAGGCTCCCACTGTCATCACAGCCAGCTCCACTTCCATGCACCTCTCCCCTCCATCCAACGCCAAGCTGGCCAAGCGCAGGCAGAGCCTGCTAAAGACTGGGCCTGTCTCTGCCTCCGAGCTCTGCCAGCTCCTCGCCCCCCTCGTCATCACGTCATCTGCCTGAATCACCGCCTTTGACCATCCCATCTCACTAATTCAGATCTCCAGATGACCGCTCAGCCTGGCCCCTGCCTCACCCTGGCCCCAACTCGACCACACTTACTGACTGCAGGCATGTCCCCCTCTTTAACAGGAGAGACCGCTGCCATGCCTGGCTCCTAAAGTATATTTCAGAGCGCATTGATGCAGAGCCAGCAGCCCAAACGCAGCGCATCTCCACGTATGAGTTCTCTATTAATTGAAATGTGACGGCAGTTGGAGAAATGGCTTTAGCTGCGCTGAGAATTAGAAAAGTACAACACTGCTGTGTACACTTTGGACTCTGTTAAATGCTTCACTGCCTTCTGCCCCATAGCAGCACTTGTAAAGCACATTAGCCAGGGCCTGCATATATGGCATGTCCAGGCTGAGGGGCTGCTGGGCCTTCTAGGGACTTTGGGAGGGGGGGGGCTCTTCAAGCACTTTTCTTTTGAGTGTATGGCAGAATGGTTGAACCAAGCTCAGACACCAAAGGACTACCTGTTGTGCTGCTTCCACATGTTACAACTGGATCCACTGTGAATGAAGTTTATCTGGAATGTTCTCCATGTCTGAATGTCCCATCAGCAGATGCATACACGCTGACGCAATGGCCAATATGAAGGGTTTTACATGTGGAGGTATTCAGTGGAAAGAGTTCAGAAGGCTGGAAGCCAATGCTGCCAGTGTCTGGTGCAGTCCATTGTTTGGATAAATTCCTCTTCAACTGAGCCTCCTCTGTAGAAGGTCTAAGCCCACAGTACAAAAGGTTGTGGCTGTGCCCATGAGCCTCTAGTACCAGAGAATGTATCTATAACCAGCCCTTATTACGCTACAATGCCTACCAATGCAGTTTCATAGATGAAATGAATTATGCCAAACTACCAATTGCCATGCATCATTCAATTTTCATCTAGTTTTCTGATATCGGCGAATTCCTCCTGAATTTCTACAATAATAGGGGTTGAATTAAATGTTGTGCCTGCCTCTGCAAAAGTTGCTTTATGCACTAACCTGAAGTTCTTGGCACATGCAACTCATTTGATACCAGAACATGAACTGGGTTGGCCTGATGCTACCCTCAAACATGGAGCAGAAAAATTGCAAATTTGGTTCCCCATGCCAAAGCTTCCCATGCCAAATTGGGTACTAAGTGTTGTCGTCAAACCATAAGATGTATTAATGTAAACATCTTTAAAGTTATTTGACTGCTGTGTAAAGTAATTATGCCATGGCTGTCATAATAATCTGTCTAGTTTAGCGGTGTTAGAAACGCTAATTTTAGCCGATGTGACTTGGCTAATGTATTTGGATTTGTTCAGGGTTTAATCAGGCTTTTCGGTTAAGAGGTTAACAAGCTATTGACCTCTAATATGACACCCTCAATGATTCCAAACTGCATCACAAGTGCAAAACCTCTTCTTGGAGAAATCATTTGCATTAAATATGGTGAAGGAGACAATGGAACAGTCTAAAAATGGAATGGCATTCCAGAAAAGTCTTCCGAGGACATGTAGCTGTATTAATGAGTTATTTAAAAAGTTAGCTATTTTATGTTTAACTCCATGTTAATGTTTAACTGTGCCACTTTTTTTTTTTACATATGTTTTTAAGCTTTTATTTTTTTTATGTCAACCTCATGCAGGTGCTGTTCAATTGTTCAGGTGGAACACCAGATGTTCCTTTTTTAAGATTCCTTTTTTAAAGTGTGATGGGGAAGTTTCTTTTTCTTTTTATCTGGAGCTAAATTAATGCCCAGTGAATGTTCTTTTAATGTTATTTTGTAATGCGAAAGTGTTGGCTACAATCTGTTTAGAAATAAGTTTGGCTGTTAGGAAGTTGAAAAATTATATTACAGTGATGGGTTCTCAAGACACTGTAGCCAATGCCAAAGAGGCTAAAAGTCATAAACAAGTGACAATGTGCGTGTTCTCATCACCAAGGAGTACAATGACTAAACTCATGAATGTCAATGTAGTGTTACCACCGCTGCAGTTTGGTAATCTTGGAAGAAATGGCTCCCTTACTGTCAAAAGGCCCATTATGCTGATTCATGGGACACTGATTGTAATCTTTTTAAAAACCTTTCTACCAATGTATGTTTCTGGGGTTTTATGTCTTATAGTAAGACTTACTTGAATTTGTGTGCAGCTGTTCTTTGTTTGGGGAAACTAACTTGCTATCAAGAATCTGAACAAAAGCATTAAGCTGCGTAAGGCATTTTTGGGGGTTGTGAAAATGCCTATTCAATAGAGTTTCTGCCTTTTACTTTTTTCCCCAGACAAGTGTCTCCCTATTCTTTTTTTTTTTTTTTTTTTTTTTTTTTTTTTTTTTTTTTTTTTTTTTTTTTAGGATTGTGATTCTCCGAAATGCACAGATGTTGTACTTACATCTACGGCGTGTTCTTAGTCATAACCATTTCTACTTTTGCCCAATGCAGTAGTTTTGGACGGCCTTTTATTTGGGGAGAATCGATAGAAGCAATCCCTTAATTTTTTACATTGCAAGATCATTTTGAAACAATGTGTAAAATGAGACAGACGTTCAACTGGAGTCATAATCCACTTCCCCACTATTTGAATGGCGCCCACAGGCAATGCATTAAAGATTTTAACAATAACATTGGAACGTTTTGTATAACTATTTCAGTTTGAGGGAGGTAACGTAAATGTTTTTCTACGTGGTTCTCTACTCAAGCCTTCTCTTCGGAGTTGTTGCCACTTGTTTTTAATTCTGTATTCTGTCCCAGCCCAAAATATATATAATTTTTTTTTTTTTTTTTTTTTTTTTTACAAATCATACTTATGAGACAAACATTGAATTGAAATAAGCACTTTACTGTAACATGGGACTGATTTGCAGTTCACGCAAAGAAACATGACTTGCAGAATTTTTTTAATTTTTTTTTCTAAATACAATAAATTGCTTTGAACATAAGTATTCTCCACTTATTTTTCTGTTATTTGTCTTAGGAATGGTTAGAAGCCTTGGGGCCAGTTCAAGTATGTAACTGCTGAACCAATCCAACATGTTTTCACTTGTTAACTGGCACAATCACCATAGTTTTACTCTGCCAGTTCATCGCTTGGCCAAGGCTTAAGTCTTGATGATCTATTCTACTGTAAATGGCTCTCGGATACAAAGCCGAGTAAAGGACACATCATGGTCTTTGCTTGGGGGCAGTTAAGTAATATTTACTATCAACCTAGTCACCTGTAATTGGTTTGGTCCGGAGTCGGTGTTAAGGATTCATGACTGTCTATATATACACACACGGCAAGTGATGCAACTCGCTGCAAGCGTTGCCACCGCGTTTCCCCAGGAGATCTGGCAGTGTTGCTTATCAACCCAGGGGCTGGGGACACTGAATGCCTGCTAATACTCGGTACACTAGTCATATGCTCAATCTGATACTGTAATTATCCATTTGCTCAACAGAATGTAGAAAAGGAATGTCAACTTGGGTCGTATATCTTATTAAATAAGATGCACTACTAACCGATTGCGCAAACATCACCAGGGATTTCAAGGAAATTATGCAATATTATTTTGCTTGGCGAGGAGTTCTGGCTCGGTACGCCAGTGTCAGAGCATTGCTAAAATCATGAGTCTTCCCCCTACTGTTGACTTTATAAAACTCCAGCTCACCTAAAAATATTGCACACAATCAAATGGGTATTTATTTGATATGTGGGTCAAACCTAAGAGCAAACCTGTGGTGCAAAATACTTCTCCCTTCAGGACTGTGGTTAGGCTGTGGGAGTTCTGGTGTTACTCATTTCTGAGGATGTTGATGACACCGGCTCCACAGGGACATCCTTGGAAGCTGCTGGAGGGTGTCTCTTGTCCAGGTTTTTGGCCACAGCCTCGAACCTCAAATGCCTACAGAGTCCATTATCAGTTTTGGGTAACCCCAGTTCTTGTGAGCTTTCTTTTTCCTCACATTGCCCTCTAAAGCCTCTTTCTGTTCGTCAGTCAGAAATGGCATGTCGCTCGTCAGTACCTCAATGTCATACTTGGGCTTTGGGAAAACCATGCTGGGATCCATTTTTGGTGCCTTGGGTATGAGGGCATTAAGAGATTTCTGCACCACCAGAGGCAGACCACAGAGGTGTTGGATTTTTTTGCGTTTGATGTGGAACTCTAGCTTGTCTCTCTTTTCTTTGCTGATAAGTGCCTTAGAACAATTCAATTCAAACTCTACCTCTGCCACTTCCTTAGGCTGAGGAGTTTCTTTGGGTGTGATTAGTTCCATGGACTTGCTGAAGATGGTAGGTGCTCCCAATCCATTTGCCAAATGCTTCTGTTTCAGGTTCATCTCAAGAAGTTTTATGGATTCCTTTCTCATGAATAAAATATTTTTCACTCTGGGTATAGGGATGCGCATACCTTGTCCGACTAGCTTCTTTACCAACCTCTTCGGAGGAACCCTTCCCTGTGGCATAGACAATCTGATTTCCAGGCACTTGCTCTTCAGTTCTATTTCAAATTTGGTCCTGGGATAAGCTGTGCTAACTTCCAACGCATCAGGTTGAGTGGCTGTATCTAAGACAAGAACGCTGCTACATACACTTTCCTCAGTAGAATAATCATCAGACTCACTTAATGCTGCAGAGAGGGATTTGTCCCCCTCTGTTTCTTGTCCCGGTGATGTTACTGTTATTGGCCCTATCTCATTCTGAAGTTGTTGGCAGGTGATCAGAGGCTGGGAAATTGTTTCAGTGTTACTGTCTACAATCAGATTTCCGTTGTCCATACTCTTATATCTTTGACAATTAGCGCCTTCTGAACGAAAGGCTTTTATATACTTCAAAGCAAGCTTGGGAAGAGCCCACTGCTTTTTTATCACTTTATGCTTCACATGACACTCAAGTCTATTTCTTACCTCCTGGGGGAGGAATGGGGTTTCTACACCATGGAAATCAAACTGAACTGGGGGTGGTGTGACCGGAGTGACCTCCTCGGCTGCCGTCTTTTCCAGGGAGTCTGAGTAGAGAGTAGGCACTCCCAGTAGGTGGTGTAGTCGGTTTTGCTTCAGAGTCATCTCAAGGAAATCAGTTGTTTCCTCTCCAATCATACGGATTAAAAATGATCTCGGCTTGGGATATGCAAAAAGATGGACAAAACATTGAGGACGAGGAGTCTTCACCAACCCTGGATATATTTTTGAACCTAAGGGCTTGCTAGATGTTCTAGTCTCCATCTTTTCCCGTTTCAGATCTTTCTGACTATTGATTGCCACCTGGGATATAACAGTAGTGTTGTTTTTTTTAAATGTGGTCTTTGCTTGGTCGTGATCTGTAACTTTGTCACGTACCATTGGTTGATTTTCCTCTTCAACAATGAAAAGAATTTCAGGAATCTTCTTTGTGGCCTGCTTCAGTCTTTCTGGAAGTAGCATCCCAATAACTCGAACCAACAATATGGCACGTCTCCATAACCTGAGTATGATCTTTCGGCGGATGCTGTGCTCTAGATTGTGCTTCCCTTGCATTTTTCCTGACAGTGGGTTATTCAACTCTGACCTGCCAGCAGGACCTTTGTTAGTAGAGGATGGCTCATCCTTAAAAACCACTGGTGGAGCATGGACTGTTTCACTCATCTCAGACACAAGAGTGGATAGATTGGATGTTGAGCTGAAGGAGGACCAGGAGGTAAATGAGCTCATAGAATCAGATGACCCCATAATGTTCAGAGGCCAAAAGCTGTACTCAGTCTCACTGCTGGTGGTGGTATCGTTTCTGGACTCTGGAGTGTCCACTCTGATGTTGACGCACCTGTCACCATCGTTGTTGCACAGGTGCATAGACCTACACTGTTTGCAGTCAGACGGTAACTCGACATGACGTTTGGAGGAAAATAAAAGTTTTCTCTTTGTTTCCAGTTCACTGGCCCTGTCGTAGAAAAAGTCATATTCATTGTCATATTCAGAGTCACATTTAGTAGCAGGGCTATAATCTGGGCTGGAGTCAAGATAGGAATCTGGAGGTTTCCTCCACCGTAGCTTCCTCTGTCTTCTGCTCCCACAGCTGACCTTGTGCACAGTGTTCTCTGGAAGATCATCCAGTTCATTCACATGGTCTAAGCAGCTACAGTTTAGAGTGTAGCTCTGGGTGGTCAAATCCTTCAGCATGTCCCTAGTGAGAAAAGATATCACTGATATTAATTTTAAAGACAAATCTATGAAATTCCTCAAGTGTTGGCTAGAGCGCGCACACACACACACACACACAAGGCTGGTGGGAGGGGCTATAGGAGGATGGGCCCATTGTAATGTCTGGAACAGAATAAATAGAACTGAGCCCAACGTGTGGTTTCCATACAGTACCAGTCAAAAGTTTGGACACCTACTCATTCAAGGGTTTTTCTTTATTTATACTATTTTCTACATTGTAGAATAATAGTGAAGACATCAAAACCATGAAATAACACATATGGAATCATGTAGTAACCAAAAGTCTAAAACAAATAAAAATGTAATTAAGATTTGAGATTCTTCAAAGTAGCCACCCTTTGCCTTGATGAGAGCTTTGCACACCCTTGGCAGTCTCTAAACCAGCTTCACCTGGAAAGCTTTTCCAACAGTCTTGAAGGAGTTCCCACATATGCTGAGCACTTGTTGGCTGCTTTTCCTTCACTCTGCGGTCTAACGCATCCCAAACCATCTCAATTGGGTTGATGGTCGGGTGATTGTGAAAGCCATCTGATGCAGCACTCCATCACTCTCCTTCTTGGTCAAATAGCGCTTACACAGTCTGGAGGTGTGTTGGATCATTGTCCTGTTGAAAAACAAATTATAGTCCCACTAAGCTCAAACCAGATAGGATGGCATATCGCTGCAGAATGCTGTGGCCTTGAATTCTAAATAAATAACCTAGTGTCACCAGCAAAGCACCACTACGCCTCTTCCTCCATGCTTCATGGTGGGAACCACACATGCAGAGATCATCCGTTTACCTATTCTGCGTCTCACAAAGACACGGCAGTTGGAACCAAAAATCTCAAATTTGGACTCATCAGACCAAAGGACAGATTTCCACCAGTCTAATGTCCATTGCTCATGTTTCTTGGCCCAAGCAAGTCTCTTCTTATTGGTGTGCTTTAGTAGTGGTTTCTTTGCAGCAATTCGACATTGAAGGCCTGATTCACGCAGTCTCCACTGAACAGTTGATGTTAATGTGTCTGTTACTTGAACTCTGTGAAGCATTTATTTGGGCTGCAATTTCTGAGGCTGGTAACTCTAATGAACTTATCCTCTGCAGCAGAGGTAACTCTGGGTCTTCCATTCATGTGGCGGTCCTCATGAGAGCCAGTTTCATCATAGTGCTTGATGATTTTTTGCGACTGCACTTGAAGAAACTTTAAAAGTTCTTGACTGACCTTCATGTCTTAAAGTAATGATGGACTGTCGTTTCTCTTTGCTTATTTTGTCATTTCTCTTGCCATAATATGGACTTGGTATTTTACCAAATAGGGCTATCTTCTGTATACCACCCCTACCTTGTCACAACACAACTGATTGTCTTAAATGCATTAAGAATGAAATAAACTCCAAAAATGTACTTTTAAAAAGGCACACCTGTTAATTGAAATGCATTCAGGGTGACTACCTCATGAATCTGGTTGAGAGAATGCCAAGAGTGTGCAAAGCTGTCATCATGGCAAAGGGTGGCTAATTTGAAGAATATCAAATATAAACAATATTTTGATTTGTTTACCACTTTTTTGGTTACTACATGATTCCATATGTGTTATTTCATAGTTTTGATGTCTTCACCATTATTTTACACTGTAGAAAATGGTAAAAATGAAGATAACTGGAATGAGTAGATGTGTCCAAACTTCCGAATGGTACTGTATGTATGATGTGTTTGATACCGTTTCATTCATTAAATTCCAGCGACTACAATGAGCTCATCCTCGTATAGCTCCTCCCACCAGCCGCCTCTGTCACTCACACACAAACATGTTTCTAAACTTACAAAAAATCTGTGTCATCATAGTCTTCATCATTTCCTCTCCATAGATCCCATAAGTACCACAGTATGATGCCCGAGCAGAACAAAAACACAACGGTCTTGACAAGGATTGTCACATCAAGACCTAGGAACAGAGGCCGAGAAGAGAAATTCTCACCGTTCCTAAAATAATTATTTGCTGTAGCAAACATACCGGCGACGGAAGCTATCATCTAGGCCTGCTACATTTAGTGTTCGGCATTTGCCCCGTTAATGGCGCGTTTGAAGGCTGGTTTAACCGTGAGCAAATGTAGCAAGAGCATAAAGTGGACCGCTCTAATCATGATTATTTTTTGTTGTTGTTTTTTTTAGATTATAATGTTACAATTAAAGCGTCATAAACTATTGCGTAATGCGTTCTAATTTGTGACACAGTTGACACAAACGCCATTTGAAGCAGATCAATTAAGGTCACTAGTTAGTAAGGAACTCCCCTCACCTGGTTGTCTAGGTCTTATTTAATAGGAAAAAACTAAAACCGGCAGACATTCGGCCCTCCGTGTAATGACTTTGACACCCCTGTTCTATCCTAATCCTGACAAACGTATGGGAGGGCTATGTCTATACCAAACAATTTGCTTAATCGATCGGCTTGACGCGCAGGTGAACTGTAGGCTATAATTGGGGAGAGTTTATTTTGTATCAGCGAGTTGGTGACTGAGTTTGAGTTCAGGAAGGTATATTTATATTTCTTCCCTCCCTCCCATAAAAATACTGGTGTCGTCCCCATTATGTAGGCGTATTTTTTTTAACAGAGGGAGCTTTGATTTATTTGTTTCTAGCTCAGGCTCATTCAGAGAGACTCATCCATGCTTTTATTACAAGAGACTTGACTGCTGTAATACTCCCCTGTCTGGTCTACCCAAGCAAGCCATTGGTCAACTGCAAAACATACAGAATGCTGCAGCATGGGTACTGACCAAGACCTGATGGAGAACAATCATTACACCGGTTTTAATATCTCTGCACTAGTTGCCTGTGAGTTCTAGAATTACAGACCCAGTGGGTCCCTCAGGCACTGGCCGTTTAACTATCCCAAAGCCTAGGACCAAGAGGCAATGGAGAGGCAGCCTTTTATGCCCCCAACTTCTGAAATAGCCTGCCAGAGAACCCGATGGCTGCCGATACTGGCCATATTTTGAAAAGATCTTAAAACACACTATTTTAGCATTTTTCCCTGTGAAGCGTGTTGCGTTAATGTTTGAAATGTGCTATAAATAAAGCTTGATTTGATATGGTTAGTCTATATTGATTTTATAGAACCATATCCTACATTGTAGCCCTATTGGGCCTAACTGTTGTGCAAAATCCTGTTGTACAATTTTGGCTACAAAAACCTGCTTGAATCAGACTAAACGCACAGGTATTTTGATGCGATATGTAATCAGGCCTTTGACAGACGATGGCCCATTTGGGGTTGATTTAACATTTTTAGAAAGGCTGTAAAATGTCTGTTTCAATCTATCAAATCGGTACAATTATCTTGGTAAACTCATTCTCACTCTTTAATTATCTTCTACATTTTAAGTCTGATTAGGATGAGTGAAGTTTATCTTCAAGCTGCTAGCTGTTCTGAGGACTATAAGGACTGGGGAAAAATGTGATGGGAACTTATGTGAGAAAAAAAAGGTTTCATTGATCTTATTTGTTAAGATCTGATCGACGTCAATATGCAATGTTGCAGCCCAATAGAACCAATGATGTGTATAAGAACTGAACAAGTTAGTCTAACCTTGGACCTTGGACCTTGCACATACTACACGTAGTAGAATTCAAAGGCAAATCTAGTGTATGTTACAATATTCTTAGAATCTTGAGGTAGCAGGGTGACCTAATGGGTTCATTTTCATAATCACTTTTGTAAGTCCTTAGTTACATTTAAAAAAATATTAGATAGCACATGTTTTAAAGGTAAGACATTAAACAAACAAGCGCAGACCGCGGGTACCTTACATGCTGACGATCTGGGCTGAATGTACACAGGCAAATATTTCGAGTTCTAGATGACGTAGTTATGTGCGACGTGGGGCTTTTTGCGAGAGTTTCTTTGGCCATCCAACATGGCGTCGTAGGGATTCTGTTGTTGTTGTATTGCACGTAGTTATGTGAAGGAAACCAAGTGGATTCATCTCCATTTACTCAAACTAAAAAACAAACCAACTAACTACTAGATTAAATTGCGTCGGTCTCGATTCGGCGGGTATGAGAGAGGTCTGGGAAGACTATGCTGAGATCCACCGGTTTCTTCCTTGGGATTGATTGCCCGTTTTACACGGATAGTTGCAATGTGAAAAGTGTCAAAGATGGGTGCAAAAGACCGTACTGTCACTTCAGACACAGTCAACAGAGACGGGCGTCTTATGGATCAAATGACATAAGAAAATCAAACGAGCTTTACTCCAAACAAAAGGGTGAGTTGCAATTATATTGTATTAATATTATATGGCTTACGTTAGCTAGCTAGCGAGTGTACACTATTATACAGTGGCTGCATAGTGTTTAACTTAGTTATATGTGAAAACATTGAGCTAGCTAAATTATTCCCTTACTGAAGGGTTGACAACACAATTGCAACTTGCACATTACATGAATCCTCTGAATCGGCTATACTGTGTAATTTCTTAGCTGCATTAACTAGTTACCTAGCTAACTAGAGTAAAGTGAAAGTGATACCGGGTTTTATTTATTTTTATTGAACCTTTATTTAACTAGGCAAGTCAGTTAAGAACAAATTCTTATTTACAATGACGGCCTACCAAAAGGCCTCCTGCGGGGACGGGGGCCAGGGATTAAATATAATATAAATATAGGACAAAACACATCACAACGAGAGACAACACTACATAAACAGAGACCTAAGGCAGCAACATGACAACACAGCATGGTAGCAACACAACATGGCAGCAGCACAAAACATGGTACAAACATTATTGGGCACAGACAACATCACAAAGGGAAAGAAGGTAGAGACAACAATACATCACACAAAGCAGCCACAACTGTCAGTAAGAGTGTCCATGATTGAGTCTTTGAATGAAGAGATTGAGATAGCTGAACAGTTTGAGTGTTTGTTGCAGCTCGTTCCAGTCGCTAGCTGCAGCGAACTGAAAAGACGAGTGACCCAGGGATGTGTGTGCTTTGGGGACCTTTAACAGAATGTGACTGGCAGAACGGGTGTTGTATGTGGAGGATGAGGGCTGCAGTGGATATCTCAGATAGGTGGGAGTGAGGCCTAAGAGGGTTTTATAAGTAAGCGTCAACCAGTGGCTCTTGCGACGGGTATACAGACATGACCAATTTACAGAGGAGTATAGAATGCAGTGATGTGTCCTATAAGGCGCATTGGTGGTAAATCTGATGGCCGAATGGTAAAGAACATCTAGCCGCTCAAGAGCACCCTTACCAGCCGTTCTATAAATTATGTCTCCGTAATCTAGCATTGGTAGGATGGTCATCGGAATCAGGGTTAGTTTGGCTGCTGGGGTGAAAGAGGAGCGATTACGATAGAAGAAACCAAGTCTAGATTTAACTTTAGCCTGCAGCTTTGATATGTGCTGAGAGAAGGACAGTGTACAGTCTAGCCACCCTCCCAAGTACTTGTATGAGGTGATTACCTGAAGCTCTAAACCCTCAGAGGTAGTAATCACACCTATGGGGAGAGGGGCATTCTTCTTACCAAACCACATGACCTTGTTCAGAACAAGGTTAAGGGTAGAGAAAGCTTGTTGGACACTAAGAAAGCTTTGTTATAGACCATTTAACACAATCCGGGGAGGGGCCAGCTGAGTATAAGACTGTATAATCTGCATATAAATGGATGAGAGAGCTTCCAAATGCCTGAGCTATGTTGTTGATATAAATTGAGAAGAGCGTGGGGCCTATGATCGAGCCTTGGGGTACTCCCTTGGTGACAGGCAGTAGCTGAGACAGCAGATTTTCTGACTTTATACATTACACTCTTCGAGAGAGGTAGTTAGCAAACCAGCCCAAAGACCCCTCAGAGATACCAATACACCTTAGCTGGCCCACAAGAATGGAATGGTCTACCGTAGCAAAAGCTTTGGCCAAGTCAATAAAAATAACAGCACAACATTGCTTAGAATCTAGGGCAATGGTGACATCATTGAGGACCTTTAAGGTTGCAGTGATACATCCATAACCTGAGCGGAAACCAGATTGCATACCCGAGAGAATACTATAGACATCAAGAAAGCCAGTTGATTATCAACAAGTTTTTCCAACACTTTTGATAAACAGAGCATAATATAAATAGGCCTATAACAGTTAGGATCAGCTTGACCTCCCCCTTTAAATAAAGGACGAACTGTGGCTGCCTTCCAAGCAATGGGAACCACCCCAGAAAGGAGAGACAGGCTTGGCGATGACAGGGGCAACAACCTTAAAGAAGAAAGGGTCTAAACCATCTGACCCAGATGTTTTTTTGGGGTCAAGTTTAAGGAGCTCCTTTAGCACCTCAGACTCTGTGACTGCCTGCAGGGAGAAACTTTGTAGCGGGGCAGGGGAAAAATAGGGAGAAGCATCAGGGATAGTCGCATTTAGAAGGGGTGGGAAATGAGGAAATGTTGGACGGGCAACGAGGCATGGCTAAGTCAAATAGGAATCCTGACTTAATGAAGTGGTGATTTAAAGAGCTCAGCCATGTGCTTGTCAGTAACTACCACGTCATCAACATTAAGGGATGCAGCTGTGTCTCTCTGAGGGGGACGTGTCTCTCTCTGACGGTGGGCGAGTAAGTGGTGTCTGGATGTTAACCCTTTGAATTTGAATATTTCTGCATCTCAAGTCAGGTTGGTTGACAACGGCATTTGAAACCTTATTTCTCTCATCACTCCAAGGCAGACCGACTAGAACGTATTCAACGGAACTGTTACAGTACTGTAAAACTGTACATTATTTTTTACAGTTGAAAATTATAGACAATTTGCTCATTCTAATCTGTATCTCATGGCTCTCTCCAGAGCAATGCGGCTATGACCCATTCAAACCAGAGGTAGTGAGACCTGAGGAGCAACAGAATGGGGAGCCTGCTGCTGCAACAGTGGACATGGGTGCCTTGGAGCTTGAGTTGGTCAATCGTGCCATCGAGGAGGTACGCAGTGAGGTGGAGCGGGAAAAGAAGAAACTCTCACGAATCGGGGATCAGGAATATGACCCTACCAACAGTTCCCCCAAAGTGGTTGCTAAATGGCCAAAACCACTGGCCGTGACATCACACTTGGCGTATGACCCAGGCAGTTATCAGATGACTACAACAGCTGATTACAACCCTACCCCTCGCTCCAGTAAGTACACCTTGGATTCCGACAGCAAGGACAACCATGCCAGCTCCATGGAATATGTGCCCACCTCAGTTACCAAAATAGCTGTGAAAAAGCCTGTTCCTCGAACACAAACTCCTCATCTACACTCTTTGCCTACTAGTCCTAAATACTCCACTATTGCATCCTGCTCCAAGAATAAGTACACAGTGGATAATTCTAAACCATCCACAGACATGGAATATGACCCTCTCTGCAACTATTCAGCAAAAATAGCTGGCAAGAATAAGAAAGACCAGAGGACAGGGGCTACTAAGGGCGAAGGAAAAAAGAGACCTCACCTGTCAGGGACAGGAAAGCAGTCAACAGATGAGGAGTATGTGCCAACCATTAAGAAGCCTTGGCAGGTAATACCAGACCCACTGAAGTACACTGCCAGTTTCTCTGAGTCTGATGAAGAGAGCTCTGGGACAGAGTATCGACCCACCTCTCTCAGCCGTCTGCAGAGGAGGAAAAGCAACAGTGGGTCAGTGGAGGAAGCCTCTTGTCCAGGGAAAGGAGAGAGGACGGAAGGAGTCGTATGTGGGCTGAAACAACAGAGGAGTCAGGAGTCTAAAAAGCAGCAGGACGCCGCACACTGGGAGTCAGAGGACTTGGAGAATCAGGAAATAGTAGCTAGGCAGAAAGACAAGCCAGAGACTGAAATAGTGGCAGGTAAAACCAGCCAAATGAAGAGCAGCAAAGTAAAGAAGGTGCATAAATCTGAAAAGGAGTGCAGTAAAAAGAGTGGTGGTGCTGGTGGTAGTAAAAAAGGAGCAGGGGACGGTGAGAAAATAAGTGATTCAAAGAAATCAAGCCACGAAACTGCAAAGAAAGACCGCAAGAATCAGGGAAAGAAAGAAGAAAAAGGCAAGATAAAGCATACATCCATAGACATAGGCAAGAAGGAGGGAAAGGGAGAAATGAGAAGTGATGGAAAGAGTAAGGTAAGGACAGACAAAGTTAAAGAGGAGTCAAGCAAGAGGGAGAATGAGAGAGAAAAGGGAGGTGGGGATAGTAAAAAACTGCAGACTTCAGACAAGGAAAAGGACTCTAAGTTTAAAGAACACAAGAATGGTAAATATGACAGCAATGAAAGAGAAAAAGATTCAAAGAAAGTTAGCAAAGGGAGTTCTAACAGCGGTAAAGACAAGGTGAAGAAAAGCAGCAGTAGCTCCTCTGATGGCAAAACAGGAAAGGTGGAACAAAGATCTCTGAGTCACGTAGATCTGTTTGGTGATGAGAGTGTAGAGGAGGAAAGTGAGGAGGATGATGACGATGAGGAAGAGGAGACAATTGTGAGGAAGTCAACTGCTCCTTTCAAGAGGGGGAGTTTGACTCGGAGGAATGTCTCAGAGCTCACCCCCTCATCCTCAGAGGATGAAGATGTTGGTGCAGAAGATAACGGAGGCTATGATGACATGGATGATTGTGGGGTGGACTACTCCAGTCTGCAGGTGGACATGGACTTTGACCTGGATAATGACCCAATGGAGGAGTGCTTACGGATCTTCAATGAATCCAAGGATGTGAAGACTGAGGACAAGGGAAGGCAAGCCAAGGTACCCATAGATTGCCATGTCCCTTCATTATTGCTTGTTTTGTATAATATTTCCTTGGTTTAGCATTCACTGCTGTTTATCCTGCTCGTTCAGGTCAGTAATGGTGTCATTATTTTAAGAATGGGACTGAATGTAATGTTTTTGTCTCCAATATCATACTGAACAAAAAAATGTATTCAGCGATTTTACTCTGTTACAGTTCATATAAGGAATCTGGCAATTGAATTAAATTCATTAAATTCATTCATTCATCACATGACTGGGTCAAGGGTGCACTGAGTAGCCAGGCCCAGCCAATCAGAGTTTTCCCCACAAAAGGGCTTTATTAAAGACAGAAATACTCCTCAGTTTCATCAGCTGTCTGGGGGGCTGGTCTCAGACGATCCCGCAGGTGAAGAAGCTGGATGTGGAGGTTTACACGTGGTCTGCGGTTGTGAATGAGGCCGGTTGGATGTACTGCCAAATTCTCTAAAACGACGTTGGAAGTGGCTTGTGGTAGAGAAATGAACATCAAATTATCTGGGAACAGCTCTGGTGGATATTCCTGCAGTCAGCATGCCAATTGCGCACTCCCTCAAAATTTGAGATATCTGTGGCTTTGCGTTTTGTGTCAAAACTGTCCATTTGTAATGGATTTTTATTGTCCCCAGCACCTGAGTAATGACAATACTGTTTAATCAGCTTCTTGATATGCTACACCTGTCAGGTGGAAGGATTAACTTGGCCAAAGAGAGATGCTCACCAACAGGGATGTAAACGCATTTATGCACAACATTTGAAAGGAATAAGCTTTTTGTGCGTATGGAAAATGTCTGGGATCTTTTATTTCAGCTCATGAAACTTGGGACCAGCACTTTACATGTTGCGTTTATATTTTTGTTCAGTATGTATTTGTAGAATATTGTATGAAATGTACTGTACATTTGCTCAAAGTTTCTCTCCCTTCCCAGCCCTCTAAAGTTTCAGAGGATGAGGATTCCACAGAGAGCAATCAAACCACTCTTTTCCCCGGTCAGAGGAAAAGGGTTTCACATTTCTCAGCCAAAGGAAGTGTGAGTTTGTTCCCTGGTATTTACCCACCTCTCTATGGTAACTCAAGTAGCAAAAAGCCTTTCATTGATTACAAACTGGATTCTGTGTTTCAGACTGAGGCAACCCCGAAGCCTCCACCATACAGGAGACTGACTGCCCAGGAGATCTGTTACCAGCGTATGCAGATAGCACAGCAGCAGGCTGCCCAGCTGGCTGCAGCTGTGAAGACTGCCTCCACACCCATGCCTAACCCCAGCCCTTTCCCTGGGGAGAGGAAGAGATTAGCCCACCGCCCCACCCCTTTACCATCCTCTTCCAAATCTGGTAGGAAAGCTTGTCCATTCTTATTTATTTCTTATTGTCGAGAAGGAACCTGCAAGTAAGCATTTCGTTGGATGGTGTATATCATGTGTATTCTGTACATACGACTAATAGAAGTTTCAAGTTTTGTCTTCCACACCATGTAGGTCATGTCATCTAACACAGTTTACATACATTACGATTGCACAAACAATATGAGACCAGAGAAGTGTAATTTAAGGTGTGTTGTTGAGAAACCTTTCTGTATCTGACTGAAGGTCTTGCCGCGGCGAAGTCGGCGGGCAGCAGAGTGTTATCGCTCACCAGTACCCTCCCAGCAGGTCTCTCTGTGAAGGCCCAAACATCAGCCGGCATCCTGTCAAAGACCACCACCACTATTGTACAGAAGAGGGTGGCACACACTCCCACAATGAAGGTAACGCCAGACATTTATATTATGCCACAACAACCCAGAAAATGGATCTTAACGTCTATTGTAATTGACATGATTTTTCTTTTCTCAGAGCTCTGCAATGAAGCGGCCAGTTATTCCCACCGCGTTTGGGGCCAAAGTGCCCACCAACGTCCGCCAGCGATACCTCAACACATTTATAGACGAGTGTATGAAGTTCTGCCCCTCAGAAAACATGGCCTTCCAAATGGTATGAGACCACACAGGGTTGAACTGATTCATCATCAAATCCATCCATGTCTACAGTAAAGTATGTGTGCTCATAGCACAGCTAGTGGTATCCCATTTCAGAGAAGGGTGGATGAGTTATGTTTGTGAAATCTTTGATGTGGGTTCAGTTGATTTATCCTTACACATTTTTAGGTGCTTATTCATAGTGTGCCACTCTCTTTACTTGTATATATGGGTTGATGGTTGTAACAGCTGACGGTCTCTCTAGGCCCTGGAGGAGGAGAAGGTGGTGTATGACCGGAGCAGCAGTAAGAATATCTACCTCAACGTGGCAGTCAACTCACTGAAGAAGCTACGCAGCAAGAGCAGCTCCCCCAACTCACTCGTTGCCAGTATGTCACTGATACATACAGTATCCATGTAGCAATTTCAAACAGATGGTGTTTGGTGTCGTTGCAATGCTCATGTTAGTCATTGCCATTTGGCACAGATCTAGGAGAAACATTACCCCCCAAAATTCATATTTTTACCATTAGGTGAAAAACACCAAACTAACTGTATATCAGAGTCTTATCAGCTTGCTTGTCTTTCAGTGAACCCTGCAGTGGTGGGGAACAGGAAGTCCCAGTCCCATGAAGAAGTGCTGGGGGGGCGCCTCGCTGCCAAGACCAGCTTCACGATAAACAGGACGGGCAAGCAACAGGCAGAGAAACTCAGTGGTGAGTAGCTAGTCCTCATCTGGTTGGAGCTGGTTTTACTGGTGGCAGAGGCAGTGGGGGTTTGTATTCCAGCTATGTGTTATCTGGTCTGCTGTAGGCGCTACTCTGTACCGGAAGCTGAGGGACTATCTGATGACGGAGGAACGGCTGCAGGAGCATGGATACCCTAGGCCACACCCTGAGCGCTCAGGTCGAGCCGTGGTCCACAACATCCCAGAGAAGAACAACATTGACCGTAAGTCTTTACAAAGCACCTACAAACCCTCCTCAGTCTGGGGGTGGATCCAATCCTTCTCGACCAGACACATACAAAAAATGTTCTTCCACTAATCTCTTCTCGTTTCAAGCGTTTGCCAAGGTGTGCTGTCGATGTGGGGCCGAGTATAAGATCAATACCAACGGCAACTGTGTTCGCAAGGAGGAGTGTAATCACCACTGGGGCCGTCTGCGCAGACATAAAGGTCTGTTATTCTGTCTAATAACTTGTACGTTGTTTTCATTTTTTCATGCTGTAAAGGGCAAGATGTTAGGATTTGAATGTAGTTGCCCATTTTGGATGGAACTAGTAAGGGCTTCTGTCCGTCTATGAATAGTGTCGGGAGGCTGGGAAACCAACTACAACTGCTGCTCAGGAGCTGTGGGCTCTCCTGGTTGCTCCGTGTCTAAGGTAACATCACGCAGTTCCTCTGCATTGCATTTCTGCAAACAGAACCCAGTAATAATGTGAATACTGAACTGTTATGGGAACAGAAGGGGGCAGTGTTGTCCATGGCACATCGTGACTGCTACTTCATTAGACCTGATGCCTCCTCAGAATCCCATCTCTGTGCTTATATTTAAGAATGAGTAAATTCCACCATTATTTTTAAAAGGTGGTCCACCTTGCGTCTTCTCTGTTCATAGCAACACGTTCAGGACGGACGCAAAGAGTCTTTGGGTGGCTACGTTCAGACCTTTGAGAAACAGCTGCCCCCGGACGGCAACTGTGGAGTCTATGCCCTGGACTGTGAGATGGTGAGCTGGCTGCTGCGCTGCTTTCCTTCGGGCACAATTAGCTGTTTGAGTGCTGAGAGTGGCTCTCAATACCCTATATAATGTGTCCTCTCTCTTTCTCTCACTCCTTGGTAACAGTGCTACACAAAGCAGGGTCTGGAGCTGACCAGGGTGACTGTTATCAACTCTGAGCTGAAAGTCATCTATGACACATTTGTTAAACCTGAAAGCAAAGTGGTAGACTACAACACACGGTAATGGATACAGAAGATCTTTGTTCAGTCTTTAGTGTGGAGATATAGCTAGCATGCACGCGCACACACAAGGACAAAATGACAATGTTCATCATGTTTTGCACAGGTTTTCGGGTGTAACGGAGGAGGACCTGGAGAATGCCAGCATCACCCTGAGAGATGTGCAGGCGGTGATGCTCAACATGTTCAGCGCTGAATCCATCCTCATAGGACACAGCCTGGAGAGTGACCTTTTTGCCCTCAAGGTAAACATACACACTCCCCTAATCTGATTGCCCTCTGGTCGTTATGCGTGTGTGGTTGTGATGTGGCCCACTCACTCTGTACCTCTCTCTGCTGTCTTCGTAGGTCATACACAGCACTGTAGTGGACACAGCCATCGTGTTCCCCCATCGCCTGGGCTTACCCTATAAGCGGGCCCTGAGGAACCTCATGGCAGACCACCTCAAACGCATTATACAGGACAGCGGTGAGCAGCGAAACCCTCATTACCATGTTTATTATTGTTTCTATGATATACAGTTGAAGTCGAAAGTTTACATACACCTTTTCACAATTCCTGACATTTAATCCTAGTAACAATTCCCTGTTTTAGGTCAGTTGGGATCACCACTTTATTTTAAGAATGTGAAATGTCACAATAATAGTAGAGAGAATCATTTATTTCAGCTTTTGTTTCATCACATTCCCAGTGGGTCAGAAGTTTACATACACTCAATTAGTATTTGGTAGCATTTCTTTTAAATTGTTTAACTTGGGTCAAACGTTTCGGGTAGCCTTCCACAAGCTTCCCACAATGAGAGTTGGGTGAATTTTGGCCCATTCCTCCTGACAGAGATGGTGTAACTGAGTCAGGTTTATAGGCCTCCTTGCTCACACACGCTTTTCAGTTCTGCCCACAAATTTTCTATGGGATTGAGGTCAGGGCTTTGTGATGGCCACTCCAATACCTTGAGGACTTTGTTGTCCTTAAGCCAGTTTGCAACAACTTTGGAAGTATGCTTGGGGTCATTGTCCATTTAGAAGACCCATTTGTGACCAAGCTTTAACTTCCTGACTGATGTCTTGAGATGTTGCTTCAATATATCCACATAATTTTCCTCCCTCATAATGCCATCTATTTTGTGAAGTGCACCAGTCCCTCCTGCAGCAAAGCACCCTCACAACATGATGCTCCACCCCCGTGCTTCACGGTTGGGATGTTGTTCTTCGGCTTGCAAGCCTTCCCCTTTTTCCTCCAAACATAACGATGGTCGTTATGGCCAAACAGTTCTATTTTTGTTTCATCAGACCAGAGGACATTTCTTTGTCCCCATGTGCAGTTGCAAACCGTAGTCTGGCTTTTTTATGGCGGTTTTGGAGCAGTGGCTTCTTCCTTGCTGAGCAGCCTTTCAGGTTATATCAATATATGACTCGTATACTGTGAATATAGATACTTTTGTACCTGTTTCCTCCAGCATCTTCACAAGGTCCTTTGCTGTTCTGGGATTGGTTTGCACTTTTCGCACCAAAGTACGTTCATGTCTAGGAGACAGAATGCGTCTCCTTCCTGAGTGGTATGACGGCTGAGTGGTCCCATGGTGTTTATACTTGCATACTATTGTTTGTACAGATGAACGTGGTACCTTCAGCCGTTTGGAAATTGCTCCCAAGGATGAACCAGACTTGTGGAGGGCTACAATTTGTTTTTCTGAGGTCTTGGCTGATTTATTTTGATTTTCCCATGATGTCAAGCAAAGAGGCACTGAGTTTGAAAGTATACTTTGAAATACATCCACAGGTACACCTCCAATTGACTCAAATGATGTCAATTAGCCTATCAGAAGCTTCTAAAGCCATGACATCATTTTCTGGAATTTTCCAAGCTGTTTAAAGGCACAGTCAACTTTGTATGTAAACGTCTGACCCACTGGAATTGTGATTAAGTGAAGTAATCTGTCTGTAAACAATTGTTGGAAAAATGACTTGTGTCATGCACAAAGTAGATGTCCTAACCGACTTGCCAAAACTATAGTTTGTTAACAAGAAATGTGTGGAGTGGTTGAAAAACGAGTTTTAATGACCCCCAACCTAAGTGTATGTAAACTTGCGACTTCAACTGTATACTGGGAAAAAATAACATGTAAAGTGTTGGTTTCATGAGCTGAAATAATAGATCCCAGAAATGTTCCATATGCACAAAAATCATATTTCTCTCAAATGTTGTGCACAAATTTATTTACATCCCTGTTAGTGGGCATTTCTCCTTTGCCAAGATAATCCATCCACCTGAGAGGTGTGGCGTATCAAGAAGCTGATTAAACGGCATGATCATTACACAGGTGCACCTTGTGCGGGGGACAATAAAGGCCACTCTAAAATGTGCAGTTTTGTCACACAGCACAATGCCACAGATGTCTCAAGTTGAGGGAGAGTGCGATTGGCATGCTGACTGCAGGAATGTTCACCAGAGCTGTTGCCAGGATATTGAATGTTAATTTCTTTACCATAAGCTGTCTCCAACATCGTTTTAGAGATTTTAGAAAGTATTTTCTAACCGGCCTCACAACCGCAGACCACGTGTAACCACACCAGCCCAGGACATCCACATCCGGCTTCTTTACCTCGTCTGAGACCAGCGACCCGGACTGTTTGCACAACTGAAGAATTTCTGCACAAATTGTCAGAAACAGTCTCAGAGAAGCTCATCTGTGTGCTCGTCGTCCTCACCAGGGTCGTAGCAGACTTCAGTGGGCAATTTCTCACTTTCAATGGCCACTGACGCTGAAGATATGGGCTCTTCACGGATGAATCCCGGTTTCAACTGTACCGAGCAGATGACAGACAGCGTGTGAGCAAGTGGTTTGCTGATGTCAATGTTGTGAACAGAATGCCCCATGGTGGGGTTATGGTATGGGCAGGCATAAGCTATGAACAACTAACACAATTGCATTTTATCGATGTAAATTTGAATGCACAGAGATACCGTGATGAGATCCTGAGGCCCATTGTCGTGCCATTCATCCGCCGCCATCACCTCATGTTTCAGCATGATAATGGACGGCCCCATGTTGCAAGGATCTGTACACAATTCCTGTAAGCTGAAAATGTCCCAGTTCTTCCATGGCCTGCATACTTATCAAACATGTCACTAATTGAGCATGTTTGGGATGATCTGGATCGACGTGTACGACAGTGTGTTCCAGTTCCCGCCAATATCCAGTAACTTCACACAGCCATTGAAGAAGAGTAGGACAACATTCACAGGTCACAATCAACAGCCTGATGAACTCTATGCGAAGGAGATGTGTTGCGCTGCATGAGGCAAATGGTGGTCACACCAGATACTGACTGGTTTTCTGATCCATGCCCCTACTTTTTTTGGTACATTTTCTGTGACCAACAGATGCATATCTGTATTTCCAGTCGGTCATGTGAAATCCATAGATTAGAGCCTAATGAATTTACAGTATTTCAATTGACTGATTTCCTTTATATGAACTGTAACTCAGTAAAATCTTTGAGATTGTTGCAAGTTGCATGTCAACAAATCCTTAGTAGGCCATTTCCCTCTCTCTGGTTTCAGTTGAAGGTCATGACTCCAGTGAGGACGCCTGCGCCTGCATGGAGCTTATGATGTGGAAGATCCGAGAAGACGCCAAGGTGAAGAGGTGACCTCTGCCTTCTCTTATCTGCCCACCTCCCCTCTAACCGGACTGCTGCAGACAGACAGGGAGGGAGAGAGAGAGGCGGGGCGCTGGAGGCCCGGAGAAAGAACTGTCAGTCTGAGAAGCCATCAGCCCAGCACTTGACAAGAAAGAAGTAGCGGGAACGCTTCAGGTATTCCAAAACAGCCACAGCACTTGAGTTCCACTGACTGGGATAGGACCTTGACAGAGGGTGAGAATAGGCTCCTCTGCAGATATCTGCACAGACAGTCAATTCACTACCTTGCCTGGACAGGTGGGCCATTGTGAACAGGTGCTGCTCCGGCCTTGTTGGAATACAGCAGAGCCAGAGCCCTCGATGGAGCAAGCAGGGAAAGAGCAGAAATCAGCAGTGTTTTAATTTACTGTTTACTCATTTCATTTATAAGATCCATGATCATGATTGTCACCAGTTTTTGTTGGTATCTATTATTCTCCTCCCGCCATCTATTTCTGAAAGACGGGGGGTTACATCGATGGCTCCCATCAAATATAACCTTTCTGTCAAATGAAAATGACAGACCTGTCAGGGCATTGGACTTGTTCACATTGTTAGGGTGAAAATGAAATTGCTGCCGAGTTGCATCCTTGGCCCAACTTGCACTCTCTGTTCTCACGTTACATTAAATGTGGTCAGTCTCTTAGTATTTTGGTGGCTCTCAAATTTCATTCATCATGACGGACTTGGTCAGAACCCAAACCAGAAATATGAATGTCTAAAATTGTCCTGGAATGGTTGATAAGAGATATTGTGTTGAATAGCTTGACCATGAAATCTCAACTTCTCTGTTCTGTACACGGCATTAAAGTAACTTAGTTTCTATCTTTGCCTATGTCCACATTATGCAGCGATTTAGTTATTCAGTGTAGACCGATATGAAACCGTTTATATTAACTAACGCCTATCATTTTTTATATGGTATAACATATACTGGTAAAAAAAAAATTGTGCTGTAAATATGCTGTAAATTGTTTCCTTTTGTATTATCTTTTTCTATTAAAAAGATTGAAAAGATCTGGTTTACTTAATAATTTCAAAGTAAACCTTTTTTTCTGCCAATGTCAAAGCAGGATAAACACAACATCACTAACAAGAAGTGCCTTCTTCACTGAGTGTACAAAACATTAAGAACACCATGACACAGACTGACCAGGTGAAAGAATTGATCCCTTATTGATGTCACCTGTTAAATTCACTTCAATCAGTGTAGCTGAAGGGGAGGAGACGGGTTAAAGAAGTATTTTAAGCCTTGAGACATGGGGTATGTATGTGTGCCGTTCAGAGGGTGAATGGACATGACAAAATACTTAAGTTCCTTTGAACAGGGTGCCAGGCACACCGGTTTGTGTCAAGAACTGCAACGCTGCTGGGTTTTTCATGCTCAACAGTTTCCCCATGTGTATCAAGAATGGTCCACGACCCAAAGGACATCCAGCCAACTTGACACAACTGTGGGAAGCATTGTAGTCTACATGGGCCAGCATCCCTGTGGAATGTTTTCGACACCTTATAGAGTCCATGCCCCAACGAATTGAGGCTGTTCTGATGGCAAAAGGGAGGTGGGGGGGACTCAATATTAGTAAGGTGCCCTTAGTTTTGTACACAGTGTGTAATATATAGTTTTCCAAATGTAGGTTGTTTATTTATGTTAGTGCATATCATGTGTGTTTATAGTACAGTACATTCTTGCTATTGCAGCTGTCATATCTCTCTACCCTGTGTGTGTACTCTGACGGAAGGTGCGTTGGTATTGTCTTCTTTTCTTCGCAGATGTGTTAGGGATACAAAACGGGACAGAAATGCTAAATGGAGAGGCCCATTCTTTATTTTTCACCAGGCTCCACATTTTTGCCTCTTGAGCTCCTCCCGTCACATGTCACCATGCATTTCCCCAACTGAGGCCAGAGATCTCTTGACCCCAGGTATTAAAGACCCAGTTAGCACAGATCAATAACCACACAGTGTTCTACTGACAGGGAGGGGGATACCTAGTGTTTGAATGCAGCAGAGATTTGAGCATGTGGGGAGAAGCATCTCTAAGAGCGTCTAGAGAGGTCTTCATTATCAAAATCGATCAGTGTGCTCCCTCTGTTCACCTTTGACTGCTGGGGGTCGGTTGGTGCTGGCTCTGTGCAGGCGGGAGCACTCACGCTGACCCCATGCTGGGAGAAGTCTGGTTTATCCCTCAAAACACTGAACAGAAGTTACCCACTAACCACATCCCTATCAAACTTATTGAGAGAATTTGTTTTATGACCTTTGGTTTCTTTTGAACGTTTTCTACTTTGGTGAGGTTTCTTAAAAATGTACCTTTAACTTATTATTGTATGATTCCAGTTGTACAATGTATCAATGGCATATTGTGACAGGACAGCATTGTGTTTGTTGCTTAGGACTGAAAAGTGCTCAACCTTTCCTGAATAAACGTTTCATATTGACCTGAAAGCGAGCAAGTTATTTTTTTCATGAGTTGAAATGTAAAGGATTTTCTGCAGTTACCTTAACAAATCTGTGTGAATCATAGCGGCTGCTTGCAATTTGACTAAGGCCTTTGTTTTGACTTTGGATTATGGCCCATAATAGGCGAGTCCATTTGAAAGATCATCTGTGTGTGCTCTCTTTGGTCCTCGCCAGCCTCTACCCCGGCCCTCCGCTGCTTCCCTTGACTCCCCAGGCGGGCCTCGCAGCCGCCTGTCCTTCTCTCTGTCATTAACTCAGACTCATGCTGCCCAATTAAGTGACTGATCTTTACTCAGTTCCTCATATTGATCTGCCAGAGGAGCTGCCTGTGGCATATCTCCTTGGGGGTTGGGTGGAGATCATATGAAGTTAATGCCTCTAGGCCTCATACGAATAGAATTACTAATGCCCAGTTAACCAAAATCAATGAGTTTCAGAGATCCCAACGCTCCACTTCAGATCTATTAGATGAGCTTGATAGATTGGTTTGAGGCTGGTTGGACAATTTTAATGGCTGATAGTTACGAGAGCAACTGGTAGGGATCAGTTAAACATTTTTCAAATTAAGAACAGTACGCAGAGATATTAAGATATGCTGTTCAGGTTCTATGTCCTTAGCATTCAGTATTACTCAACATGTTTTATTCTATTTTTTTAATTCTAAAGCAGTTATTCAATGGTAAAGGAACAACACAGATACCCCTATAGCTCCCATTTATTATTTGTCTGTCATAGCTAGTGTCAGGGCTCACAGCGTGATCCTGGCACACACTGGGGCTTAAGAAGAGCTCCTGACCTGCCGCTCGCTATCCCTGTCCCCGATGGGTGAAAGGGCAGACGGTCCCATCGATTTCCCCCAATGAAGAAGTCTTCAGCCCCTTACCCGCTTTCTTCTGGTCCCCATGCCCCAGTCCTGACTGGGCAGGCCTGAAGGCCTCTATTGTGTTAGCGTGCCGATCGATCCAGTTGGTGTCCAAGGGGCCTCTCCTTTGAGATGCTCTCCCACTGTTAACTGACAACTACAAAGCTCCTGTCTTGATAGCCACTTGTCAATACAAATTTCCACTATTGATAAGTAATTGAAGAGAGAGGTGCTTTAGGGGGTGTTCCTCGGACTGCTGCTCTCAAACGGAAACATCTGCTAAACAGGAGACATTAACAAAAACACTTTTAGAATACAAAACCAGCCCCCCTCTGCCCTCTCCAGCCCCCCTCTGCCCTCTCCAGCCCCCCTCTGCCCTCTCCAGCCCCCCTCTGCCCTCTCCAGCCCCCCTCTGCCCTCTCTCTCCCCTCTTTTCTTTTACCAATCTGAATATTATTAAAAAAACGTTCAGTGGATAGGCAGGATGGAACACATTGGAGAAACTGTTCCTCAAACTGTTCCTACTCCAAAGTGTTTGATAGTGGGAGTATGAACTTGCTCTGTCTTGTTTCATTCATAACATTAGAATTTTAGCTTTTACCCAAACAATCATTTCTTATCTATTACACACAATGTTGCTGTCAGGATTGCTTTCTCCTTGTGCAACATACCATGCAACAGGAAAATGTTTTCATGTTTTGTCCGTGATTATATTTTTCACCTTTCCAACAGTATTTGTATTTTACATATAGGCCCGATAATACGCTCACTGCAGTTAGACCTGCATGCTCCTAGCTGCTAGATGGCGAAACCATTGTGACGTGACTAACTAAGGATAACCTTTGTCTTTTAGTTCCAGTAATCCGTGCCTGTGTAAGTGGATCCACCAGGAAGAGGATAACTCCCTTAAGATCTTTTAAATACTACCAGTAACTTATTTTTGCCCCTGTTCTCACAGTAATCCAGGTTATTTGCAGAAAATATATTCTCAGCTGTGTTGAAAAGACATAGCATGTGAATCATAATGCCTGCTGATAGATCCAACTGTGTTGAAAAGACATAGCATGTGAATCATAATGCCTGCTGATAGATCCAACTGTGTTGAAAAGACATAGCATGTGAATCATAATGCCTGCTGATAGATCCAACTGTGTTGAAAAGACATAGCATGTGAATCATAATGCCTGCTGATAGATCCAGTTTCAAATTGTGAATTTTGAGACATTGCTTACAGACACATATCATTCCACATCCGTACTGTGTATTCTTCCAGGTCTATCACCTACTACTTAATGGATATGGTGTCTGGGGTTTAAAACAAACAAAGCAATCAGTGAGGAGCCCTTTGGATGACTTGGAACAGTGGGAGAAATCAGTAATGACATCCCTTATTTAGAGTGGAACCCCGTTCTGTGGGGATGGGGAGGAGGTGGGCCTTTTGGAGGAGAAGGTTTCCAGGAGGGCAGTGGGTTGGGGTGGTGGCTATGGGGAGGGGGTTGCACACAACCAGAGTCTTTGTGTCTTTAATCCCCCCAGCCAACACAGCTTTGGCCAGGTTTCATCATGAAAGTGCCATGAAATAACTACTTTTTTTTCCTTAGCAGTAAATCTCCCCTAATCCTGCAGGCTGAGGAGACAAAGGCCTCTGGGACCTAATCCTGGACCGTTTAGTGAGGTTCCGGGGCTGGCCTACAGAGCCTCTTCTAAATGACTTCTTTTTATCAGACACTAATATAGCTTGACAGCCAAGAACAGTGGAAAAAAGCAAAGAAAACATATATCCACATATTTTAGGAATATAAATGTATGAACAAGTACTGTACAAGTATGAACAAAAATGTTACCTTTTATGCCAAATGTTCAGTTCCTATTGGGCAAAACAACTACAAAATATATATATATAATGTATCCAACAAATGTTGAACGAGTTTGTAGTCACAAGCTTGATAAAGTCATGCTTTCATTTCTAAACGAAAAACAAATATATGAAAATATACTCTCAAAATAAAAGGTTTACTGTCACCTAATATTAAACATTTGATCTCAAATCCAAAATGCTGGGATATAGAGCCAAATTAAAAAATGTAGCTTCACTGTACAAATACATATGGTGTTGAGTGTAAAAGTCATGGGATTGTGAGACCCCCGAGACTGACTGTGTGGGTCACTGATAGAATGCAGCAGACATTTGAACAGAAATATGCCTGATAGTGAGGGAACCACCCAAGAGGTCTAAGAAATATATTCGCTACACCCACAATAACATCTGCTAATCACGCCTATGTGACCAGTAACATTTGATTTGATTTGACCTTTAGTCATGGTATTAGGCAATTAAATTCCTACAGAAATAGCGGAATCGAGGGCAAAAATTAAAACATCTTAATTTATCAACCAGCCAGACTTTTGCCTTGAGTTTCAGAGTAACAGGGAAGAATGAACCTTTCAGTAACAAATGGAAGATGAGGACACGGCGGGCTGTTAAAAACATTGAGGTGGCTGGTTTTCGTTCCAGTTGTGGTAATGGCCCCTCCTCTCCTGACTGTATGGCTGGTGTACTTGGTGTGTGTTTTACTCTGGGACACAACTGATACTCGTGGGAAGCATAATCTGTCACTGAATGCTTTGCCTTTCCACCCTTCGCACCTTCGCTAAGGCCTTAGTGGAATTTACATGTCTAAACCCTTCAGCCTAAAGCTAGAGCTGGGTTATTGGAGATGATCTTATTGGAGTGCTACAATTTGAAATGTGTCACAATGCACAGGTGTGCCAGGACTTTGGGGCGAGGAGAAATACATTTTATTAGATGGACTGTGATATCCATACTAGTAATTGGGTTTTCATATTTTCATTCCACAAGATACAGAATTCATTGCACCAATAGTAACATTTGGATATCATATTTTTATTCCGATACACATTTAATTCCAACGTACTACTTTACATGACAATATATTGTACAGACCATTGGCTTAGAGCATGATTTAGTCATGGACACTGAAGTTCTGAACATTTCTCAGGGTGTGCAGGGCAGCAGCCTACTTTCATAAAGTGTAATGTCATGTTTACTGCATTTGTGAAAAAAAGTAGAGTTTTATGCAAGTGCTACTGAAAAACACACTCCACCTAACCTATTTGCAAATTAGGAAAAAACATTTGCATGTTGTGTTTTATCATTATTTTCCTTATTTTGGTGGGATAATAGTTCTCTTTCAGGAGATCTTGAATCTGGCTCAGTTGAACCTTAGGAAATTGGTCTCAATGGCCAATGTCCAAATTGTATTTCACAAACTGACAGTTTATGGGCAAAATATGTAGCCTGTTAGCAAAACAAACTGCAAAGCAAACCCCATCCAAGTGGAGATTGACAAAGCAGGGAGTTTAAGAGAAAGGAGGCTGAGAACAGGGAACAATCAACGGCTGTTATTTTAATCTGGCCTGCCACTGAGATTAGCGACCACATTGTTTTAATTGTTTTAACAGGAGGGAATGAAACGCTCGTTTATTGAGGAAGGATCCTTTGTGTAAATCTCCCCAAATTCAATAGTTTAAAAAACTTGAGCCCTTGGACCCCCTCTTTTCCCTCATCCCACCTAATCCAGGGTAATACCTTTCTTTCTATTGGCTAATGGTTGAGGGGAGCTGGAGTAAATGGTTCTTTAAATAGTCGTGGGTGAGAATGGTCTTCAGATAATTAGATCCATGCCATGACAAAGGGTAGCGGCGTACGAGGATAAGGCCTGCATTTCGAACTATTGGACTGTATAGGTGGACTTCTGAAAGCTCACGAGAATAGGTTCATTTCTGCTGTTTTGTGTGCTTCTCAGGTAAAATAAAGAATACTGCAGATGTTATACTTTTTTTTGTCTGATCTTTGTTTTGAAAATTGTTTTCTGGATGTTGGTAGCCAACAGAAGTAAAGTGGCAAAGGTTTATGCGTAAAGAATAATTACTTTCAATTACTTTTAATGATCAAGAAAGTTGCTTATGTTTACCATTTGTTCTGTTTTTATTTAAGTGAGTTAAGACTGTAGCCTAAATACAAATTGCACAGTGCAAGCGTCCTACATACATTGTACAGTAAGCTATAGGCTATATACTTTTTTTCCATTGTATGCCTAGTTAGTATGGTGTAAGTCCCATATAACTTAAACAGTTTTACCCTATGGCTTTAGGTCCGCTATGAATGCCTTAAATTTCTGCGGGGGATCCGACAGTGGCAACGGACTCTATCCTCTGCACAGCGTCAACTCCGTCTTTTTCGACCTCCACCACCAGATGGCAGACCAGTACCCGGTTTATCCATCAGCCAATCCCTCCTCGGTTCACACGTTCTCTGTTGCTGAAAGACTTGCAGGTATTTAGAATAGACTACTGTCATTTATGACTGTGTCTGTAATCGATGCATGCAATCAAACAAATGCAGGTGGAAAAATAAAAAGTGTTATAATTTTAGGGCTCCCGAGTAGCGTTGCCACTCTCGGATCCCCCGCAGGCACTGCAGCTCAGTGCTAGAGGCGTCACTACAGACACCCTGGTTCGTATCCAGGCTGTATCACAGTGCGCAGCCCTATGGGAGTCCCATAGGGCTGCGCACAATTGGCCCAGCGTCGTCGAGGGTTTGGCCAGTGTAGACCGTCATTGTAAAAAATAATGTGTTCTTGACTGACTTGCCTAGTTAAATAAAGGTTATATTTAAAAAATCTAAACATTTAAAATTAAATAATTTGTCATTCAAAAGCATTGCAGCTGAACTGGTATTCTATTGTCAAAAGACCCGTTTCCCACCTGAAAAAGCTGTTGAAATTGTTAATTGTCATGCTGGTATTTTCAGTGTAGCCTGATATCTCACATGCCCTCCTAATGTTTCACCACCTCTAATCTTGTTGTGGCTTGTCTTCTGTCCCCACAGAGTTGATACTGGAGGCCCGTTATGGGAATCAGCAGAAGCAGCGTCGGAGCCGCACAGCCTTCACTGTGTCTCAGTTACAGGCTCTAGAGAAAGCCTTCCAGCAGACCCAGTACCCTGATGTAGGTATGAGAGAGAGACTGGCTGTCTGCATCAATCTGCCTGAGGCTCGCATTCAGGTCAGTAAAGGTCGCTCTTCAAAGAGGACCAGCCTGTGCGCATGCTTTCATTCATGATATTTATTTGAACTGCTGCTTTTAGTAACTTTATTCTTGTGATATATATAACAGCTGTGGTGCTATTACCTTTTTAAACTTTTGATCAATATTACTGTTATAAATACGTCAACCCTTCACCAATAACTAAATGATATGCTCTCCAGGTGTGGTTTAAGAACAGAAGAGCAAAGCTCCGTAAGGGACAGAGATGCTCCCCTCTTCCCAGAGAGCAAAGCCTGGAGGAACCACATCAAACCAAGGCAGGAGGGGAAGAGAGGAGCACCAAGGATTCAAAAACACAAAGTGAAATCGCTGCTCTCTGGGAAGTCAGTGATGCTCCCACCATTTCTTGTCCTGGAGACTCCACTGTATCTCAGAACCACTCAAGATTACATTCTCCTCCCGTTTTTCCCTTTGTGGGTGGAGAGCGGTACCACCTTCCACATCATCAGGCTTTAGGGATGCTGTCAGCTGGCCTACATTTCACCCCCACATTCTGGCCCATTCTACAGCAACACAGCCCGGCTATAGGAGTTGCCCCACTGGTTGGTAAAAACTGCAGCCTTTCCCTTCAGACTTCCTGTCCCAGTAATGCTGTACCCATCCCCAACCTGGGTCTATAACTGCACTACCAACAACAACAACGTCTCTTCAGTGTGTGTTGGCAAAAAGGGACTAAAAGGAGAAAATCGTACACTGCTGCACTGGTATCAACATGGACACAGATAAACTACTGATTTTATACTTTGACTCTGTACAACTTTGTGAGTACAAGGAGCCTTTGCTAATTGTCCTGGTAGAGTGCATCTGACAAGTGAATATGTCTGTAGATAAGTTTGATTAAGAAACACTCAAAGGGGCTAGTATGTTGTGTTGTTGTGAGCATTCGGGATTGCAACCTGGAGTGGATTGGTACATGCTTCATTTGCATAAAGATGTTACTTTCAGTTTTTACTCACTTATCATAAGCACTTAGGAGATCAGAGAATTGTGATGTGGTTTGGGGCACTTTTCTTTTCACTTTTCAAATCGAATATCCATTTGTTCAAGACAATTTTCTGTAATGTCTCACAGTAGGAATCTTTATTCCTATCCTATGTTCATTTTATGGTTATACACAACAAAACCGTAATTCAACTGTATGTGAATTTAATTTTTTTTATTATGAATAAAATTATTTAGAATGTCTTTTTAGTTTACATTTGTAAACATCAACAACTGCCTCCCATGAAGCATCATTACCCATCACTCCACAAAAACCGCAGCCCTTACAGAGCAAGAGAAACAACTACTTCAGTGACGTCAACGATTGAAACTCTATTAGCTCGCACCCTGCTAACTAGCTATCCATTTCACACCGGTCACACTAAG
This sequence comes from Salmo trutta, assembly GCF_901001165.1. Lineage (NCBI taxonomy): Eukaryota > Metazoa > Chordata > Actinopteri > Salmoniformes > Salmonidae > Salmo > Salmo trutta. The sequence continues at coordinate 51,047,716 of NC_042960.1, read as the reverse complement.
ACGCAGATATATATAAAAACGTTTCAACAACATAACTCAGGCAGTAGGATCTATTTATATGCAGATGATCCAGTTTTATACTCTGCTGGCCGCTCCCCGGATTTTGTGTTAAACGCTCTATAACAAAGCTTTTTTAGTGTCCAACAAGTTTTCTCTGCCTTAACCTTGTTCTGAACACCTCCAAAACAAAGGTCTTGTGGTTTGGTAAGAAGAATGCCCCTCTCCCCACAGGTGTGATTACTACCTCTGAGGGTTTAGAGCTTCAGGTAATCACCTCATACAAGTACTTGGGAGTATGGCTAGACGGTACACTGTCCTTCTCTCAGCACATATCAAAGCTGCAGGCTAAAGTTAAATCTAGACTTGGTTTCTTCTATCGTAATCGCTCCTCTTTCACCCCAGCAGCCAAACTAACCCTGATTCCGATGACCATCCTACCAATGCTAGATTACGGAGACATAATTTATAGAACGGCAGGTAAGGGTGCTCTTGAGCGGCTAGATGTTCTTTACCATTCGGCCATCAATGCTCCTTATAGGACACATCACTGCACTCTATACTCCTCTGTAAACTGGTCATCTCTGTATACCCGTCACAAGAGCCACTTGTTGATGCTTATTTATAAAACCCTCTTAGGCCTCACTCCCCCTATCTGACATATCTACTGCAGCCCTCATCCTCCACATACAACACCCGTTCTGCCAGTCACATTCTGTTAAAGGTCCCCAAAGCACACACATCCCTGGGTAGCTCCTCTTTTCAGTTCGCTGCAGCTAGCGACTGGAACGAGCTGCAACAAACACTCAAACTGGACAGTTTTCTCTCCATCTCTTCATTCAAAGACTCAATTATGGATACTCTTACTGACACTTGTGGCTGCTTCGTGTGATGTATCGTTGTCTCTACCTTCTTGCCCTTTGTGATGTTGTCTGTGCCCAATAATGCTTGTACCATGTTTTGTGCTGCTACAATGTTGGTGTGCTGCCATGTTTGTGTTGTTACCACGTTGTTGTCATGTCGTGTTGCTACCATGCTGTGTTGCCATGTGTTGGTGCCATGCTATGTTGTTGTCTTAGGTCTCTCTTTATGTAGTGTTATGGTGTCTCTCTTGTCGTGATGTGTGTTTTGTCCTATATTTATATATATATTTTTTTATCCCCCGTTGCCTTTTGGTAGGCCGTCATTGTAAATAAGAGTTTGTACTTAACTGAGTTGCCTAGTTAAAAAAGGTTAAAAAAACTTTGCATCTGCACTGTTCTTCAAATACATTGTTTTTGTAAAATTGTTGTGGATAGAGTTGTATGGTTTGTTTAACTTTGCAATGTTCGGTTTTTGTTTGAACCAGTTACGCCTGTGGGAATTGGCCTATATGGATAGGGCTAAATTTAAATGTGTCTTACAGAAGAAATATGGAAAGAATATGCATAACCATGGTAGCAATTGAAAGGGAACCATTTCGAAATGATGGGGAAATTATTAGACTAAAAGGTGAGGACACAACAGTTCACCTGACAAGACTGAATCCAAACATTACATTGTTGATTTTGCGATTTTACATTTACTGTACTTTTCACGGCATTTGTTGATAACGAAATCTGAGAATACTCTGGATACATTAAGTATATGATCAGAATATTATTTGAAAATGTGGGGTAGGTGCAACATAAGACAAAACAATTCCAAGGGTTTGAGAGAAAGGTCAAACTGTTGTCTCCTAGTGGTCACACACCTCTCCAATATGTGCACAGTTCCTAAGTAATTTCAATGCACTTTTATGACTCAAAGAAGAGTCTTCAAATATAAGGTGCTTTTTGAGCTCTCCTAGATGTGCAGTCGAGGAACTAGAGCAAGAACACTTGTAGTTGTTTTGTTTGGAACACAGCCCCGCATCCCCGCCATCAAACAATTATTGTTGTTGTTTATGCAATCCAAAAATGTCCCATTATAAATCGCAATCTGGGCCGGGTGGGCATAATTTGAAAGCTTGTTCTAATGTCAACATGGCTAGCTAAATGACCAAATACGATTTTACAGTGTTAGGCTTTCACAATGCAATTCAGGGAAGCAGATTGTAATTTTGGTGTGCATAGAATGGAGTCATGGACTGCATTCAAATGTGTGGTCCGCAGCAAATTAGGATCATTCTGTTCAGGACAACCCAGGGTATAACGCCATGTCATCTTGTACATCAAACATAGTGATCATAAACGTTGACACTGTGTATAGCATGAGTTTTATCATATGGGGTAAAGCAAACATTTTGACGATATTAGCCCACACAGCTACAAGGATGCATTTTCATACTAGGTTTAGGACCTCATATTGAAGCTTATAGAGACCCCAACTGATGTATAGAACAATCTTAAAATGATCTACTTTGGTTTAGATTCAAGCATCATGTAACCTCTAACACAGTAAATTCATTTGACTTTGTGAAATACATTTTTTGGGACCTAACCACTTTTTACATGTGGTTTCTTCCTTCATATCCCATCTTACATCACTTGTTAACGGAAGACAGACCTGTGCTAATTAGCTATCGAGCATGCACCGAACACCTGTGTAAAAGCCAAGATATGCTTGATCCAATAAGGTCGAGAGGCTTCGAAAAGGAGGGTGTGACGCAATTGCGGAGGCCAAATCGAGCTACATACAGCAATGCCATGCGCCTCACACAAACTTACTACCTTGACAATAAACATGGAGAACTTTGACAAAAGACTATCAGAACAAGTTCATGAGTAAAATGTATCTTTATGATACCTCATGTAGGGATTTCTAAGACACGAAAATTAATTTGAACTCCTGGAAAGAGATTGGGGAGGTAATGGAGATAGATTCGGTAAAGAGGTAATTGGAATGCAGACCATGGGCAATGGAAGGACACTGGATTGGTGCACAATCAACAAATCTGATCTAACAAAGTGGATATTTGTAAAATCTGTCATGATTGATGATTTGTAACCGGCCCACAACGTTGTTACTAAAATCCGATTAGGATATACAATTGAAGACAGAAGTTTACATACACCTAAGCCAAATACATTTAAACTTAGTTTTTCACAATTCCTGACATTTAATCCTAGTAAAAATTCCCTGTCTTAGGTCAGTTAGGATCACCACTTTATTTTAAGAATGTGAAATGTCAGAATAATAGTGGAGAGAATGATTTATTTCAGCTTGTATTTCTTTCATCATAATTCCAGTGGGTCAGAAGTTTACATACACTCAATTCGTTTTTGGTAGCATTGTCTTTACATTGTACAACTTGGGTCAAATGTTTCAGGTAGCCTTCCACAAGCTTCCCACAATAAGTTGGGTGAATGTTGGCTCATTCCTCCTGACAGAGCTGGTGTAACTGAGTCAGGTTTGTAGGCCTCCTTGCTCACACATGCTTTTTCAGTTCTGCCCACACATTTTCTATAGGATTGAGGTCAGGGCTTTGTGAGGGCCACTCCAATAGCTTGACTTTGTTGTCCTTACACCATTTTGCCATTTTGCTCAGGGTCATTGTCCATTTGCGACCAAGCTTTAACTTCCTGACTGATGCCTTGAGATGTTGCTTCAATATATCCACATCATTTTCTTTCCTCATGATGACATCTAGTTTGTGAAGTGCACCAGTCCTTCCTGCAGCAAAGCACCCCCACAACATGATGCTGCCACCCCCGTGCTTCACAGTTGGGATGGTGTTCTTCGGCTTGCAAGCCTCCCCCTTTTTACTCCAAACATAACAATGGTCGTTATGGCCAAACAGTTCTATTTTTGTTTCATCAGACCAGAGGACATTTCTTTGTCCCCATGTGCAGTTGCAAACCGTAGTCTGGCTTTTTAAAGGCGGTTTTGGAGCAGTGGCTTCTTCCATGCTGAGCAGCCTTTCAGGTTATGTCAAAATAGGACTCTTTACTGTGAATATAGATACTTTTGTACCCGTTTCCTCCAGCATCTTCACAAGGTCATTTGCTGTTGTTCTGGGATTGAGTTGCACTTTTCGCACCAAAGTACATTCATCTCTAGGAGACAGAACGAGTCTCCTTCCTGAGCGGTATGATGGCTGTGTGGTCCCATGGTGTTTATACTTGCATACTATTGTTTGTACAGATTAACGTGGTACCTTCAGGCGTTTGGAAATTGCTCCCAATGATGAACCAGACTTGTGGATGGCTACAATTTATTTTCTGAGGTCTTGGCTGATTTCTTTTGATTTTTCCCATGATGTCAAGCAAAGAGGCACTGAGTTTGAAGGTAGGCCTTGAAATACATCCACAGGTACACCTCCAATTGACTCAAATGATGTCAATTAGCCTATCAGATGCTTCTAAAGCCATGACATCATTTGCTGGAATTTTCCAAGCTGTTAAAGGCACAGTCAACTTAGTTTATGTAAACTTCTGACCCACTGGGATTGTGATACAGTGAATTATAAGTAAAGTAATCTGTCTGTAAACAATTGTTGGAAAAATGACTTGTGTCATGCACAAAGTAGATGTCCTCACCGACTTGCCAAAACTACAGTTTGTTAACAAGAAACTTGTGGAGTGGTTGAAAAACGAGTTTTAATGACTCCAACCTAAGTGTATGTAAACCCGACTTCAACTGCATTTGACTGTTTTTGCTGCCTAACATTTCAAAGTTGTCACTTTCAGGTTTAGAAAAAGTGACTGCTAAATTGGAACTCCCACTCGTATAAACTGGTAGCATAGTTAGCATACAGAAATCGATGGTGGCAGTCAGTCGTTTTTAACTGTAATGCAGTTGATTGATCACGATGATATGAACATGAATTGGGGTTGACATCCATACAAAGCATTATACTCATATTTATTTGAACATAGTGTGAAATACAAATTTAAACAATAGCCTAAATATAGACACATTTTGCTGTGCGGGGCAATGGGGAGATTCGGGATGGAGATGCAGGTGGGAAAACTGTGCTGCCTTTTTATTTCATGCTATGTTGGCTGAGCTCCAATGTCAGCACCGGGAAACGGACTCCAACATCTCAGAAGAGGTAAGGTCTTTTCGTTTAGCCAGTCGCTTGTAATTAGCTGGATGGCTATAGAAACTAGCCCTGAATCACAATGAGTGGTGCGGTGCAGACCAGTTTATTGGATGCATATGATAGCTCCCTGAAGCACAAGAAGTTTGAATGTTCGGACTTCTAAAGAGGCCGCAAATGCTGTAAACCAATGCAGACATCAGATTGACTATACATATGTTTTTAGCTGACTGGGGAGGAGGTGTAGGTCGTCAACTGGAGGCACTAAACTGTGGTTTTCAAGAGCTAACGTGTTAATGGTTTCCTAGAAACAAGGGCTACTCAATTTGCCCCACTCTCACCTACTTGTATGTCTAGTGGGTTATATAGAAAGCACCCTCAAGACACCAAAGTTCAACAAATAAATGTTGGTATGCGTTACCAAATTACAGACCAGTATTTCACAACAACTCAACATTTGCATCTCCGTAAATTGTACGGCTGGAAACTGACCCAGCATCTACGCACGAATATTTCATGGTAGCTCGATCTGTAGTACGGATTTAGTCATATTCTCCAAGCGAGGTGCGCTAGTTAACCAGCGCCGATGGGAGAGGAAGAAGGTGACGCTGAATTATCGAATGCTTACTTAGTTATCGGCTGGGGAGGCTTAAATCGAGACAACAACATCAAGCCCTAGCTAGCGAGGGGCGAAGATATAACATCTCATATATACGTGAACATGTTGATGCATCCACTTTGAACATACAGGGAGGTAAATATGTTCTTTGTTGATACTATACACGTTTAAATAGGGGTGCTTTTTTTCCCGAAGGCATTTACCCGTATATTAACTAGCTAACGTTAGCTAGCTACAAATGGATTTCGGTTGTGAAGATTAAGGAGTTGCCCGCTGATATATTTGGGAACTGAATAAAACGCAGTTTTTTGGGGGGTGAAATGCACTTTATTTTACGTACGGCTACAAGCCTCGTATAATGTTATCTAGCTATGTCTGCTAGCTACCTAACTATATTAGAAGGGTGTGTCTTGATTGATATGAAATGAAGGTTATGTAATTAATATTAGATGTTCTGCCCAGTTTTAGCTTGTTCTAGTCGGCGCCATTAGCTTGCTTAGCTGTACGGGACTGATCGCTGTGTTTTGGGAGCAATCAGTAACGTTAAACTATGGCATTTTCAATTATTGCCCGATGAGTATACTAACTACAGTAGCTAACACTTCTCATAGTTTGCAAAGTGGTAACCTAGCGTAGAAAGACGACAAACTGTTGATAAGTCACTATCTCAGAGACTGTTGGCCACTTCCCAAATGACCTGCAGTGCTAGCAGCAGCTCAGCTGCGATACTAGTAGCTAGTTTGCAAGTCTGAAACGATTTGATACATTTTCCACGGTTGAAGCGACTCACGTTTTCACTGTCACAAAGTATTTACGGAGTTGACAAGTAGAAAAAGATTAAAACCACAGATTGATCATAAGTATTGACCTCTTCGTACAGGTAGCGGTTTTATAGGTAGCTAGCTGGATGCCTTTCCCACAGAACTTGACAGCAGGTGCCGCCCATAGAACCGCTAGCACGAAGAGGACGAGAAAGAGCTAAATTAGCGCGCTACAGCAGTAGCTTGATGTGAGGCCTTCTTTAGCCTGTGCCAGTTGCCTTCGTCGCAGAAGCTAGTTTTAGGTTGTCACTTTATGCTTACTTGTTAGCTAGCTAACTCATTACAGACGCTATCGTCTAGTTGGTCTGTGTCACTGTTATCTAGCTAACGACTCAACTGTCTGGATATAAATTGAGAATAGCAGGTTAGGCCAGTAGCTAGCTAGTTAACAAGCAACATTGCGTAAAAATTCGTCTAGCTAACATGCCCAGCATTCATTGTCTATTTTCCTTGTCAAATGCCTACCAAATGGTTCAATCACTATGTTGTCATTTGCAGCGATAATATTTATTTATAGCTAGCTAGTATCTATAGCTATATTGCTTGAAGGATAACTATATTGTAAACAAAGACAGTTGCTACTCATAACACCACATGTTGTTGGCAACTTGTCAGGTGAAAACTAAGGTGACAATATAATATTTGGTAACTGTTTGGTCATAACAGAGTGGTATTTAGTGACTAGTCGTTGTAGTATAATGTTATGTTTCTGTGGCTTCTCAATTTCTCCAAGTTGATTGGATAGAGACTCATCACCACTGACTCAAATAAAGTTATTTTTACTTTCAGATTGAAATTTGGTTTCCCAATTAAAACTAGCCACACTTGCTACCCCACTCCAAACAAAACTCCCTCTTTTTATTTTTTTTTTATCTGTGTTTACATGACTGAGATGGAAGAAGAATTTATTATATTCAGTACTCTCTATTTCATAATTTGTGGTGGTGGATATAAGTGAAGGGGTTTCCATTTCATTCATTGACCAGTGTTGTTACTATAAGTAGACAATGATTGAACACTTGCTTATTGTTTCACTCTTTGCACAGGTGAAGAAACACACACATTCAGACATTTAGCCTATTCTACACGTAGAATAAACTAGGCTAACTTAGACTACTACTGTAAGAAGCCTTCTGGGCATTGGGAAAGTTGTTTTACTTTTTCTTTACATCTAATACTTTTTCATAATTTGAATGATGATTAACATGGATATTATAGGTAAGCCATGTGGTTTCAGTTGAAGGAATTCAGTTGTACAGCTGACTAGGTATCCCCCTTTCCCCACCTCTATTTCAATGCATCTCCTTTACTCTATGATGTGAATCAGTTTCCCAAGCTACATGGATTAGGAGAGGCATTTTGGCAATCATTGATCAGTTTAAGTGCGTTGCCTGAGAAAAGAATAGCTGCCTGACAATATTGCTGGCATTACCTGCTCTCCACGAGTATCCACAACATCACAGGTCCCAAGGGGAGGAGAGGGAGGAAAGCTGGGCCTCAGGGTTATACAGAAACCTTCATTCATGCTATGAACTATTCAAATGCTACCAGTGAATACTGATATGATGATGAACTTGTACAAAGCTTAGGTTATGTAGCACACTACAGTTGAATTTGTCCATTCAAAAAGCCCTATGAATCGGTCACGGTTTAGCCTTTACAGCTAATAGGCAAGGACCACATTTTGTCCAAAGCCATGGCCCAATAGTGTGTTTAGATGCAGGTTTTTCGGGCATTCGAAGATGGTACAACATGGAAAGATGTGTTGTTCTCATCTTAAAACTCCATCTAGTATGTGATGTTTCCACCCGTATTGATTGTTTTATTAAATTCACTGCATGTGCTACTCTGAAAATGGATCCCATTTCTACTTCAGGCTGGAAATGTATGAAAGATGAGTAGCCTACTAACCTTTATAAGATCTTATCTCAGACTTGTTTGGAAATGTCATGCAGATTTCTCTAGTCTTTTAGGCTTATCATAAAAAAATACATGTAATTGATAACTGATCACGGCAAATGTGTTTTCAAAAGTATTTGTCAAGATGTTCTGTAATGGATTCAGTTACACCTAATGGCTAATTTAGTGTGTGTTTGCATGTCTTTCAGATATCCAACTAAACCGAACAGGACTACTGCAGTACCTCATCATTGTTGACACTGCCTCCACCATTGCCTCTTCTGCCGTGGCACTGGAACATGAAGAATGTCTGCTGTATTACCAAAGACTGACCAGAAGGAAGCAATGAGGGGCTTTGGGGGAAGTTGCCAAGCTGCGTCGTGGATCCAGTAGCTGGGATTCAGAGTGCTTGTTGTGTATGAGTGTGTGTTTGTGTGTGCGTGGGTGCATGCTAGCACAACCTGCCCCCTTCAGGCAGGGACATGCTACTCTGATATTGGAGTTGGAGAAACGGAGAAGAAAGGAGTTGACCTCCATAAACGAGGAGAAGAAAGAAGAGAAGAGTGCATGCAGTACAACATTGCCAGATATAAATACGGTGTGTTTTGGCTGCAGTTTAACCCAGTGGAAGTGGCTTTTAATACACTGCACATTTCTATACAACACCTTTCCTCTGTCTTTGTATTGCCTCCCTCCCCCCTAAGAGTCCTTGTTGTTTTGGCCCCTCTGTGATTTGCATGGCCGGGGAGTAATCGTGGAGAGGCCAGGGTATCACAAGCTTATGGATTTTGACAAGAAGGTGGGTAAGGGAGAGACGGAGGAAGGGAAAAATATGTCTAAGGCGGCTGGCAGCAGGACTGTCCGAGGTACAGGGACCAACTCTGGGGTTCTTATGGTTGGCCCAAACTTCCGCGTCGGAAAGAAAATCGGCTGTGGCAATTTTGGAGAGCTGCGGCTGGGGAAGAACCTCTACACCAACGAATATGTGGCCATCAAATTGGTAAGGCCAACATGCTTGACTAAACAGCATGGCTGTGATGTGTTTCTGTTTGGATGCACTCCTACATTAATCATCCTCACCACTATTTTTTGTAAATGATACTGTAGGTCAATATTTTGCCACACTCGCCCATTTAACATTTCTCTTCACTACAACAACCAATGGCAAACTGCACTAGTTTTCTTCTTTGTGACAAATGTTTTAGTATTACTGTTGTTTGGCCAAGGTAATTAAATCCAGTTTCCTAATAGCAGCAGAACACCCCATCCCTGATGACTTGGTGACCTTTAAGAGACAGGAAACATTTGAGTGCTGACAATGTTTCTTCCCCCAACAGGCAAATATTTACATATGTAGCTTGGACCCATGCACTGTTAATGAGTCAACCATGCTCAGTTTGTGTTATATTAAAAAGAAGGAAGAAGAATCAACTGCCCAGGTCATGATATACTGTACACGTCATGACCTGGGAAGTTGATTCTTCTTCCTTCTCTTTAATATAATACAAACTGAGCCACTAGATCTCCTTCAGGGAGCTAACAGAGTTGTTGCACAATATCACTATGTGAACAAGTCAACTACAGTACCATCCATCTCAAGGTGATGTGTACACATACGCACAAACACACAGCAGAGCTCGTGCCTTTTTTTTTTAGCTCAAAAGTGAAATAGAAACTCAAGAGGTTGCAAGTCAAGATTTTAGTTCTGAAGCACGCAGAGGGTTGGTCTGGGAAACCACATGAAACGGCAAGGCTTGTTTATTTTCAGATTGGTGAAGGGAGGCCCAGACAGAAACTGAGCTTCCTCTGCAACATACTTAAGTTTCTGTTTTCCTCCTCCAGTCATGTGTCAGTCCTACACAGAGGATCAGTGTAAGCTTGAATGTCACCATAAACACTGGTATCTGTATGTTTTATTGGGGTCATTTGAAGTTGCCAATTAGAAATCTCCTGGAGAAAGGCCTTGGTGTAACTCTGCACCCTACGAGGGAAGGTTGTCGTAGATAGCGTCTGAACGCTGCACTCGAGTGTGGGCTAGACGTCACCACCTACACAGCCACACTGGACCATGTATGATTATCTTTACATTGGATCTCCCGGGGAGGTCATGATCTCTGACTAGGCATATTGACGGGTTTGCTAACCTCATTGAAAGCAGAGGTTAGCGCTGAAATTTCATCTCTACTCCTGAAGTCCTCTGTTATGCTGCTTCTCCTCTGTCTGTGAGGCATCCCATCAGTTTGGGTATTTTTGGGGTATTCTGCATAATGTACAGTCATATCCAGCTCTGGCATTATTTCCGTAACATCACTGGATCTTTTGGCCCTGTTGCTCCTGGAGTATATTTTAAATGAACCAAAGAATTTGTTTCAATTGTAGTAGTTACTAGCTAACTACTCCCTCAACTCTTATAATTAGGGCAATGGCATGGTGCCCTGTCGATTTGATCTCATCAGCTAGCTAGCAACCTGGACCTGTTCAGCCAGGCAACACTTAAAGGCATTACTGGGCATCTTAACTAGGACCGACACAATTACCATATAACAGTGTTAGTGACAGTTCTGGATGAAGACCGTTAAGAACATTTAATAACCGTTCTTTTTTTCTTCTTCTTCTGTGGAACGAATAGCTGGCAGAAGACGGGACGGCCGGGCATTTGTGCCGTTGAATCCGTTTCTGCAATTAACATGGACTCTAAACAACGGGATAACTTTATTGCCCCTTGCTAGAAGAAACAAGGTCTTGCAGCAAACAATGAATAGAATGGGCTTGGAACCTTTAAACCCATTTTCTCACATCAGATAGCACGCGGCTGTCTTCACTGATCTGTCTGATAACAGTCATGGGATAGCTAAAAATGCGTTTGGTTACAATATGCTGTCCTAACATTTGAACATGTTACCAAGGTGACATCGTCCACTGAACCTCCTTTCATCCTCAAAACATGCGAGTTAAATCTTACCATAAACTGTAATATTGATGGTTTTTTTTTCCCATGAGCAATTCTTCACTACCTAATTCTACGCCTAGCTAAGTTGTTTTGTGGCGGTAGAATGAGAATCAGTATTTATGAAATTTGAAATGTGCACGAAAAGTAACTAGTTAGTGTCTGCCTGCTGGCTGAGCCAATCAATCCATATGAAATGCAAGGCAGGAACGCTAACATCGACAGTTCACACATTCAATGCTGAATACTCCCTCTAACTAGTTAGTGTAGTAAAATTCTAGCTAATGCACAAATTAGTTTTCATTAGTGATGGGGGGATCGATAGTTCCATATCGGGATATTATTTGACGATGCGTCGTGTTGACTATCGCAATGTTTTTGCGCTAGTTGGCTGTACCTGCACCCAAAACTCCAGTATTTTTACATCATAGCTTGTTCTCCATCTCCTTTTGTAAATAGGGAGCCAATTTGCTTTCAGCACTTTTATTTCCATGACTGATCAAAGCCATGAGGAAACAAGTTATCTCCTGTCCCTCTGCAGCAGACATATGGTGAGCAATATGTTTGGAATAAAGAATTGCAATAAAATCACATGATCCTATCGCCACCAAAGTATTGTGTTAATATCGTATCTTGAGGTCCCTGGAAATTCCCAGCCCTTGTTTTCATGATATCTTTACTGCCTTTATTAGTGTGCAGATTTCTAGCATTACAGCACTGCTTTTTGCGACATCGGGTTGGCCAAATGTTACAAAGTAGTGAGGCACAGTGCCAGCAGTCAGTGAGATACATGCGGATTTCTGAGTACAGTCCCCTAACTTTGGTGCCGTACAACTTAATCAACAAGCTAGTAGCTAGCTACCATATGGCCATTCAAACAAGCTTGTACTAGGCTGCTAGCTGTTGCAAGTTTGCTCAGCTGATCAAGCATGGTTTGCTTTGGTAGCCAATGCGTCATAGCCCACGAGAGAGGAGTAATTTTCAGAATTAGGAACTAGTGTTAGGCGGATGAGCAAAATCTACATTTTTAGAGATGTTCAACAAGACAGATCGGTTGAGGGATGAGTGTTGCATAGGAGTGACACCATCTGAAGTGAGACAACCCTGGCAATTTGACTGGTAAACTCGTGGGTTCACTCGCAATGGCTGCCTGGTATTGATGCAATCATTTCCATGTTAATGTAGAATGTTCATTCAAATGACGTTGGAATGTATTTTTTGTAATGTCAGTTGAATCAACATTTCAAAGCACATATTGATGTACACTTCCTGCTTTTACTCCCTGCTTTGCTCCAAGGAAAAATATACAGGTTAAGACAACGTTGTCACAAATCTGGTACCAGCACAGTCCCATTGTTGTGAAGAGTTATGGGATATTAGAATCCCTTGTTTTAAACTTTCATCTTCAACATAGCTTTGTTACTTTGAGTACACAAAATATTTTTTTTACTATTCGAACGGTTGGTTATTAAGCAGACCACTTAGTCATCCAAAATTCCATGCCCGTCCCAATGCCGCACTTGTGTGATTTAGGACTTCTAACCCCTTTTAAACATTACGTGAGCTACTGACTTCTGGGATGTACCATTTTGGATTAATCTATTTCTACTTTGTTGGTTGGTACCAATGTGATTTAACAGGGACTGAGCTAGAGCTATGTTTGTGAGACAAGGGCGGGGCCCGGGGCCAGGAGCTGCAAACACTTTAGTGTAGCTTTTGATTATGTGGACACCCCTTCAAATTAGTGGATTCAGTGACTTTCAACGTAGTACCATCATAGGATGCCACCTTTCCAACAAGTCAGTTTGTCAAATGTCTGCTCTGCTAGAGATGCCCTGGTCAACTGTAAGTTCTGTTATTGTGAAGTGGAAAGGTCTAGGAGCAACAACGGCTCGGCCACACAAGCTTACAGAACGGGACCGCCGAGTGCTGAGGCGCGTAATAATCATTTCATTGGTTGCAACACTCACTACCGAGTTCCAAACTGCCTCTGGAAGCAACGTCAGCATAAGAACTGTTTGTCAGGAGCTTCATGAAATGGGTTTCCATGGCCGAGCAGCCACGCACAAGCCTAAGATCACCATGCGCAATGCCAAGCGTCAGCTGGAGTGGTGTAAAGCTCGCCGCCATTGGACTCTGGAGCAGTAGCATGATGAATCACGCTTCACCATCTGGTAGTCCGACGGACAAATCTGGGTTTGGCGGATGCCAGGAGAACGCTACCTGCCTCAATTCATAGTGCCAACTAAAGTTTGGATGAGGAATAATGGTCTGGGGCTGTTTTTCATGGTCCAGTGAAGGGAAACTAACGCTACAGCATACAATGACGTGCTTCCAACTTTGTGGAAACATTTTTGGGGAAGGCCCTTTCCTGTTTCAGCATGACAATGCCCCTTTGTATAAAGTGAGGTCCATACAGATATGGTTTGTTGAGATCAGTGTGGAAGAACTTGACTGGCCTGCACAGAGCCCTGACCTCAACACCATCAAACACCTTTGGGATGAATTGGAACGCCAACTGCGAGCCAGGCCTAATCACCCAACGTCAGTACCCAACGTCATTAATGCTCTTGTGGATGCAAATACCCGCAGCGATGTTCCAACATCTAGTGGAAAGCCTTCCCAGAAGAGTGAAGGCTGTTACAGCAGCAAAGGGGGGACCAACTCGACAAGCAGGTGTCCACATAGTGTATCTTTGAAAAGCTGAGACTCCCACGAGCATGTATTATGTTTTGCTTTATGACACTCACAAGCTACACCAGTGGTTAGAAGGTAAGGGGTTCTACATAGATGAGCATAGGGAATCCCAGGACGTAGTGTCTATAATACTGTAAGGGGTTCTACATATAAGAGCATAGGGAATCCCAGGACGTAGTGTCTATAATACTGTAAGGGGTTCTACATATAAGAGCATAGGGAATCCCAGGACGTAGTGTCTATAATACTGTAAGGGGTTCTACATATAAGAGCATAGGGAATCCCAGGACGTAGTGTCTATAATACTGTAAGGGGTTCTACATATAAGAGCATAGGGAATCCCAGGACGTAGTGTCTATAATACTGTAAGGGGTTCTACATATAAGAGCATAGGGAATCCCAGGACGTAGTGTCTATAATACTGTAAGGGGTTCTACATATAAGAGCATAGGGAATCCCAGGACGTAGTGTCTATAATACTGTAAGGGGTTCTACATATAAGAGCATAGGGAATCCCAGGACGTAGTGTCTATAATACTGTAAGGGGTTCTACATATAAGAGCATAGGGAATCCCAGGACAGTGTCTATAATGTAATAAGCTCACATAGTTGTCACTGACTAGCTGGATATTACATTTCCCACTAAGCAAGCAATTTATGTACTGACAGCGTTCATCTAAATTCATTTTTTATCAGGTTTTTGCTTTGGCGGACCTTTATTTGTCAATAAAACTCATGAATGCAACTGTTTTATTTCATATTGTTTCTACTAGTAGCCCTGGTTGTCCTGAAAAGAAAATTGTAAAACACTTAATTGTGAGGCTAAATATAAGGGCTGGACATGCAGATAAATGAAAAGCAGATTTTTTATTTTTTTTTGCTGGAGTCTCGGGACTGATTAGGTTAACACTGCCAGGACTGATTAGGTTAACACTGCCAGGACTGATTAGGTTAACACTGCCAGGACTGATTAGGTTAACACTGCCAGGACTGATTAGGTTAACACTGCCAGGACTGATTAGGTTAACACTGCCAGGACTGATTAGGTTAACACTGTCAGGACTGATTAGGTTAACACTGTCAGGACTGATTAGGTTAACACTGCCAGGACTGATTAGGTTAACACTGTCAGGACTGATTAGGTTAACACTGTCAGGACTGATTAGGTTAACACTGTCAGGACTGATTAGGTTAACACTGCCAGGACTGATTAGGTTAACACTGCCAGGACTGATTAGGTTAACACAGCCAGGAATGTGTTGTTTTCTCCTGTGAAATGTAGGCTTTTATGTGCTGCTGGTTTGACTTGTGTCCTCTCCTCTGAGGCCCTGACCTCAGTTTGGGCATGAGTGGCGAGTGCTGCTTTAACTCTGCTGGCTGACCTCCAGTCTAGTGCAGCTGCCCACAGGTTTGTGCCTTCACCTCCCTGGTCACTCACTCAGGCAGGCCCTGGATACCCAGTGAATGTTACAGCCCAGTCTAATATGGTTCCTTTATTGTCAGGATTAATTCGCCTCTGTTCATTATGGACTGACAAGTGTCTTGTGTATTTTCTCTGCCTCGTACCAAGTTGCACGAGCAGGGTGCGTGCTATTGGGCGACGCCTGCACCTGGGACAAAGGTGAAGGCCAGTGTCACCCTTCCCAGACTTGTGAGAACAGAAAAATACGTATTAGTCACAGCCCTCTGTCAGAGTATCTGGAACTGCACTGCACGTTCATAGACGGAAGGAAAAAAAGCAGAGCGAAGAATTGCTGAGCGCTGAAAGGTCGTCTTTGTTAGCCAGCCTTGTCCACACACAGTGGTCTAGTCTTTAGTTCAGCTGTGCGCTCTCTCACACTGACAAACCCCTCAGTGATGGAAGCAGGAGCCCGCTCCTGTAAGTACACTGCAGGCTTACACTCTGGGGGGGGATCCCGAGCGTTAAAGAAACAAATCCTAACAGCTTTACAGTAATGGCAGCTCATAATTCCCATTCAAGCCATTTACTTGAAATATAGCCATGCCATTTTTCCTCTGCTCTCCCGTGGACTAGGGACCTGGCAGTCAAGGTCATCAATGCCCTGGTGCCCCCTCAATAACCCTGCCGTGGATGTAGAGATGAGGGACCCCTGCTCCCCGTCATGCGCACACACACTCATGCTTAGGGCGAGGACAGTACATTGAAATCGGGCCTCTATCCTTCTATAAGGAGGGGTAGTTGGTCTTTCATTTCTCTCCGTCATGTACAGTCATTTATTGACAGCTGGAGGTACGGTTGATGGTGGTTAAACGAACCACCTATGAGGCTTACACAGCATTGTGTTCTACTACACAGCATTGTGTTCTACTACACAGCATTGTGTTCTACTACACAGCATTGTGTTCTACTACACAGCATTGTGTTCTACTACACAGCATTGTGCAGTGTTGGAAAAAGTACTCAATTGTCATACTTGAGTAAAAGTAAATATACCTTAATAGAAAATTACTCAAGTGAAAGTCACCCTGAAATACTACTTGAGTAAAGGTCAAAGTATTTTGGTTTTAAATATACTTACCTAAAAGTAAATGGAATTGTAAAATGTAGTTAAGTATCAAAAGTAAAAGTATAAACCATTTCAAATTCCTTATGTAGCAAACCAGACAGCATAATTATTTTAGTTTTTTTACAGATAGCCAGGGGCACACTCCAACACTCAAACATAATTTACAAACAAAGTGTTTGTGTTTTGTGAGTCCGCCAGATCAGAGGCAGTAGGGATGACCAGGGATGTTCTCTTGATAAGTGTGTGTGTGTGTGTGTGTGTGTGTGTGTGACTTAGACCATTTTCCTGTCAAAATGCAACGAGTACTTTTATGTGTCAGGGAAAATGTATGGAGTAAAAAATATATTTTCTTTAGGAATGTAGTAGAGTAACAGCAAAAGTTGTCAAAAATATAAATAGTAAAGTACAGATACCCCCCCCCCAAAAAAAAAAACATAAGTAGTACTTTAAAGTATTTTTACTCAAGTACTTTACACCACTGGCATTGTGTTCTACTACTAGTGAGCTGGACCTGCTGTTGACTGATGGACAGCTTCTGTTTTCACTAGCAATAACTAGGGATGTAATCATTCACTGATACAAATTGGTCCCTGGTTCAATTGTTTAAGATATGAGTTCATTGGTCCATGGGACCCCAAACCAATCCAAATGTAGCATGCATCGGTCAGGAAATAGATTTCAACTTTACGAATCGCCGGTTCACTAATATTTGTTGTTCAAATGACTTTCTTTCTACCTTCTGAAAATACCTAATATTTTGTGATAACTGATTCCTCTCCTTCAGTGTCGAACTAAGCATGTAATTGTGTTGACAGTCATTGATCTACAAGTCATTTAGCCTAGTCAAACTGCACACTGACCAATGAGAGGTAGGCCTATTCCTGATCTTCCACATCTGCCTGTCACCTTCAGCATTCAAATACTCAATATTAGTTGAGTGACCACCAATATAATTTGCAAGGTGATTTTGATCAAATGCACTGTTAAATTGTTTTACCGGAGTAAAAGCAGCCCAAGCTACTGCCGGAGGCACCACTCATCTGGCTAGACATGCTGATCATGGCTTACATTACATTTTATTTTGATTGTTCAGGTTTACCATCAGTGACAGTTTTGGTAGTTTTCCTTAACTTTACAGGATAAAGCAGATAATTTCATAACGAGGACAGCGGGAGAAGGGAAGCTCACTCCCAAGTCAGTCAACTTCCAGACAGTCTAAACCATTAAATTATGAGATTGGATGAAATCCAAAGTTTTGCTCTATGTTCAAGTTTTGTCACATGTACAGTGAAATTCATTTTTTGCAAGCCCTCCCAACAATGCAGTAATCAATGCACTCTGTCAGAGCTAATTTTAAAGATATATATTATTAGGTCTAACACTTTTAATCTGCAAAAATGACAAACAGATCATTTTCCCTTATGGCTTAGCTCAGGTGCCTACATACAGAGAGTGCCAAAAGTATAGGGGTAGTGTAATTTTTTGATTTGGCTCTGTACCCCCAGCACTTTGGATTTGAAATGATACAATGACTGAGGTTAAAGTGCAGACGGTCGGCTTTAATTTGAGGGTATTTGAATCCATTTCAGGTGAACCGTTTTTAGAAATTACAGCATTTATACAGTCTCCCCATTTTAGGGGACCAAAAGTATTGGGACAAGTTCACTTGTTTTAAAGTAGTAAAAAGTGTAGTATTTGGTCCCATATTCCTTCTGTAGCATGCAACAATTACATCAAGCTTGTGACTCTACACATTTGTTGCATTTGCTGTTTGTTTTTGGTTGTTTCAGATTATTTTGTGCCCAATAGAAATGAATGGTAAAAAGTGTATCCAACAAATGTGCAGTCACAAGCTTGATGTAGTCATTGCGTGCTATGAATATGGGACCAAAAATACACAAGTGAATTTGTCCTAATACTTTTGGTCCCCAGAAATGGGGGGGGAGAGACTATGTACAAAAAGTCTTGTAATTTCGGAACTGTTCACCCGAAATGAATGGAAATACCCTCTATCATTTCAACTTCAAAGTGCTGGAGTACAGAGCCAAAACAACAAAATGTCACTGTTCCAATACCTTTGGAGCTCACTGTACTACACCATAGACGTGTACATCATTTACACACACACACACACACGTCTCACACACATACAAGCACACAAGTCCGCTCCGAGAGCCCAGCTCATGAGCTCCATCAGCAGCAGATTTTTTATGTAGAATGGAAAATGAATTTTTATGCAACAAATGTTAGTGCATCGAACCTAATCGCACAGACTCTTTCGTCTAATCCAACCGAATCACACTGAATCGTTTCAAACTAAAGCGTATTGTTCCTGTATCGTATCGGAGCCCATGTATTGAATCGTCTTCAAAGGGAAAGATGCACATCCCCTAGTAATAACTCACTGCTGTTGGAGAGTGTTACAGATGTGGGATCTTAATTTGATCACCCTGTTGCAGGAGAACTTTCCTTCAATGCAGGACATTTGAGGTTTTAAAAGGCTTCTGAAGTTTTGTAATTACATTTGACTTGATTTTACCTTATGAAAAATGTGTCAAACCCTACAAAAATGTCAATTTATTATCCACATAATTCACATATCCTGTTGCAGGATTATTTTCCTGCTGTAGCAAACTGGCTGAAATGTAAGATCCTACATCTGTAAGTGAAATACACTTCCATGGAGACTATACAAGTCCCCACTGCTGAATGACTGATATTGGAATGACCTTGTAGTGCTCATTACTACTTAGTGGATATGATATGTAGCTATGTGAAAACAGATGTTTTTGTGAAAACAGTTGTTTGACACAGAGGACATGCTGTGGCATGTGAAGAGACAGAATTGTGGTCACCCATAACAAGGAAACCAGAGTTGCAGTATCCTATTCCACATTTTACTGTATCACTCTTTTTGCAGCTTGTGGTGATGGTTGAAGTGTGTTAAAGTACAATCGCTTGATCAGCATGCCAACCAAGTAACCCTGTGATGTAAAAAGTCTGCTGTTAGTGTACAGGCTACTGGCTTAATTAACCGATATGACATTTTTGGCCAATAACCTTATCTGATATTTTCCTTGCCAAGAAAATATACTGATATTCAACATTTTAGCAGCCTTTTAAGCATTCTACTACAGTTAACACACACACACACATGGATGCAGCATCTCAGTGCGAGGCGTTACTACAATCCCTGGTTCGAATCCAGGCTGTATCACATCCGGCTGTGATTGGGAGCCCCATAGGGCGGAGCACAATTGGCCCAGCGTCGCCCGGGGTAGGCCGTCATTGTAAATTTATTTATTTAACCTTTATTTAACCAGGTAGGCAAGTTGAGAACAAGTTCTCATTTACAATTGCAACCTGTCCAAGATAAAGCAAAGCAGTTTGACACATACAACAACACAGAGTTACACATGGAGGAAAACAAACATACAGTCAATAATATAGTAGAAAAATAAGTCTATATATAAAGTGAGCAAATGAGGTCAGATAAGGGAGGTAAAGGCAAAAAAGTCCATGGTGGCAAAGTAAATACAATATAGCAAGTAAAACACTGGAATAGTAGGTTTGCAGTGGAAGAAAGTGCAAAGTAGAAATAGAAATAATGGGGTGCAAAGGAGCAAAATAAATAAATACAGTAGGGGAAGAGGTAGTTGTTTGGGCTAAATTATAGATGGGCTATGTACAGGTGCAGTAATCTGTGAGCTGCTCTGACAGCTGGTGCTTAAAGCTAGTAAGGGAGCTAAGTGTTTCCAGTTTGAGATTTTTGTAGTTCGTTCCAGTCATTGGCAGCAGAGAACTGGAAGGAGAGGCGGCCGAAGGAGGAATTGGCTTTGGGGGTGACCAGAGAGATATACCTGCTGGAGCGCGTGCTACAGGTGGGTGCTGCTTTGGGGACCAGTGAACTGAGATAAGGGGGAACTTTACCTAGCAGGGTCTTGTAGATGACCTGGAGCCAGTGGGTTTGGCGACGAGTATGAAGCGAGGGCCAGCCAACGAGAGCGTACAGGTCGCAGTGGTGGGTAGTATATGGGGCTTTGGTGACAAAACGGATGGCACTGTGATAGACTGCATCCAATTTATTGAGTAGGGTATTGGAGGCTATTTTGTAAATGACATCGCTGAAGTCGAGGATCGGTAGGAGGGTCAGTTTTACGAGGGTATGTTTGGCAGCATGAGTGAAAGATGCTTTGTTGCGAAATATGAAGCCAATTCTAGATTTAACTTTGGATTGGAGATGTTTGATGTGAGTCTGGAAGGAGAGCTTACAGTCTAAACCAGACACCTAGAATATGTGGACAACTACAAATACTTAAGTCAGAACCGTCCAGAGTAGTGATGCTGGACGGGCGGGCAGGTGCAGACAGCAATCGGTTGAAAAGCATGCATTTAGTTTTACTTGTATTTAAGAGCAGTTGGAGGCCACAGAAGGAGAGTTGTATGGCATAGAAGCTCGTCTGGAGGGTAGTTAACACAGTGTCCAAAGAAGGGCCAGAAGTATACAGAATGGTGTCGTCTGCGTAGAGGTGGATCACCAGCAGCAAGAGCGACACCCATGACCAGCTCTGAAACCAGATTGCATAGTGGAGAAGGTGCGGTGGGATTTGAAATGGTCGGTTATCTGTTTGTTGACTTGGCTTTCAAAGACTTTAGAAAGGCAGGGTAGGATAGATATAGGTCTGTAGCAGTTTGGGTCAAGAGTGTTCCCCCCCTTTGAATTGGGGGATGACCTCAGCTGCTTTCCAGTCTTTGGGAATCTCAGATGACACGAAAGAGAGGTTGAACAGGCTAGTAATAGGGGTTGCAACAATTACCGGCAGATCATTTTAGAAAGAAAGGGTTTGTCTCACCCGACTGATTTGTAGGGGTCCAGATTTTGCAGCTCTTTCAGAACATCAGCTGACTGGATTTGGGAGAAGGAGAAATGGGGATGGCTTGGGCGAGTTGCTGTGGGGGGTGCAGTGCTGTTGACCGGGGTAGGGGTAGCCAGGTGGAAAGTGTGGCCAGCCGTAGAAAAATGCTTATTGAAATTCTCAATTATAGTGGATTTGTCGGTGGTGACAGAGTTTCCTATTCTCAGTGCAGTGGGCAGCTGGGAGGAGGTGCTCTTATTCTCCAAGGACTTTACATTGTCCCAGAACTTTTTTGAGTTTGTGTTGCAGGAAGTAAATTTCTGCTTGAAAAAGCTAGCCTTTGCTTTTCTGCCTGTGTATATTGGTTTCTAACTTCCCTGAAAAGTTGCATATCACGGGGGCTGTTCGATGCTAATGCAGAACGCCACAGGATGTTTTTGTGTTGGTTAAGGGCAGTCAGGTCTGGAGAGAACCAAGGGCTATATCTGTTCCTGGTTCTAAATTTCTTGAATGGGGCATGCTTATTTAAGATGGTGAGGAAGGCATTTAAAAAAAATAACCAGGCATCCTCTACTGAAGGGATGATGTCAATATCCTTCCAGGATACCTGGGCTAGGTTGATTTAGAAAGGCCTGCTCGCTGAAGTGTTTCAGGGAGCGTTTGACTATGATGAGTGGAGGTCGTTTGACCGCTGACCCATTACGGATGCAGGCAATGATGCAGTGATCGCTGAGATCTTGGTTGAAAACCGCAGCGATGTATTTATAGGGCAAGTTGGTTAGGATGATATCTATGAGGGTGCCCGTGTTTACGGCTTTCGGATGGTACCTGGTAGGTTCATTGATAATTTGTGTGAGATTGAGGGCATCAAGCTTAGATTGTAGGATGGCTGGGGTGTTAAGCATGTCCCAGTTTAGGTCACCTAGCAGCACGATCTCTGAAGATAGATGGGGGTAGTCAGTTCACATATGGTGTCCAGAGCACAGTTTGGGGCAGAGGGTGGTCTATAGCAGGAGCCAACTGTGAGAGACTTGTTTTTAGAGAGGTGGATTTTTAAAAGTAGAAGTTCAAATTGTTTGGGTACAAACCTGGATAGTAGGACAGAACTATGCAGGCTATCTCTGCAGTAGATTGCAACACCACCCCCTTTGGCAGTTCTATCTTGTCTGAAAATGTAGTTAGGGATGGAGATTTCAGAGTTTTTGGTGGTCTTCCTAAGCCAGGATTCAGACACGGCTAGGATATCCGGGTTGGCAGAGTGTGCTAAACAGTGAATAAAACAAACTTAGGGAGGAGGCTTCTAATGTTAACATGCATGAAACCAAGGCTTTTACGGTTACAGAAGTCATCAAAAGAGAGCGCCTGGGGAATAGGAGTGGAGCTAGGCGCTGTAGGGCCTTGATTAACCTCTACATCGCCAGAGGAACAGAGGAGGAGTAGGATAAGGGTACGGCTAAAAGCTATGAGAATTGGTCATCTAGGACATCCAGAACAGAGAGTAAAAGGAGCAGGTTTCTGGGGGTGATAAAATAGCTTCAAGGTATAATGTACAGACAAAGGTATGGTAGGATGTGAATACAGTGGAGGTAAACCTAGGCATTGAGTGATGAGAGATATTGTCTCTAGAAACATCATTGAAACAAGGTGATGTCATCGCATGTGTTGGTGGTGGAACTGAGAGGTTGGATAAGGTATAATGAGCAGGGCTAGAGGCTCTACAGTGAAATAAGCCAATAAACACTAACTGGAACAGCAATGGACAAGGCATATTGACATTAAGGAGAGGCATGCTTAGCCAAGTGATCAAAAGGGTCCAGTGAGTAGTGAGGTTGGTTGCGGTCACGGCGATTCAGACCGCTAGCCGGGCCATGGGTAGCAAGTTGGCAGAAGATGGGCTGTTGTTAGCCACCTTGTGCGTTTCCGTCGCTAGATTAGTGGGGTTCCGTGTGGTAGAGGGGACCAATCCAATTGGCAAAATAGTTAGTTATAGTGGCCCAAGAAAATTGGCCGATAGACCTATTCAGATAGCAGCCGATAAGACAGCTAACGATTAGCTGGTCGCAGATGGGCGTTCAGGTTACGTCGCGACGGAGGGGCCAGTTGGATAACTCCCTCGGGCAGATAACGTCGGTAGTCCAGTCATGAAGGCCCGATGGGGCTCCACATCGGCAGTAAAACGGGTCCGGATAGGTGATTGTAGCCCAGGAGTGGCTGATGGAACTCTTCAGCTGATTAGCTGCTGAATAATTGATATTAGCTCCGGGGTCGACGTTAGCCAATAGTCACTCGGATAGCAGCTAGCTAGCTGCAAGATCCAGGTGTAAATGTCCAGAGCTTGCGGTACAAATCCGGGGATATGGAGAGAAAATAGGTCCGGTATGCTCTGGTCTGAGTCGCGTTGTACAAAACTGGTGATAGCTTTTCGAGCTAAGGGATAGCTGATGACCGCCAACCGTAGTTAGCTTGAATTCTAACGTTAGCTAGTGAACTGGCTAACTTCTGGCTAGCTTCTGTTGTGGATTTCAGATTTGAGGTAAATAATACTATTTATTTTTAAATTGGTGAGGCGGGTTGCAGGAGAGTGTTTTGAAGTTGGGTTTTTAGAAAAAATATATATAAAAAGATATGCGAAGAAAAGGTGTGTGTGTGTGTGTGTGTGTGTGTGTGTGTGTGTGTGTGTGTACGTACACACACACACACACACACACACACACACACACACACACACACACACACACGTGTGTATATATGGGACAAGACAAGGACAAAGGATGTCTGACTGCTATGCCATCTTGGATGATCATCGTAAATAAGAATTTGTTCTTAATTGACTTGCCTAGTTAAATAAAGGTTACACACACACTGACCAAAAAGTTATTTTGTTGGCATTTACGTATGTCTCCATGACCAGTAAAACATAATCGAAACCTATTTCTTTCACTTACTTGCTGTGCTGTTTCGTTGTTCATTTGTTCAGTCGTTTCATTCTCAACCAGGATTTCTTATGCTATGGAACGCCGTTTGGGTCTTTGCGTGTCAAATAACACTATTTGATGTGCCAAATAAGCTTGTTGACCAATCAGGACTTGAATATGACTGCACATCACATTATAATTTAACACGTTCATACATTTTTTTACGTAGTTATTACACTCACTCGTATTTGATGTGTCATAACGATTCATCGATATGTATGCTATGATGCTGGTAAAGTTGTCTTGCGCACCTACGGTGCTGGTCATAGGATTCCTAAATCATTGCTAAGAATAATGAAAATGACTGCAGTTTTTACTGGTCTTTGTTTTCAGGCTGGTTGTATTGGTGCTAGCTAGGTACCAAGCTAAAGCTAGCTAGCTAGCTACCCCAGAAGTTGCGGTTTAACAAATAATGCTTTATTACCACACAGTATTGTAAACACATCATTCATGGCCGGTGTTTGCTTGTTTGCAGACTTTTTTGTACAGCTTTGACAGTGCTACTGATAGTAGTGGTAGCGCTTGGCTTGCACGTGCAAATTCAGAACATACAACATTCTATAATAGAACTGTTATTTGACGCGTCAAATAGTGTTGTTGGATGTATCTTTTATGACACGCAAAGACCCAAACGGCGTTCCATAGTATGTCATGAAGCTAATAGCAGTGACACTATTACTGTGTAACTCCGGTAGGGCAACGTGTACCGGTGCTCGACCAGTTGGTGAAAGCCAACATCACCCATGACAGAGAACGGTTGATTGTCAAGGGCAATGAATTCCATTATCTTGGCGTTTAATGTATTTTGTCTTTGAGTTGTCTCGCTGAAATATTCTTACTCTTTCAAATAGAGGTCGACCGATTATGATTTTTCAACACCGATACCGATTATTGGAGGACCAAAAAAGCATAACTGATTTAATCGGCCTATTTTTTTTATTTATTTGTTATAATGACAATTACAATACTGAATGAACACTTATTTTAACTTAATATAATACATCAATAAAATCAATTTAGCCTCAAATAAATAATGAAACATGTTTAATTTGGTTTAAATATTGCAAAAAAAAGTGTTGGAGAAGAAAGTAAAAGTGCAATATGTGCCATGTAAGAAAGCTAACGTTTAAGTTCCTTGCTCAGAACATGAGAACATATGAAAGCTGGTGGTTCCTTTTAACATGAGTCTTCAATATTCCCAGGTAAGAAGTTTTAGGTTGTAGTTATTATAGGAATTATAGGACTATTTCTCTCTCTACGATTTGTATTTCATATACCTTTGACTATTGGATGTTCTTATAGGCACTTTAGTATTGCCAGTGTAACAATATAGCTTCTGTCCCTCCCCTCGCTCCTACCTGGGCTCGAACCAGGAACACATCGACAACAGCCACCCTCGAAGCAGCGTTACCCATGCAGAGCAAGGGGAACAACTACTCCAAGTCTCAGAGCGAGTGACGTTTGAAACGCTATTAGCGCGCTAACTAGCTAGCCATTTCACATTGGTTACACCAGCCTAATCTTGGGAGTTGATAGGCTTGAAGTCATAAACAGCGCAATGCTTGAAGCACAGCGAAGAGCTGCTGGCAAAACGCACAAAAGTGCTGTTTGAATGAATGCTTACGAGCCTGCTGCTGCCTACTACCGCTCAGTCAGACCGCTCTATCAAATCCTAGACTTAATTATAATATAATAAACACACAGAAATACGTGCCTTAGGTCATTAATATGGTCGAATCCGGAAACTATCATCTCGAAAACAAAAAGTTTTTCCTTTCAGTGAAATACGGAACCGTTCTGTATTTTATCTAAATCGGGTACGTTTTTTATCCGGCCGTGAAAATACTGCCCCCTATCCTAAACAGGCTAACAGGTGGCATCCCTAAGTCTAAATATTCCTGTTACATTGCACAACCTTCAATGTTATGTCATAATTACGTAAAATTCTGGCAAATAGGTTCGCAACGAGCCAGGCGCCCAAACTTGCATATACCCTGACTCTGCGTGCAATGAACGCAAGAGAAGTGACACAATTTCACCTGGTTAATATTGCCTGCTAACCTGGATTTATTTTAGCTAAATATGCAGGTTTAAAAATATATACTTCTGTGTATTGATTTTAAGAAAGGCATTGATGTTTATGGTTAGGTACACGTTGGAGCAACGTGTACCTAAGCGATTATATGCAACGCAGGACAGGCTAGATAAACTAGTAATATCATCAACCATGTGTAGTTAACTAGTGATTATGATTGATTGATTGTTTTTTATAAGATAAGTTTAATGCTTGCTAGCAACTTACCTTGGCTTCTTACTGCATTTGCGTAACAGAAAGGCTCCTCATGGAGTGCAATGTAAAGCTGGTGGTTAGAGCGTTGGACTAGTTAACCGTAAGGTTGCAAGATTGAATCCCCGAACTGACAAGGTAAAAATCTGTCGTTCTGCCCCTGAACAAGGCAGTTAACCCAGCGTTCGTAGACCGTCATTGAAAATAATGTGTTCTTAACTGACTTGCCTAGTTAAATAAAGGTGTTACATTTTTGGGGGGTAAAAATCGGCGTCCAAAAATACCGATTTCCGATTGTTATGAAAACTTGTAATCGGCCCTAATTAATCGGCCATTCCGATTAATCGGTCGACCTCTACTTTCAAATGACTGCTTGACTTGTTGACTGTTCGATCCACACAGTAGACATTGTGGGCTAAGTTAGGAAGGCTGTGTTGCACATGTAGCGCAAAATTTTACATAGCGTCATTACGTCATGTACCTACGTTTATATAGGTATGCATGTCAGCTTTGACATCGGTTTTGCACATCGGCGTTAAACTAGACATCGGGCCGATACCGATGTTGGCATTTTAAGCTAATATCGTCCGATTCCGATATGTTCACCAATATATTGTGCATCCCTACTAGAAAGTATTTGTTATGAACTATAAAACCCAGTGCTATGATGTGGGGAGAGAGCTGTGTCGTAGCAGGGGGACTGGGTGCAGCAGTAGTAGTAGTCGTCCCATTAGCTATGGAGGTCCACTCCTCTATCTCATGTCATAGCGGAGCTGCCTGAGTAACTGGTACCAGTGTTCTGTGTCTCATCAGCTGTCGCAGACATGTTTGAAGTGCTGCTATCACGTGGGGGCAGCTGCTGGCTCCATCTGGGTCCTGAAACCTGATCTGAAACAGGAGAAGGGCTGGTCACAGGCCAGCTGTTGCTCTCTTGCCTCTTCCACACCTCTGGCCATAAAGGCTGATGGACCCGCCCCTTGCACCCTGTTTACTATTTTAGCGTCACTCATTTCCTTATGCAGGTTTGGCCAAAGTGACGATAGCTGGGCTTCTGCGCTGTTTGACTGTTCAGTCTGCTCTCTGAATGAGATAAATATCATATTCCCATTTGTATGGTTTAATATTTAACTGTAGGTTATAATCAGGGATGCCCACTTCTCTGAACTCTGCACTACGTACAGTGCCAGCACAGGGATTTTTTTCTGCCATTGAAATCCTTTTCTGGCCAACACTAACTAGACCTCTAGTTAGTGTTTGTCAGAACATTCAAATCAAATCAAATGTATTTATATAGCCCTTCGTATATCAGCTGAAATCTCAAAGTGCTGTACAGAAACCCAGCCTAAAACCCCAAACAGCGAGCAGTGCATGTGAAAGAAGCACATTGGGGGTGGTGAGCTTCCATTTTACTATGTAAAGCGCTTTGGGTGTCTAGAGAAGCGCTATATAAGTCAAATTAATTTATGATTATATATTTTTAAATATAATCTTTGAGGACTAACAGTCACCAAAATTTAAGCTAGACAGTCAGGGTGAATTGAAAATTCCAAAAACAATGAATTTGGCAGTATTGACTTTATGTTCGAGCAGAATAACAACATTAGCCATGTCAAAATGCATGTCATTGCAGAAAATTAGCTTTAAAGCGGCAATATTTTCTCTCTGCTTCATGACAGAATAAGTAGAATCGCTGGAAATGTTCTTTAAACTGTGAAATGTCTCTCTGCTCCATAGAGGAATGTGTAGAATTGCAGGAAATTGGCTTAAAAATGCTAAGATTTCTCTTCACCGCCAAGATGCGGAGGCCTCTAAAATGTTCTCCCAAATACAGCTGCGCCAACAAGCCGACCACTCCCATTGCCACACCCAACACCTAAGCCCCTTTTTGATCCAGAAAACTCTGCAGCAGTGCCTGATTGACAGCCAAGATGGGAATACACAGTTGTCTATTTGTCTCCCATGTCTTACATGATGACTGTTTCAGTAACATGCTCTATTACCCTGAGGTTCTTCCCGGAGAGGGGTCAAGGGGCAATCTCCTGGGAGCTGTGGCAATATTGTCCTTTGTGCCCAGGAAGGCGTGTCCATTGGCAGGGTGGTACAGGCCTCGTCTGATCTCTCTCTCTCTCTCTCTTTCTCTCTCCGTCTGTCAGCTGTGATGGAGCTTGATGATCAGCTGCAACCGTAATCCACCCAGAGCTCCGTTGGTAGCACAGTGTTCAGACGAGCTCAGGAAAACATTAATGGTTCAAATTAAAACCCGCCATTGATCATGAGATCTGTGACATAACAAGATGTTGACGAGCCTTAAGCATCTTTCTTGGAATTAACATGCTAATAGGGCAAGCTTGACAGGGAAATTATATCTCCCTTAGTACTACTACTAGGCTACTTCAGGCTTGGCTGTGAAACTAATTGGCTGATGCTTTTTAGTTAGTCCTTTTGTTGGAGAGCGGTGTGGCGGTGGCAGCTGAGGAGGAGAGAGGCTGCTGCAGCAGCAGGTCTGACACTGAAGTGCCCTTTAGCCCTGCAGGTCAGCTGCCCTGGACACCAGCCCTGCCTCGTCACACTCCAACATTTGTAAAACACACAAAAAAACAATATCTGCTATACTATAATGTTAAAAAAAATCACAATTCATGAAAAGGATATTGACAAAAAGATTAATTGTTACTAGTTAGCCTATTTGTAGATGAGCTGTTTTTATCTTCTCAGAGCACATGGGATAAGTTTTGTGATGTCCACTGTTGAGCAGCATGAGAGGTGATTAAGTTACACTTAGAATTCACTGCTGAGCTAAATATCTTAACTATAAGTTAATTATCTAAGTGTCAAATAAGTTTTCTTTAGCTCAGGGCTCCAGTTATGCATTTGGTTTGCTAGCTTGCAAAATCAATCTTCTTGGTTAGAGCAGAGACGATCAATCCCCTCCTGGATCAAGTGTGAGTAGCCTTTTGAGGTAGTTGTATAACTTTATGAGCTGGGTTGTCCATCTCTGAATTCGTTTTATGTTCGCTTGGGTTTTTAGTATTTATCAGCTATCGGTATTTGCTAGCAATTTCTTAGCATCATAAAAAAATATCTATATGTTTACAAAGAAATGGCGCCCCTTGTGTGCAATACCGGTAATACTGTATACCCCAGTATGGTACGGGAACAGAATGAAGATATGGAAATCTGTTCACATAAATTGTCTGAAAGGGACTGAAGCACCCTCCTACCCCACAAACAACCCATTTTTAACAGACACCTGTGTAGAATACATTTGTTTAATATAAGTGCATTATCCATTAGGCAGCCTATGCATTAGTCTTTACAAGCACAAGAGCGTGATTTCATTTGCATATTAGATTTATGGAGAATAAGCGGTAACCTTACGTTACACATAATCTGCTTTTGGCCTGCAAATTTCCTGAAAAGAGCAGCTGTAGGGACATCCTTAAATGCTTCAGGTTCTGAGCGTTGGTGCATAAGCACTTTATTCCAGTGTTTTCTTTTAAAAGGCTGGGTGTGGTGACTGGGCATCGAGAGGGTCACTATAATTTTGGAGAGGCAATGAAAGGAAGTTAATGAACCCTTTAACCCGGGAAGTTACCTACCGGTGCTGTAGATATTATTTCCTGGGTTGGTTTGGTTATTTGCACAGTTATCTGCAGGGATGAGTCTGAATCTCAGCGCGTAAAGCCGCCATAAGCCTCTGTTTTCCACTGTAAGCATTTTAGAGGGTCCTGTGGTTTTGTGCCATCTGTTTTTTATTTACATATTGTTCCCACATTCTCCCTCGTAGAGAGGCTGAGCTTTCCTCTACTGATGTCACAGACAGTACCTCGCCCTGACCTTCCTCCCTGCCCAGTCATGTTCAGCTTCACTCAACCAGTCTCTCTCTCTCCTCAGATATCCACTTAAGATGGATGACATGTGCCAAAGATGATCTATTATATTAACAACATAGCTAAGTGACCGCTCTAACCATGGAAATGCATGTCCTCAATGATTGAAGGCAGGCGAGATCAGGTGGGACCATTCTAGCCAACGTGTGTGAACAACAGGCACAACTAAGTCGTTTTTCTCAAAGTTGCAACGTGCATCCACTTATATTAGTACATTTGTAACAGCCTAAACATTACGAAACTTTTTTTTTTTAGTATTTTACCCCCATCTGCCAAATTTCGATCTTGTTTCATTGCTGCAACTCCCCACTGGGAGGGGAAGGTCGAGTCATGCGTCCTCCGAAACATGACCCGCCAAACCGCGCTTCTTAACACCTGCCCGCTTAACCCGGAAGCCAGCTGCACCAATGTGTCGGAGGATACACCATTCAACTGACGACCGTGGTCAGCCTGCAGGCACCTGGCCCGCCACAAGGAGTCGCTAGAGTGCGATGAGCAAATTAACCCCCCCGACCCTCCCCTAACCCGGACGACGCTGGGACAATGGTTTGCCACCCTATGGGACTCCCTATCACGGCCGGTTGTGATACAGCCCGGGATCGGACCCGGGTCAGTAGTGACGCCTCTAGCACTGCGATGCAGTTCCTTAGAGTGCTGCGCCACTCGGGAGGCCACATTATGAAACTTCTAGTCAATCCAATAAGCCTCGTGTAATTCGAGACACTCTCATAGACCTCCATACAAAAAAGGGCTTATCTCACAGGGACAGATTTTGGGTGGAGTAAATCCTCTCGCTTCGCCTCTTCCTCTCTGGATGTGCACAATGTTCAGACTAATCTGAAAACAGGATAGGTGGAAGCGAAGCAGTACGCCAGGGGCCAACAGGGAATTTGCATTTATTCTTTCTACTCAGTTTGGAGGAAGGAGTGGAGATGTGCTTTAGACTATTGATATGCATCGCCACCCTGATAGCTGTTTGTCTGGGAGTAGGCTGGTGCTGGGTGGATGAGAGGTGTTGAGTAGGCTGGTGCTGGCCTGAGTGTCTGACGTGTAGCCTAGACTGATGGCAGGGTTTAGGGCTGGGCGATATGACCTAAAACTCATCTCTATTTTTTTCAAACTTATGGGCGATTCATGATATACACTTTCCGGTCAAAAGTTTTAGAACACCTACTCATTCAAGGGTTTTTCTTTATTTTTACTATTTTCTGCATTGTAGAATAATAGTGAAGACATCAACACTATGCAATAACGCATATTGAATCATGTAGTAACCAAAAAAGTGTTACACAAATCAAAATATATCTGAGATTCTTCAAATAGCTTCCCTTTGCCTTGATGACAGCTTTGCACACTTTTGGCATTCTCTCAACCAGCTTAATCTGGAATGCTTTTCCAATAGTCTTGAAGGAGTTCCCACATATACCGAGCACTTGTTGGCTGCTTTTCTTTCACTCTGCAGTCCGACTCATCCCAAACCATCTCAATTTGGTTGAGGTCGGGGGATTGGTCATCTGATGCAGCACTCATCACTCTCCTTCTTGGTCAAATTCCACAGCCTGGAGGTGTGTTGGGTCATTGTCCTGTTGAAAATCAAATGATTGTCCCACTAAACCCAAACCAGATAGGATGGCGTATCGCTGCAGAATGCTGTGGTAGCCATGCTGCTTGTGTGCCTTGAATTCTTAATCACAGACAGTGTCACCAGCAAAGCACCCCCACACCATAACACCACCTCTTCTTCCATGCTTTACAGTGGGAACCACACATGCAGAGATCATCCGTTCACCCACACCGCGTCTCACAAGGACACGGCGGTTGGAACCAAAAATCGCCCATTTGGACTCATCAGACCAAAGGACAAATTGTCACTGGTCTATCGTCCATTGCTTGTGTTTTTTGGCCCAAGCAAGTCTCTTCTTATTATTGGTGTCCTTTAGTAGTGGTTTCTGTGCAGCAATTTGACCATGAAGGCCTGATTCACACAGTCTCCTCTGAACAGTTGATGTTGAGATGTGTCTGTTACTTGAACTCTGAAGCATTTATTTGGGCTGCAAATTCTGAGGCTGGTAACGCTAATGAACTTATCCTCTGCAGCAGAGGTAACACTGGGTCTTCCTTTCCTGTGGCTGTCCTCATGAGAGCCAGTTTCATCATAGCACTTGATGGTTTCTGCGACTGCACTTGAAGAAATTATTAAAAGTTCTGTATTGACTGACCTTCATGTCCTAAAGTAATGATGGACTGTTTCTCTTTGCTTATTTGAGCTGTTCCTGCCATAATAGGGCTATTTGGTAAAAGACCAAGTCCATATCTTCTGTATACCACTCCTACCTTGTCACAACACAACTGATTGGCTCAAACGCATTAAGAAGGAAAGACATTTCCCAAATGAACTTTTAACAAGGCACACCTGTTAATTGAAATGCATTCCAGGTGACTACCTCAGGAAGCTGGTTGTTGCACATTTATAAAACACAGACTAAACAGCTGGTATAACAATCTTTATTTGACTAAAATGCTGGTAGCGATATGTGGGACTGTAATGTGTGCACGATGAACTGAGCATACATTTTCCAGAATCTATTTTGGTAGTGTCTGCTCTGCTCGGAATTTGAGGACTTGAAACATAAACAGGGTATGGTTCAAAAGGTTAACTTGTCTAGTACAGTAAAATAAAAACCTCAAATGCAAATAGTGAATTGAAACCATTTGTCAGTGAGGAAGAAGTGATCTCTCATCTTTGAGTGGGAGGGGCTTGGGGGAAAGAGGCGACGCAAGAGGTTTCACTCTCGCCAAAATAAGCCCACTGCTTTTCTATGTGCTTATTTTGAACCTAAGCCCCCCCCCCCCCCCCCCCCCTTGGGACAACGACTCCCATTGTTAGGGCGGAGACATGAGCATCTCGTCATTATATACAGATCTCTGGTGTAAATGGGAAGATGCACAGCACAGAAGGTGCGAACGAGATGAGACAAAAAAGACAAACACGAGAACAAGTGGACATAAACGCTCATAAAAACAGAAACATATTTCTACGATACAGGCATTCTAAATATCGTGCAGAAATATACATTGTAATGAATTTGATGTCACCCAGCCCTGTAGTTATTCCTGTAATGTGATGAGCAGCTGATTGAAGCGTGACCCTCTGTCTCTGGCCGTGTGTTCCGCACTCACAAACCAGCTTAACCTGCTATTATGGCAGGGGAGGGAACAAGACCGGGAGTATGAGTGTGGTTTAGCTGACAGTACAGAATGCTCTCCATCCAATCATGGGAAATGGCTAAGTCCCAGACTTCAAACGTGCATTTCCAGATCTTGCTAGCTACATTTAGTTTATAATTGCATAATGCCCTGGTTTCTCTTTCTCTTCTTTTTCAGGAACCAATAAAGTCCCGGGCGCCACAGCTTCATTTGGAATATAGATTTTATAAACAGTTGGGAAGTTCAGGTAAGCACATATAACTGTTGTTGTTGATACTTTATAACTGTTTTAATAACACTGCGTTAGCTAGTAGAATCAGCTGGGTGGATGGAGCTCTTCTCTGTAGCTAGAAGATGTGATGGCTCTGCCCCCTCTGTGTAGTTGGTTGATCCCTAGCAGGCGCAGGCCCGACATGGCTGTGTGCTCACTCTGTGCTGTGGGGCTGTGCTGTGCCTCCAGCCCTTTGATGTGGCCGCTTGGCTTCAGAGGCGAGAGGTGGGGCAGTAAGATCAGATGGTGGGGAGGGACAGGAACTTGGAACAGCCCACAGCACAGCTCGGCCAGCCTTCGTTTTTCATCCTCTCACTAGAACCTTGCAGCTTCATATTTCATTGATAATCTCTGACATTGGACTGCTGCTTTTTTTAGCCAAAGATGATACTTTTCATCATTAGTTAGTCACTTTCTATGAGCATCTGATCTGTCAAGAAAGTGAATATTTACGGTACGTAAATAGATTGTATTGTATTTGATCGCAGGTAGGGATAAGCTGAATGTTTGTATTCTAATTAGGCCTACCCTGACTGACTGAGGACACTGGTCGTTGATCCTTTTAGCCTTTGTAAAGGAAAAGGATGAACAGCTTGGGCAAAGCCTGACTGCACCCATTTTGTTCACTGGAGTGGAAGGCAGAACACACACACACACACATGCTTGTCTTATAGAGAGTGCATGTCACTGCGCCCAGTGATCTTCTCTGTCACAAGTGTCTCTCTTTTTCTCTCGTAGTGAGCTGATCACCTGCCAGCTGTCTGTCTGTGCCAGGGCAGCAGCTCCACTGTGTTAATAGGAAGTTGGAGTGCAGGGCATTAGGGCTGTTCTAGGCTAGTCTATTTATAGATGGCCGTCTCTGTGCAGTAGGGCCATTATTAGAGTATTTCTGCTTCTATGTCTGGTCTCAGCACTGTCTCCGGCCTGCCTGGAGAAGAAAGCCCAGGGAAACTCTCCCATGATGCAAAGGGAATAGGTCTGGCCTATCTCTCTGTCAGCTGTCCTTCGTGTGATCTGTCTGACTGGACCAGAAGTTGTATTTCCAATCCCAGGCAGCACTACAGCACACCAGTATTTAGCTGCCTTACGCCTATTTGGGAACAGAGTCACACGAAGTTGTTTGTTGATCCTGGTCCGTTCATTGGATAGTGAGTCTTTATCCCCAACCCTTGGGCCTAACGATTGGACGAGTTCAGCCAGCAGCCCCTCTGGCGTTTGCACTGGTGCGTTAAACACATCCTGACTTCCTCTCCCCTCTCCTCCCCCGGCCACTGTGGCAGAGGGACCACCAGAGGCCTGCTACCATCTCATAGGCTGAGCTAAAGATGGAACCACTGATTATGGTGCTTCAGCTTCCCCCACATTATAGAATAGAGGGAAGTGTTCCTCCAACTGGTGGCTACATTCATTCAAAAATGCACGTGAGGAATTATGAAAGTCTTCTTCAAGCCACTGGCTTCTGCTGATCCTTCTGTAAACCCTATGGTACAGATGGATACAGGCATGTAGTTGTTTTTACAATATGAATGTGGCAACATAAGGGTCAAGTCCTGGTCTTAGCAATGTCAGCTCTACATGGTGCTTAAAGCTGAAGAGCTTATCTAGTGTTAATTCTCTCTTGCCCTGGAAAGAACCCAAACACGAGAAGAACACGTTCAGTTACACACACTAGCTGGTCTAGCCTGACCACGCCCCAACTCCACCATTAACCACTGAGCATGGGGCGTCGGAAGTGAGACATCATCCACTTTTTATGTCGCTATCAATAATTGAACTGGATGACTGGTTGACTGAGCTCACAGTCCGGATACGCCTGGATGGTCTTCTCTCAGTGTACGAGACCCGTCTCCTTATGAGATGATTAACATGTTCGTGTGAATATTTAGTGAACCATCAAGGCTCTGCTTAAAAGCATTGTGAGAGACTGTTGGTCAGATGGCCGCGTGTGTGTGTCCTTCTGCCATGCCTACTGCCCAGGTGTCTTGGGAGTGATAAATCAGTGCCATTTTGAGTGTGAGGTTGCAGTGATGTTCTGTGGTCCACCCTGTTCATCCAGTCCAGAGCAGTCTGGATATTTGATGTACTGCCTGCCTGGTGATGGATAACAGGATCTAACACTGAGTCACACAGGCTCTCTGCAGGAGAGGCAGGCTGGCCCGGACGATCACGTTTCAGCCTGGCTACATCTCCACAGTGTCACCCACTCGGCCTAATGGAATCAGCGCCTCC
The DNA here is from genome assembly GCF_901001165.1 of Salmo trutta. Taxonomy (NCBI): domain Eukaryota; kingdom Metazoa; phylum Chordata; class Actinopteri; order Salmoniformes; family Salmonidae; genus Salmo; species Salmo trutta. The sequence goes on along the minus strand of NC_042960.1, from coordinate 51,011,491 downwards.
TCTTCTCTCCCCGATGCACTCAGCATTCTAAATGTTTAATAGAGACCGCCTCCCTGTCGGGCTCGGCCTGAACTTTGACATTTCATTGTAGGGCAGCGTTTCCTAACTCTCCTCGGAAACCCAAGGGGTGCACGTTTTGGTTTTTGCCTGAACACTACACAGCTGATTCAAATGATCAAAGCTTGATGATTAGTTGATTATTTAAATTAGCTGTGTAGTGTTAGGGCAAAAACCAAAACGTGCACCCCTTGGGGTCCCAAGGACCGAGTTTGGGAAACGCTGTTGTAGGGTGACGTTGTCTGCCACAGTGCTCAGACTGAGAGGGGCCCCTGTCTGAGACAATACACTGGATTGTTCCTGACACGTTTCACTCGTGTTTGGAGAGAGTGGGTTATGAGCGGTGCACAGAATGGCACTGGGAGGCAGCAGAATAGACTTTGAAGCTTTGTGGTGTTATAACGGACAGGAGAGCAGACAATTATATCTGTCATGAATCACAATGAAGAATGGCTTCTAGGAAACCACTCGTTCCTTGCATAAGTGCTTTTATAACAGGCATGATTGGCCCGGGTTATTTTTACACTGGAATAACACATCCACATGATTAGGTCTAGCTGTTGTAAAGAATAAAATCATTCTCTTTTTGAATGGTTTCTCTGAAATGGTCATTTTGTTCTAGGCCTATTCCACGTCAGGTTAGTCTTTTCCCCAGCAGTTGTTCTTGCTGTGTTTACTGCTCTCTAGTTGGGAGACGGGTTGTTCTAGCGTAGGCACTTTCCTGTTGATGAGTGCATTGGCAGGGCTGAATGCCCTCACTCCAGATGTGGGCGGGCTTTGATGAGTCAGCTTCCTGGTTGGTCGCTTCCGCCTTATCCATCATCGCCATTATTACCAGGCAAATCCTGCTGTCTAACGAGGCCCAGGACACGTGTGTGGCTGTGTGAGATCTGCGTTGCTTCTCTGTGGGAGTGACGTGAGGGGTGATCAGGTCAATTCTGCTCTAGTCACCCCCCGTCCCCATCCCCTCCCCACATTCAAACACCCCAAAGGCCAGCCTGCAGTACTACTAAAGCTGCCGTACCTCTCCTCTCTCTGGCGGCATCGGGGGCCGCCTGCCGGGAAAGGAGCATGCAGTCCCTTTGGCACAACTGCCGGCCAAGGAATGGAATGAAGGCCCCTGGCGTCGGGTACTGGTCTGGACTGGTGAGGCATAACCTGGAACTGTATGTGACCTTAGAGGCTGGTCCATAAGGCCATGAGGGTCATAAATGGCCATTACCCTTTGTTCTATTCCGCATAGGGAACAGAGTCACTGTTCAACTAGAAGTCTCCTCTTCAGAAGGGCATTTTACTGTGATGATAAACCCTAAATTCCTCCCAGGTCACACATGAGACCACATGACAGGGTGTGTTGGCAAAAAAAATGTTTTGCCGGCACAATGCATCATCAACATTGACAAGTTTGTTTTGTTTAGCCTTCTTGTTGTTCTTATCGAAACCGCCTCCTGGGCTGTCATGGTGGCCATAGCGCCTGTGTTGACTTCCCACACACGTAGGCTGCTCTACAGTATACAGTGCATTCGGAAAGTATTCAGACCCCTTCCCTTTTTCCACATTTTGTTCCGTTACAGCCTTATTCAAAAATGGATTAAAAAACATCCTCATCAATCTACACACAATACCCCATAAGGACAAAGCAAAAACAGGTTTTTAGACATTTTTGCAAATGTATATAACCCCCCGAAATTGAGCTCTGGTGCATTCCATTGATCATCCTTGAGATGTTTCTACAACATGAAGTCCACCTGTGGTAAATTCAGTTGATTGGACATGATTTGGAAAGGCACACACCCACGCCTATCTATATAAGATCCCACAGTTGACAGTTCATGTCAGAGCAAAAACCAAGCCATTAGGTCAAAGTAATTGTCCATAGATCTCCGAGACAGGATTGTGTCAAAACATTTCGGCAGCATTGAAGGTCCCCAAGAACACAGTGGCCTCCATCATTCTTAAATGGAAGAAGTTTGGAACCACCAAGACTCTTCCTAGAGCTGGTTGCCCGGCCAAACTGAGTAATTGGGGGAGAAGGACCTTGGTCAGGGAGGTGACCAATAACCCGATGGTCACTCTGACAGAGATCCAGAGTTCCTCTGTGGAGATGGGAGAACCTTCCAGAAAGACAACCATCTCTGCAGCACTCCACCAATCAGTCCAGAGCAAAGTACAGAGAGATCCTTGATGAAAACCTGCTCCAGAGCGCTCAGGACCTCAGACTGGGGTGAAGGTTCACCTTCCAACAGCTCAACAACCCTAAGCACACAGCCAAGACAATGCAGGAGTGGCTTCGGAACAAGTCTCTGAATGTCCTTGAATGGCGCAGCCAGAGCCAGGACTTGAACCCGATCAAACATCTCTGGAGAGACCTGAAAATAGCTGTGCAGCGAAGTTCTCCATCCAACCTGACAGTGCTTGAGAGGATCTGCAGATGAGAATGGGAGAAACTCCCCAAATACAGGTGTGTCAAGCTTGTAGCGTCATACCCTAGAATACTCAAGGATGTAATCGCTTCAACAAAGTACTGAGTGTAAAGGGTCTGATTTACTTATGTAAATGTGATATTTCAGGGGGGGGGGGGGGGGGGGGGGGGGGGGTTTATACGTTTGGAAAAATTTCTAGAAACCAGTATTTGCTTTGTCATTATGGGGTATTGTGTGGAGATTAATGAAAAAAGACAATTTAATCAATTTTAGAATAAGGCTGTAATGTAACAGAATGTGGAAGAAGTCAAGGGGTCTGAATACTTTCCGATTGCACTGTATCAACATGCCTCTAGGCTCTTTCATGTCAGCAAATCAAAGCCCCAATGCCTTCCTTTAACTACGACCTTTCATGCCATCCATAGGCCCTCTGCCTCAAACTTCTTTAGCTGGGGCCTAATGCTTTTGAAATATCTGTGGCTCTTGTGATGCTAAAACAGATGGTTAGTAATGAAAGCCTTTTTTAAACCTTTAGGATGCTAGCATGCCCCCTGTAAGCTGTGTGGTCCTGTTCATATATCACGTGTCCCTGCTTGTCTCTGTGTTGCAGAGGGTATTCCTCAGGTGTACTACTTTGGGCCATGTGGGAAGTACAATGCCATGGTGCTGGAGCTGCTGGGGCCCAGCCTGGAAGACCTGTTTGATCTCTGTGACCGCACCTTCTCCCTCAAGACCGTCCTCATGATAGCCATACAGCTGGTAAGAATGTAATAGTTGTTTACTTGAGTGTCCTACTGGTGCCCAACCCATAGCTTATAAGACTACTTTCAGTGAATATTCACAGTATGTCAGGCACATAATTAGATAGTGAATGATGGGATCACTACGATGTCAGCCATCTTTATTCCTATCGCTGTGTTGTCATTCTCTTGGCTGTGAGGTTTACAGCATTTGAAAAGTGTCCTGAAAGAGTTTGAGATCCTATCTTGTCTAAATGCTCTGTGTTCTGCCTCCCAGATAACGCGGATGGAATTTGTCCACACAAAAAGCTTGATATACAGAGACGTCAAGCCGGAGAATTTTTTGGTGGGGCGGCCGGGCAGCAAGAGGCAGCACACAATCCACATTATCGACTTCGGGCTGGCCAAAGAATACATCGACCCCGAGACCAAAAAACACATCCCATACCGGGAGCACAAGAGCCTTACGGGAACGGCGCGCTACATGAGTATCAACACACACCTGGGGAAAGGTGAGAAATTATCATGATCACACATGCTGCTGTGTTATTGGAAATAAGCTGTTTTTTAAACCCTAAAGATATACATTTTCTTTCCTAATCCTGTAAATTTGTCCTGGGCTGTTGATTATCAAGTTCTCCGTTATGTTCAGGAAGGGCCACATCTTAACTTGAGAACTGTACGCATATCTGTAAAACATTACTTCCATGTGGATCTTGCATTCATTGATTGAATTTGAGATTTTCACATTAGGACTTAAGCCTAGTAGTGTATATATAGTTGACAGGGTGGATAATTGAGAGATTATAGTTTTTTTTTAAATTTGTGTGCTGTTTCTGCGTGTGTCGTTAATGAACTCTTCTCCTCTCCTCCAGAGCAAAGCAGGCGGGATGACCTGGAGGCTCTGGGTCACATGTTCATGTACTTCCTGCGAGGCAGTCTTCCCTGGCAAGGCCTGAAGGTATACACTTTCATGATATCTACATGACTTCAGGCACATTCACCCTGCTGCTAAATAACCGATGTCACTGAAAAGACATGTTCCTCTATATCTGTTTATCTACAAAATATAGAAACGTATTATTTTCACACATGTTGATGCTGAGGTGGTGCTTGAGATGATGAGTATGAAGTTGAACATTTTTGAAATTTCCCTTTAAGGAAGAGGAAAACATGCTTAGGAAAAATGCCATGTCAATAGTGCTTTTGTAACCATACACTGAAAGGATTTTCACCTCCTGAGATTTAAATGTCATCATATTATAACATAAGTCACTTCCACATGTTCCCCTGTGAGGTCCTCTCCACCCAGGCTAGTGTCAGGAAGAGGACCTGCAGTATATACAGTGCCTTCAGAAACCTTTTCTTTGTCCACATTTTGTTGTGTTACAAAGTGGGATTAAAATGGATTTAATTGTCCTTTTCTGTCAACGATCTACACAAAATACTCTGTAGGGGAAGAAAAATGTGAACATTTGTTAAACATTTATGAAAAATAAAGCACTAATATATCTTCATTAGATAGGTATTCAACCCCCTGAGTCAATACATGTTAGAATCACCTTTTGGCAGCGATTACAGCTGTGAATCTTTCTGGGTAAGTCTCTTAAGAGCTTTGCACACATGGATTGTACAATATTTGCACATGCTTCTTTTTAGAATTCTTCAACCTCCGTTAAGTTGATCGTTGCTCGACAGCCATTTTCAAGTCTTGCCATAGATTTTCAAGCCGATTTTAAGTCAAAAATGTAACTAGGCCACTCGGGAACATTAAATGTCGTCTTGGTAAGTAACTCCAGTGTATATTTGGCCTTGTGTTTTAGGTTATTGTCCTGCTGAAAGGTGAATTTGTCTCCCAGTGTCTGTTGGAAAGCAGATTAAGCCAGGTTTTGATCTAATATTTTGCGTGTGGTTAGCTCTATTCCGTTTCTTTTTATCATAAACTCCCTAGTTCCTGCCGATGACAAGCATACCAATAACATCATGCAGCCACCACCATGCTTAAAAATATGAAGTGGTACTCAGTGATGTGTTGGATTTGACCCAAATATAATGCTTTGTATTCAGGACATAAAGTTAATTTCTTACCCAAATGTTTTGCTGTTTTACTTTAGTGCTTTATTGCAAACGGGAGGCATGTTTTGGAATATTTTATTCTGTACAGACGTCTTTCTTTTGACTCTGTCAATTAGGTTAGTATTGTGGAGTAACTATAATGTTGTTGATCCATCCTCAGTTTTCTCATCAAACACTAACTATTTTAAAGTCACCATTGGCCTCATAGTGAAATCCCTGAGCGGATTCCTTCCTCTCTTGATACACGATCTAAAGTGTAATTAATAACTTCACTGTGCTCAGAGGGATCTTCAAGTTTCTTTTTTTTGCCCCTATACCAATAGGTGTTGGAAAACCTCCCTGGTCTTTGTGGTTAAATCCATTTTAAATTCACTGCTCGACTGAGGGACCTTGCAGATAATTGTAGGTGTGGGGTACAGAAATTAGGTAGTTGTTCAAAAATCATGTTAAACACTATTATTGCACACAGAGTGAGTCTATGCAAAGTATTATGTGACTTGTGAAGCACATTTTTACTCCTGAACTTTAGGCTTGCCACAACAAAGGGGTTGAATACTTATTGATTTAAATGTTTAATTAATTTGTAAAAAATGTCTAAAAACGTAATTCCATTTTGACATTCCAGTGATAAAGAAAATCTCCATTGAATCAATTTTAAATTCAGGCTGTAACACAACAAAATGTGGAAAGGGGTGTAAAACAGCTTCATATCCAATGCTCCTTATAGGACACATCACTGCACTCTATACTCTGTAAACTGGTCATCTCTGTATACCCGTCACAAGACCTACTGGTTGATACTTATTTAATAAACACTCTTAGGCCTCACTCCCCCATCTGAGCTACCTACTGCAACCTTCATCCTCCACATACAACACCCGTTCTGCCAGTCACATTCTGTTAAAGGTCCCCAAAGCACACACATCCCTGGGTAGCTCCTCTTTTCAGTTCGCTGCAGCTAGCTGGAACGAGCTGCAACTGGAACAAGCTGCAACAAACACTCAAACTGGACAGTTTTATCTCCAACTCTTCAGTCAAAGACTCAATCATGGACACTCTTACTGACAGTTGTGGCTGCTTTGTGTGATGTATTGTTGTCTCTACCTTCTTGCCCTTTGTGATGTTGTCTGTGCCCAATAATGTTTGTGGTGCTTCCATGTTGTGTTGCTACCGTGTTGTCATGTGTTGCTGTCATGCTGTGTTGTTGTCTTAGGTCTCTAGGTAGTGTTGTGGTGTCTCTTTAGGTAGTGTTGTGGTGTCTCTCTCTCTCTAGGTAGTGTTGTGGTGTCTCTCTCTCTCTAGGTAGTGTTGTGGTGTCTCTCTCTCTCTAGGTAGTGTTGTGGTGTCTCTCTCTCTCTAGGTAGTGTTGTGGTGTCTCTCTCTCTCTAGGTAGTGTTGTGGTGTCTCTCTCTCTCTAGGTAGTGTTGTGGTGTCTCTCTCTCTCTCTAGGTAGTGTTGTGGTGTCTCTCTCTCTCTAGGTAGTGTTGTGGTGTCTCTCTCTCTCTAGGCAGTGTTGTGGTGTCTCTCTCTCTCTAGGCAGTGTTGTGGTGTCTCTCTCTAGGCAGTGTTGTGGTGTCTCTCTCTAGGTAGTGTTGTGGTGTCTCTCTCTCTCTCTAGGTAGTGTTGTGGTGTCTCTCTCTCTCTCTCTAGGTAGTGTTGTGGTGTCTCTCTCTCTCTCTAGGTAGCGTTGTGGTGTCTCTCTAGGTAGTGGTGTCTCTCTCTCTAGGTAGTCTTGTGGTCTCTCTCTCTCTCTAGGTAGTGTTGTGGTCTCTCTCTCTCTCTCTCTAGGTAGCGTTGTGGTGTCTCTCTCTCTCTCTAGGTAGTGTTGTGGTGTCTCTCTCTCTCTCTCTAGGTAGCGTTGTGGTGTCTTTCTCTCTCTCTCTCTCTAGGTAGTGTTGTGGTGTCTTTCTCTCTCTCTAGGTAGTGTTGTGGTGTCTCTCTCTCTAGGTAGTGTTGTGGTGTCTCTCTCTAGGTAGTGTTGTGGTGTCTCTCTCTAGGTAGTGTTGTGGTGTCTCTCTCTAGGTAGCATTGTGGTGTCTCTCTCTCTCTCTCTCTAGGTAGCGTTGTGGTGTCTCTCTCTCTCTCTCTCTCTAGGTAGCGTTGTGGGGTCTCTCTCTCTCTCTAGGTAGCGTTGTGGTGTCTCTCGCTCTCTCTCTCTAGGTAGCGTTGTGGTGTCTCTCTCTAGGTAGCGTTGTGGTGTCTCTCTCTCTCTCTAGGTAGCGTTGTGGTGTCTCTCTCTCTCTCTCTAGGTAGCGTTGTGGTGTCTCTCTCTCTCTCTCTAGGTAGCGTTGTGGTGTCTCTCTCTCTCTCTAGGTAGCGTTGTGGTGTCTCTCTCTCTCTCTAGGTAGTGTTGTGGTGTGTCTCTCTCTCTCTCTCTAGGTAGCGTTGTGGTGTGTCTCTCTCTCTAGGTAGTGTTGTGGTGTGTCTCTCTCTCTAGGTAGTGTTGTGGTGTGTCTCTCTCTCTCTCTAGGTAGTGTTGTGGTGTGTCTCTCTCTCTCTAGGTAGTGTTGTGGTGTCTCTCTCTCTCTCTCTCTCTCTCTCTCTAGGTAGCGTTGTGGTGTCTCTCTCTCTCTCTCTCTCTAGGTAGCGTTGTGGGGTCTCTCTCTCTCTAGGTAGCGTTGTGGTGTGTTCTCTCTCTCTCTAGGTAGCTTGTTGGTGGTCTCTCTCTCTCTCTCTAGGTAGCGTTGTGGGGTGTTCCTTGTTTCTCTTCTTCTCTAGGTAGCGTTGTGGGG